>NW_026056970.1:600000-953020 GCF_023758075.1 Alternaria novae-zelandiae | reverse complement strand
CCCCCCCCCCCCCCCCCCCCCGCCCACGCCTCCTGCGACGTACCCGTGGACCAAGCCATCAGACATGGAAGAAGCCAACTTTAGCAAGCCAACTTCATCAGCGAGTGCCTAGAAATCCATTGTCGAATAAGAACCATCTGCTCAAACGGTGATGAATAATTGCGACACCTAGCGCTTGCGTGGCCGTGTGCGGCGATGCGACAAGAACGACGAAGTTGCGACAGACGTATGAAACTCTATAACTTCCAGTCTTCTGCCCATACATTCGCCTTGCTGAACGGCAAGACACCTCCCTTCATCATGTACCGCTGAACATCGCTTGGTGAGACGAAGGGGACGGCAGGGCCTAATGCCATTGGCTTGCAACACCCAGCATTCTTTACCGCAGTCTCGTAGGCTTCCCTGTGATCGTTTGCCACAATCCAGACGCCCCTGGCATGCTCTTTGGTCTCCTCGATGGCGAAAATACCGGAAGCCTTCACATCTCGAAGTGACGAGCCTTTGGAAAAACGTTGGATCGAATCTCCGAGCCAGTAGACGTTGTGGAGTTCGAGATTACACTTCTGCTGGCGAAGAAAATCAGCGGACTGGTCGTTCTGCTGAGTATCGTCGAGGTGTAGTGTCTCCAAGCGTGACCAGTCTGGAGAGTGCGATGGGCCGCCCAAGAGCCCCATGTGTACTGAACCCTCGTTGCCCAGTCCATCTCCGCTGATCGAGAGATGCGTTATACCCGCGTAGTGCGATGCTGTGTTGATCCTCTGATTGTGCAGAATCTCCAAGTCGAAGACCATGGCATCCACTGTTGACATCCAACGACCAATGTACTTTATCGCAAGTACATCTCCGAGCTGACTGGCGGGTATTGGTGAAGCGCTTGGATCGACGTCCCCCAGTGCGCAGATTGAATGCGTTTCGATATAGACTTTCAGTTTGTTTCTCCGCATCGGGTTGCGGAGAACGGCACCAACAGCGTGATCGAACATCTTAGGGCAAGCTTGATCGAGGATTCCTTGATATGGCTCGAACATCATGCGTCGGCGAGTCCACATCTCGTCCTCGAAATCCTCCGGATCGTGGTCTTTATATAGCAGCACTGTCTGAAGGAGCTCCTCACGGGAGGGTCGCTCCTGTGCTGGTCGAGAATTGTGGAAACCGGGAACGTGGATCATTTCCTTGACGCCATGAAAGTTTCCCAGTGAGTGTGCCAGGGAGTCGCGTAACTGGGCAGAGTCGCGCTCTTCATGGCACCCATCTATGAAGTGGAGATAGGTGTTCGAGGTTGGCGGCAGCTCATCGTCACTGTCGGCCTCCCAGTCATCGTGCTGCGTGAGTTCTCCATTGAGCCCAAACTCATCAGGCGGTGTCGGCCATACGTTCTCGAAGATGACCGCCGAAACACGTCCTAGGTTGCAGCTGGGGTTGGTGCTTTGGGTCTGCACTGCTTGTGCCATCCTCGAGATACTGCTAGACGTAGGCATTATATAGAAAGCCGTCTCGGAAATAACCCATGCGGGGATGACCGCGCTCAGGAACTTGTTCACGCGACGTAGCGATGAGATGTCGGAGGCGTCATTCGTATTCCTCGCGATCATAACAATCAGCTCGGGCGGCAGGTCGTCGAGGCGTCGAAGCTGTCCTGGGATACATACGGAGGCAAGGTGAGTAGCGCTCATCTTTTCGTAGATGTTGGTTTTTCCTCCGGGTTTGGAAACTGTATCGCGGGCGCCGGTGTATATGCGCTGTAGTTGAGACTGGTCCTGATCAGGCAGCGGATGTGGGAGTTGCAGTTGAGAAGGAGAAAGCTGCGGCTCCCGGTGGGTTTGAATTTGTAGAAGTGAGTAACGGAGGTTTTTGAAAGTGGCTGGGACGAGATTTCACCCTCATGGTTGAAAGGTCGCGCGCCTCTCTCTCGCAGTACACACACACGTTTCACATGCGTTATCCTGAAGCTCTTATTGGTAGTTGCGGTCGCCGGTCAGAGATTTCGCACCTTGTGATGGCACAATAGCGCGCCATTTCATCGTTCAGATGAGATATAGTGAAGGTGAAGGTGAGCCGGCCATGCAACCGAGGTGTAAGCGTCGTGACATCTTGATAGATCTTCTAGGAGCGCCGATGCGCATGGGAGTACTGCTTACAACCTTCGTAGTGGGGTTGCAGTCTTCCAAGGTTAGGAAGGGATGGTATCATGGCAGCCATCATGTCCAGAGATTAAGTTGGAGATAGAGGCGTGTTTGGAATGCATGCCTCGCCGTTGGAGCATAAAATCGATTGTCAGAGCAGTGAAACGGTAGGTATGCGGCGAAGCGCATATGTATGATCCAGTGTTCACAATGACTACAGCGCCTGGATATGCCACTGAAGTCGTGTTACGGGATGCCGTTTGTAGCGCAGCTTGGTGATTGCTATGAGCGTGCCACCTGGGCAAGCTGCAAGCAGCGGCTAGGACAAGGCGAGTGAAGGGAAGTGCGCAACTTGCTAGACGCCTGACCTTGATGCAGAGATTCGCTGTTTGGTTTGGTTATCGGAAAAAGTCAACAATTCATGTGCAGCGGAGGAAGACAAAGAGATGGTAGCATGAGGGTGAAAGCGTGTATGAGATCGCGTACGGCGTCAAAAGACGCAGTCGAGCGCTAGTATCCACAGTGGGCCTAGATTTAGTAACGATCGGCGACTTCGCAAACTACGGTGATAAATGAGATACAGGCCCACACGACGAAGTTATAGAGACAGATTGTGGATTAAAGCGTCAAACCAGTCGCGAATCGCTAGGGGAGACATAATTGTCTCGAAAGGAGTCGGTGCAACGCAAAAAGAAAGGATTAAGATCGAACTATTATCAGCACACTGCTATTACAACAAAACCAAACACTCTCAAGGTGACTGATGACGCCAGTTCGTGCGAAGGCAAATCTGAAACACTTTTCGAAATCCTGTCTAAGCGTGTCAGTAAGCCAGTTGCAAGCTTTTGTGCAGGCTAAGAAACATACCAGCTCAAAGATACGTTCGCCCACCTGGCGCCGCTTCCTTGATCTCTTTGAGATGTTTTCCGTGCTCCTCGATAACTTTCGGGGAAGTCTTCGTGACTTCACCCTGACGAAGCGCGTAAGAGTACCAGGTCTTGAAGCATTCTTTCTGAGAGGCTGTCGGATAGCGTACGCCTTTGGCGCGATGGGCTTGGAGAACCATGGTCTCGAGAGATTGAGTTGCAGCAGGCATAATGATGGCGCGACGGTGAGAGAACAAGATCGGTGAAGCGATGACTGAATGTGCAATACGACGCAGGGTAGATCAGTTCTGAGAGCGAACTCGGAGTAGTATTACTGCAAGCGGATCCGCAGTGAAAATCGCCGTCACGTGATGACAGTAGTCTCAGATCGATTTGCGGAAGCGAAGAACAAAAGTGGAGCAAGTGAGTGTATGAAGATAGGAAGACTTGACGAGGCAGAAATGTCGTGGGCTTACATGCCTTGGTGTTATCTTTTTCCGGCTCTCCATCAGATCTCCGTGACAGGTATAACGGCAGACGTGCGCAGCGGCCTGCCGGTGCTCAAGTCACCGAGTATGGATCGAGAGCCATCATCGGGAGTTTCCCGAACTCTGAATAGCCGTGCACGCCTTGGTGCCTGTCAAAATTGTATGCAGATCTCAAGTCCGGCGTGAATGCGGCAGATGTTGACACTCTGCGCTTGACGACCTCGGGAATGTTACCTGCTTGTAAAACCATATCAAGTGCTGACGTTGCTCTTCCGACCTCAGGATTTACTCAACAAACTAGCGGATGGGAGAAGGAACAAGTAAAGATGTAAGCATGCGGTGAGATCCGGTGCTTCGCTTCTATAGACGCTACGGGTGGGTCACCGGTGTCAAAGGCATCAAGTCGGGCGACGCGCGGGAAAGCGGGGTCAGTGCGGCGGGCCGAAAGCGAGCCCACCCTGAAGTTCGGCGACCAATGCACAGGATGAAACGGCGGATACAGGGCGTGGTACATACTTCCGAGGCAGTTTGGATAAACCAGGGCATGCG
Organism: Alternaria novae-zelandiae; assembly: GCF_023758075.1. Lineage (NCBI taxonomy): Eukaryota > Fungi > Ascomycota > Dothideomycetes > Pleosporales > Pleosporaceae > Alternaria > Alternaria novae-zelandiae. Next base: position 948,994 of record NW_026056970.1, on the reverse strand, counting down.
CAACTCTCGTTCGTGATTGTTCGGGTTCGGCGGCATTTAGCTACTCCATGCAAAAGCTAAACACCATATTCAACTGAATAGATTAACACCAGCGTGTATACAGTCGCCGAGGACCTATGAGGGAGCATCCTCCATCGGAAGTACCTTGCTTGTAGGAACATCTTCCCACTTCTGCGGGAGGTCACCTCGATGTTTGTTGAAGACCTTGACACCATTGAACTTCAGCTCCCCTCCAGCACTTTCTGGCAACCTGATCGTTCCGCCGAAACACAGACCGCTCTCACTGAACTCGATTCCTCCCTGAGCGATGCGATAAGTGCCTGAGTCGTAGTATTCGCCGGTCGGATTATCAAGTCGAGCGTCAAAACACAAATCGGGTAACTCGGAAGTGTCAATCTCAAGAGCAGGAATGTCTCTAAGATTTCTAGTCTTCAGGTTAGTCTTCTTCTGTGCCGGTGTTCTTTGCCCAGCCAAATCTAGTGCGGCCTCGCGAAGTCTTTCAACTTCGGCGTTCACGTAATCAGTAGGACCACGTTGGCCCCGTCTTTCTTTTGCTGTGGCCCAAAGGTACTCTGTGAGGTGGGGATCGTCGAGCCCGAGTACTGCCGGGCCAACAAATTTGCCAAAGTTGAAATAAGCCTCGAGTATGCCAGACGTAGTTGAGGGAGCACCAATGTACTTGATTACGATGCTGAGTTGCCCGACGAGATCTGGATGTCTCGTCTCAAGCAACGGACACTGTACCATGTAGGTACCTGCAATCTGAGTCATGTACCTATGCAGCCTGGTTCTGCTGTGTTCATCAAGAATCGCTCGCCATAGAGGGCTCTCGGACTGAGGTACAGAAACCGCAAGCTCTTGTGTTGACGATACTTCTCTTTTTACAGGAACCGCAAATGGAAGGGGCAGATGGTCCACGTGCTCTGGAGGCGTCGGGGGTGCGCCTGGAGTTTGCTCGATCGAGGATAATGGGTGTTCCGTGTTATCGATATCAGACTCAGGAGTAGGCGACGGGAGCTTTTGTCTTTTGTGCAAACCGCTGGAAGGCTCGCCAAATTCTTCAGCGTCCGGTAGTGGCCGCTTGTGCACAGCGGGTGCTTGGAGAACATTCGGTTCATTCGCGGCTTGACTTTCCAGTGCAAGTCGTGCGGCCTGACTCGCGTTCGGCTTTGACTTTGTCACCGTGGCAGGCAACGTTTTTTCGATGAGTAGGTTCTTTTGCTGTGCAGCAAAGCACCAGCACTGGGAGGCGTTGTGTCGCGTTTTGTTCTTGAAATAATTCTCTGAAGCTGGGTGCTCAGGATATGCTTTGGCCCAAACCTCCTCTAAATTGTGGAAGAGTTCAAGGAGATGCTCCAATGGGCGCTGGACATGGGTTAGTATGATGGGTAATAAACATGGGTATTGTTAAACTAACGATGTAGTATTTGTCCTCCAGTATCGCGTTGATAATCTCGAGACTCGAGATCATGTCAAGCTTCGTTCGGCGGACTTCTTCACCGGGACGCCCGAAAGCGCGTAACAGCAACTGCGCCTGGAGCCATTCCTCCGAGACGTCCTCCACTCCGAGTCGCGCGTTGATGAGCTTTTGCTCGACCTCCTCCTCAAGCTCAAGGCAGAAGTGGTTTATCAGCATTCGTGTGCGCGGGTGAAGCGATCCATTATATGTATACGTCACTCCGGCCAAGGTTGTTGCGGCAGACGATAGTTCGGCCATTGTCGTAAGTAATTGGTGAATGCAATCAACTTTGTGATTCAGGCTCGCAGTAAGTGCTGGCAATATGGGAATAGGGCATGTGTGTCGATACTGTCCATAGTGGCAGCATGTCGATGTATATGGGTGCATGGCGATACCCCTGCGAGCGGACGCAGGGTGGGGATGCTTGCCGAGACGCGCGTTGGCCTTAGCTGACACTGCGGCATCTGGAATCCGCTGCTCGCCGACCAATGACAAGCGCCGGCCATCTGAAAGCGACAAGTCGCTCTCAGCAGTCAGGCACCCTTCCACAGAATCTCCACAAGTTGTCCCGAGCCTACCGCGAAGGTTCAATAAACTGTAAACTCTACCTAGGTGTGTCCAGATCCAACAAGGTGACGTAGCACACCACGATGCTCTCAGTATTGCCGCACGCATCAGAAGTCGGCGTCGAAGATATGAGCGAGCAGCCTGAAGTTCCGACTCGAGTCATGCATGCAACTTCTTCTTCTCAACACCTGGGCACACTAGCAGCGACGGCACTGTTACATGCAAAGTGTCAGCATTCATTGCGGACCCGGCGGGCTGACCCAGGCATACAGAAGGATGCATCCGCGCATTAACACGCTAACAGTGCCCTCTCTGTAAGGTTTGCAGGCTCTTTCACACCACAGCCACAGATCGCGATGACACGCGTTGCGGTGTACATTGATACCTGACAAAGCAACAGTTGAAAGCGGTCAACAGTAGGGCTGGAAAAGAATATCTACATGGCTAAAGATCGCGCGGCACGGGCAGCGCACTGCTGCTCTTACGCCTACTCTGATAACTAGCGACAAAATCTACCCCATTAACATCGGTCAACAAACAAGATCTTCTGTCGGTCAACACTCGTTCCACACCGCCCCGTATTCGACCTTCGACGTATCGTAATCCAACCACTTCTCAACGGTGCAAGAATCATCGCTTTTGATTCTGTAACCACAAATCTTTACAGGCGTGTCGCTGATCATAGGAAGGTTGATCTTGCCTTCGAAATACAAACTATCTCCTCGGAATTCGAGATGCGCGGTATCGCCAGAGATCCGAATGGGTCTACCAATGGATGGTCTGTTCTCGTATAGTCGAGCTTCGCAGTCGAGGTCGAGTGGCTTTCGTAAGTCGAGAGGCGGTGATTTAATGATCGCGTCCATAGGTATTCTATTTACTCTTTTGAGCTCTTCTAGAACGTCTCGAAGTCTTTCTGTGTCCTTGTCAACCCTGCATTTCCCATTGCCACCATCTCTTGAACGCTGGCTTTGGTGTCTGTAACACCAATCTTGGACTATGTCAAGGCCAGGCCCCATAACCATGGTGCCTTTCAATAGCCCAAGGTTGAGGTGGGCCTCGAGCAAGCCACGTTCCTGTGTATGATCATCAAGGCCTTGAACAACCATGCGCAGACTACTTTTTAGTTCTGGGTGTTTATGCTCAATGAGTGGGCACTGAATCCAGTAAGTACCCATAGCTGCAACGAAAGTCTGCTTGGCACGGCATGCCTCGTGTTGGCTCATGAGATTTTTCTCATCCTCGCTTCGTTCTGGAGTCCATGGGTTTTCGGGTTGCTTCCCCCAATAACGGTTCACATACTCCCCTGCATGTGAGGGTATGGCTGCGTCGACACCGTCGCTTGTGAACTCTTCCGATTTGATCTTCTTACTGGACAGAATCTCATGGTCGTATGGGATGGGTTCATCGAGCTCCCTTTTGAGGTCGTTTGCTGCAGGTGGTGTAGATGGAGGAGTAATTGTAGATGGAGGAGTGATTGTGGATAGAGGAGTAATCGTAGACGGAGGAGTAATTGTAGATGGAGGAGTAATGTGCCATCCATGCCTCCTGTGCCATTCTGTGGCAAGGTTCTCGAATATCTGTCTCGGATATACTGGCAGCTGCAATGATTATTAGTTCAAGGAACACGGCCGAAAGAACTAGATTTTTGAACTGAAGTAAGGAAACACGGGACTTGCCAATTCCTCTGCCACGCGGCCAGCTTCCAGCTTTTCCAGTCCTTCTCGCAGCATCTTAATTCTGACGTAGTTTGCTTCTTTGCCCAAGTCCGCAGGAGAGATTACACCCCAGAATAATCCGTGTCTACGCATCTCTTTTTCGTTCATGTTGAAAAGCGTGACGAGAATTCTATCGATGCCGAGACGACGTTCTCCATTAATTCTGTACAGTGTGCCATCATATGAGTAGATGTCCCCTTCCACCTTTTCCTTCACCTCGATAACGATTGGATTCGACATTCTGTATTAGCTGGAAGTTTGCAGAAATAATAAGGGTATCGTCATGTCTTTATATGAAGAACTTTTGGATCCCTGTAGGCGTTCATACGGACGCGTCGCGCTAGTGACCACTAGTGCTCACCAGAACGCGCCGAAGAAGTAAATCTTCCCCAGCCATCTTCATTTTTGAAACCGTATCGATCACAATGGCTGAAATTCCGACAGCCTTTTAGATTCCATCGCGTTCTTTCGATATTGAATTGTTTCGGTCCGGGTCAGATTGTGGTATAGTGTTGCTTCCTGTCATCGGGCCTTACTGTTAGCGCGTAGTGTCTTGAGCCCTCAGGGTCAAATGCCACGCCACTTTCATCGCGAGAACGCGTTCGTGCTGAAGTGGTTTGAATAACTCTACCAGGTTTGTACGCTTTTGAATTTTCGGCGTTTTGCTCGTCTCGTGCCAACGTTACCTACCTAGGTACTTAGGCAAATACCTGTTACGGTGAAGGGTAACCACCACCTCAAGGTTCTGCTAACGTATCTCGTGCATGTACTATTGCAAGTTATTTTTCCCAAGCTTAACGACTTGATCTTCTCAATATGCGAACCAATACTCCGTGCTTAGTATCCATAGCATATCCGCGTCAGTCCGGAAGCGATGTTACGATCATCTTCCGGAACGATCGAGACCACGAATAGATATTTGCAAAGTTTGCCAACGTCCAACTGCGAGATTGTTAGCAATTACTCTATGTCAGCCAAATACTTACTACACTAAACCGGACAGATGTAGAAGGCGCCCGTGGACTTATAGAAGTGCGACGCATTTATCCTTTTGCCTTCACTGCGAGATTTCCACCACATATATACGCTACGCTAGATATGGGAAAACAACATATATACAATTCCTCCAGGTGGTTTGCCATTGCATGTAATTGCCAGAGTGACGGCTTCCAAGGTTCGATTCACATCATGTGTATGGGGCTTTCACCATTCTCATGTGCGTACGATCGCGCCTTTGCCAAGTATTCGCAGATATGGCCACCTGCGAGTTGCTATACTTACCTTCACTCCCTGCCTCGTCCGTAAAAGGTGGAAATACAACCTACGTACTCCAGAAGCGGTGATTTTACACTTCTCAGTTCAACTACACCTGCGACACCTACCAACCACTTACGACTCGTTTGCCTCGGACAGACTGTTCCGCTCCTACTGCAGGTTGATTTGAGGGGAAAAGAGGACTCCACCTCACAAATACACACCTGACCGCCGTCATCATGCCTCTCCTAGCTCCGACCAAGGGACAAAAGAAGGCGGCGAAGAGAGCTGCTAGGAAACAAGGGTCATCGGCCACTAAGGAGGCGCCTTCGAGTAACGTAAAGTATGCACTAGTCGGTACTGTCGAGCCTGAGCGGTTCGACACGCCTCCCAGTCGACTCATACCTACCCAGGACAGCGCAACATCGCCACGGGATGTGGCTGTGTCCACTCATCAACACTCTAGCCTTATGTCTTCTGAAGATATTGACGCTGCTTCACCTACCTCAACTGCCTTACAGCAGCTACCACCATCGAGCACTGATGTCACTGGGTTTCAGTCCTCAGGCTCTTTGCCTACGTTGTCGCCACTGCCTTTAGAGTCCCTGGGCAGCTTCAACGATAGCTTCACCTTCACAGCTCCCACCGGCGTTGCTACGTTTGGTGAACGCTCAAACATCACTGACGTTTTCAATCACGAGTATGGAACCTCTTTACCCCAGGATGTTGAGGACATTGATGATAATAGTTCAACTTCAGTGGCTTTCAGCGAAGCCTTCGTGAAAGAGCTAGGTAGTCCTACGTTTACGACCGCCGCAGCATCAAGCAAAGCTTTCAAGGAAGTGTTATCACAAAAGTCGGATGCGACAGAGTCATCGATCTTCACGCGGCTCGAGGATGCCACGATTGACAACGGTGCAGCCCCTGTGTACAGATATAAGCTTCCATCCACAGCTGCTGATATCGAGAGAAAGCCGGAATTATCGTCAGACTGTGCGAACCATGAATGGGCTCTTGTACCATACTACAGGTCTAGGCCACTGAGCCTTACTGTGGGCTACAAAATGGACCAAGATCTTGACGAGAACGGCACCGACCTGTCACTCGAGAGCATACTCCGTGGTCGGATGTTCCTAGCAAACGCGGATGGTGTAGTCCAATGCATCGCCTACGAACAGCTTCTACATGACGTGGAAACCATCAAGGATGATGGTGGGTCAGACTTTGAGTCGGTCGCTTCTCCAATCAAAGGTATCCTCGAACATTCCAACGGCGCACACGACAAGACCTCCGAGAGTATTGACACTCGCATCGAAGACGCCCAGTCAGACCCCGGCATCCGCGAAAGGCTTCACGACGTGGACGACACGGGTTCAGAGGGTTCCGAAGTATCCGAATTGTGTGATCGCCAAGAGCTCTCGAGCCATACGGAAGGTTCGAATTTCGGTTCGGACGATGCTGCATCGGTCAGTACTGAGAAGTGTGAAGTTGTTGCGACGCAGCAAGGAAGCCTCCAATCAACCATGCACTCAGGCAGCAAAGAGGAGCTTCGCGACGGATCACTGAACGAGCTCTCCAATGGAGAGCTTGTGGAGACAGTTTCGACTAGCCCTCAAGTACCTGTAGCTTCCAACTGCGGTTCCGAGGTGAGTGTAATGCGTCTCGGTACGGAGCCCCTCTCCTCCTACCTTGAATTCATAGAGGTCGAGGAAAGCGGAAAGGCTACTCGGAAAGCCGTGGTGACCGCGTTCCTGAAGCTTGTCAACATCGAGCGAAAGAAGCGAGGGGTTCATGCTCTACCGTCGTTATACACAGCACATAGTGTACTGAGCAGTGGTGTTCTTCCGCACACAATCAAGCTTGGTACTACGACTGTTGCTTCTTTCACCGCTCAGTTGAGCTTCGATGAGAAAGACGAGGTCGCTATGGGCGACGTGTGTGCGGCTTGGGATCGATTGGGTCGTGAGGAAGTGCAACAGCAACCGATGGCTTCTGGAGGTATCATGGGTGCTTTAGGCAGGGCTCTGGGCAGGCTCGGTGGTTCGTCTCTTGAGAAGTGACTCGAAGGGAATGAGAAGATGCGAAAATCTTTCATATCATCTTTCGCGGTGCTTAATGCCCTAAATTTTCATGTTGACTTTGTAACGCGCAGATAACGCTGTGATAGTATGAAATATCTTCGTTGGACACAAGTTCTCTCCCCAACCATCTCCGCGGGACGAATATTCAGCGCGACGTGAACGTATCCCTTCGGCTGGATCTTCACGCCATCTAATCTTGCACTGACAAATTTTGCACGCGTCGCTCGTACGAACCGGATAGCTGATCTCCCAAGTCGCATCGCCTGATCAGCCGCAATGTGGCAAACGACAACAAGGCTTGTCAGGGATCGGTGGTAAGCAGGAGCTTTGGTGGGCCATGAAATGACTCCGGAAATCGCACTCGGCAAGATCTGATATCCACAACAGCTGGCTGAAACAGCACAAGACCTTGGAAGTCCGATATCGTAGATGATAGTAGCCAGACTAGTCACACAAGGACAAGACTCTACACCGGTATACAGCAGCGGCTGAAGTTGATGTTGCCACACACCAAGATGCAGATACTCCTTTCCACCGTGGTGTAGTACTGTAAACCGGATGCAATCCCTGCCTACGTCCTTCATGTTTCCTTTTTCCGCGATGATGCCGTGATAGCCATCGGATGGACCGACCCTGATCTACGCGCCATCAAGGACATGGCTGGGTAAATTCGTACGACATCTGGATGCCACCGGCTTGCCATGTAATATGAAGCATTCGGCGGTCTTGGATCTAGAGAACTGGGCAGGTTGCGCGACCTACAAGCGCAGCCTTAGTCCCCGATACTGTACGCGAAGCCGTTAGTGCTGTATACTGGTGGTCGCTTCGAATGGTGTTGCACCAGCACTTCATCCTGTAGTCCATGTTGTTAGTCAGAGACCATCGTGTCGATCGCCTAACTGAGTACAGGCGATCAAGGCAAAATGAGAGTTCGCGAAGTGATGATCTCCTGAACGCTGAATGTGTGAACTGTGAAGAGTTCGCGAACCTCGATACACTTCCAGGGGTGCCTTGACCTCTCAGTAATAACACCACCATTATGCGTTCATGTAGTGCATAGTAACATTGCTATCATGTACTCACCGACCTCGAGATCCACTCATGCACTCCACACATCATCTCCGCTCAAGATACCCACCGCGCTTGGCATGTCTTACCAGGATCGGTAGAAAAGCCGGCTACTATACATCTTGGCAGATCCTCTTCATCCGGTGGTTATCCTGAGTTTGCCGAGGCTTCCCGCCACGCGCGCCCAATGTTTCATCACGTGCGCCACTGTCGCTAACAATATCATCGCCTACATGACATTAGCGCAGCGGGTGTTCCTTCCAAGCTTCGTTGTCTTCCGAGGAGTGTGGGGTAAGGCGACCACCTGTACCCTAGTGGCGTTCTTTTATATTAACATCCTGTGAACCGGGTTGAGAAAGCGCGTAAAGCCCGGATCAGCGATATTATCTTTGTGGTGTCGTGCAGATGGGTGCAAGGGGCATGGATCTTTGTGCTTTTCTATCTTGTCCATGATTACCGAGGCCGGTCACTGAACGGTGCAGCTTGCCGTGTTCGTGGTTCCTAGGCCGTTCTAGTCAGTGCGCTGGGCGTGCTTTTCGAAATGAGAGGACTGGAACACACCATCGTCGTTGACACCAAGACGGATGTAGACAGAGGCGAGATGATACCTCATGACCACCAAAGGCGACTTCTTCCAGCGATTCAGGCTCATCTCCACCTCGGAGTTGACATATAAGCTCGTTGCTTCTCGCAGTTCAGTATCATCACCGCATCCAGCACAGATCTCCAACTCAGCTCAACATGGTCTCTTTCAAGTCCCTCCTTCTCGCCGCTGTGGCTACCACCAGCGTACTCGCCGCTCCCTTTGACTTCCTCACTGAGCGTGACGATGGCAACGCAACTGCTCTTGAGAAGCGTCAGTCCACTCCCAGCGCTGAGGGCTACAACAACGGGTACTTCTACTCGTGGTGGACTGATGGCGGTGGTTCCGCTCAGTACACAATGGGAGAGGGCAGCAGGTACTCCGTGACCTGGAGGAACACCGGCAACTTCGTCGGTGGCAAGGGATGGAACCCTGGAACTGGCCGGTATGTCATCTGGAAGTACTAAGCTTCATCATTTGCTGATCCCCATCCTAGCACGATCAACTACGGCGGATCTTTCCAGCCTCAGGGTAACGGTTACCTTGCCGTCTACGGTTGGACCCGCAACCCGCTTGTGGAGTACTACGTGATCGAGTCTTACGGCACCTACAACCCCAGCAGCGGATCCCAGCGCAAGGGCAGCTTCACGACTGACGGCGGTACCTACGACGTTTCCACCTCCACCCGTACCAACCAGCCCTCCATCGATGGAACAAGGACCTTTCAGCAGTACTGGTAAGTTGACCAGCAACATGTGGACGTTGGACGCGCACTAACAACCTTCCAGGTCTGTCCGCACGCAAAAGCGCGTCGGTGGCAGCGTAAACATGCAGAACCACTTCAACGCCTGGGCTCGTTACGGCATGAACTTGGGCCAGCACTACTACCAGATTGTCGCCACTGAGGGTTACCAGTCTTCTGGCAGCTCGGACATCTATGTGCAGACTTCCTAAGTCAGGATGGGTCGCGGATAATCGGATGAGCAGTCGGTGTGCAAGAACAGACAATAGCGGCGCTTCGGTTGCTGTCCGGATTAGACTGTAGATACGGGCGATGCGGGTCGTTCAAACTAGTCCGTAATGTGTCAATCTAATCGCTCGTTTAAATATCGTTCGCCTTGAACTCCCTGCATTGACTTCCTTTTCTCCTATATCCCTGCAAGCAGACTTCCAAGCAATCATGTCGGCCACCTTCTGGAATCGGCCAAGCTTTCCTCGTGTCGTGGCTGCATGCCAAGCTCAGAACGTGGCTGCCAAGGTAGGAGATATATTACTTGTGGGTCATGATCTCGCAAGCGGAAATAACGCCCATCAGCCGAGAAGATGTAAGGGGTGGCTGCATGTGGCGTCGAAGCGTGATAGAAGTCCTCGTTACGGGTCTCCTCATCCGTGAGGCCTTTAATTGTAGGACCAATCTTCGGGCATGAGGAAATCGAGTGCTGAGCAAAGCTGAGCATGCTCCATGGCAAGGCCCAATCTCCGGGGGCGTGCTGTGTTATCGCCAGTACACGGTCGACCGGATATACAACTGCATGGTATCAACACTATGATGCTGTCAATCGATTGATGATGGGACACAACGAGGTCTATGAAGAAGAACGCAGTGCAGCAACTTCCCCTATCAAATAATGAGACGCCGTTGCCCATGTTCACATCTGGAGCCGGCTTCTTGCCGATGGGTCCATCCGCTCGATATATTATCGTCGATCGCGGTGATCGCGATGATCGCCACAGGGAGAGGGGTATGCATTCGACGACATATCTTCGTTGATAGTCACCATGTCTTCGACTGACTGTAGTGAACGTGAGTAACGTGAGTGATGGTGGCAGACGCGTCAATGTTGGAAGTATGACGATGGGAAGCCACGGATGCGCCTTACCCGATTGGGTGCACTGGCACGCAAGCCACCCTAGAGATACAACATTTATTCATCACGGCAATGGAGATAAGCAAACATCGCAACACTGATACATCGTTATCATATCTTCATTGAGTGGTGTATTTCCCCTCCTAGTATATACATCTACATCTTATTGAACACATTCGTACCCGTAACATACTCCTCAGTCCCCTCTCTCCTCCGGCTCTCCGTAACATTCTCATAAGTCTCCTCCGTAACAATAAGCTCATCGCTCAAGCTCTCCAACAACACACTGCTCTCCGCTTCCGCGCCGGCCATGTAATCGAAGCTCTCGCCAGACTCGCTACCCGCCTTCTCGAATACATCAGCACCGCCGTCGAACCACCGGGCTTGCTCGCCTATCCAGTCGACTCCACCTGTGCGTCGGTCGCGGCGTACGACTTCCTTTTCTTCGAGAGGGAGGAGAGGGAGATCGGTCTTGGGAGGGAGGATGGTGCGACGGTGCCAGGCGCCAAGGAACATGCCTTCGGGGTCGACTTCGTTGCGGACGCGGTTGTATTCGTCTAGGTCATTGCCGTATACAGAGGAGAGGTAGGCGTTGTCGACGGATTGGAAGTTCTTTGCCCAATGAGGTCGGCCGTTGTACTCTTTCATCAGGTGTTCGAAGGCCTGGTAGTAGCGTTCGCGGCAAGGGGGATCCTGGCCGTAGGGACGGTAGAGCGTGGCGTTAAGGTACAGAGCGGGTTGATCGGGATATGAGGTATCTAGGAATGGACGCGGTTCTCGGTTGACAGTGTTTGCGATGCGGACTTCGATAGGCGAGTGGACGTAAAGACCTTTGGTGCTGAAGGGAATGCCGGAGGATTGCTCGTCGCCGTGCAACCAGTCTGTCAGTCGCGACAGTACCTCAGGACCTTTGTCGAGGGGAACGCTCCATTCGTTGACGAACTGCGAGTAGAGACAGTTCATCAACAGTTCCGTGCGCTGCTCGCCAACCGCAGAGATGAGAGCACCGTCCTTGAATCCGTATTGCATGCCGAAGACGAACCACTCAACCCAGGGCAGGAAGCGTGGGACGTACTGCGATATCCAGAGGAGAATGTGGTATGTGTGGAAGCCGACGCTACCGCCATACCAGTTGTACTCCGGCTGCCGATGTGCCTTGTCCGTCTTGTCTGCCCGCCATACGACTGCGCGCTTCATGTACGGTAGCCACCATACTCGCGTGAACTCGCTCGATGTCCAAAGCCCATTGTTCCAGTCTGCCAAAACATCCTCAATCGGCAGTATAGTTTGTATCCATTCGACGTTGTTCGCTTCTATCATCTGGAATTCGATTTCGACGATGATGCCTAATGCGCCCAGCGAAACGAGCGCAGCCCGGAAGAGATCTGGCGATTGCTGGGGTGAGCAGCGTACTGCCTGGCCGTTCGCCAGTACTATGCGGAGGCTCTGAACGCGGTCGGAGAGGAGGCCGTGGTTGTATGAACTGCCGTGCGTCGCTGTCGCAATCGCTCCCGCCAGCGATTGATCGTCGATAGATCCGAGATTCGGCATCGTCAAGCCGTGGCTCTTCGCTTGGAGGTTGAGATTATGTAGGCGTATTCCAGCCTGCACAGTCATCGTCTTGCGCTCCTTGTCAACGTTCAACACCTCCTTGTAGTCGTCGAGGTTGATCATCCATGCCGACGTGCATGTTATGTCTGACGGTGAATGTCCGCATCCTACAGTGACTACGCGCCTTCGCATCCGTCTCGCGAGGTTAACAACTTTCTGCACTTCTTGAAGACTCTGCGGCCGGATGTACAGCTCCGGCCGCGAATGGAACGTCCGAGCCCATGTGTGATGGATGTGTGACTGCGATGCGCGGAAGGGAACGTCGGGGTCCGTGCGGTCCAACTCGATGTTGAAGCGTGGCGGCATCATGACGCCGGATAGAGGCGACTGCGCCATCCTCGTAGTGTTGAGAATACACGATGCATGAGTCGAGATGATGGCATACACATGAAAGATTGTCGCGATCGAAGGGTCCAGATGACGTTAGCGGCATATCAGTCTGGACCCCGCCAGAGCACGATAATATCTCGGAACTATCTCGGGAATATCGCAGCTTTATTTACAGGCCAACATCTGAACGCGCAAGCCTTCCATTAGAGTGCACTCTCCATTCCCGAGGTTTGACACCTATACATTGGCGCAAGAGTATTAAGAAATGTATCACTGCAAGTTCGAGTGCTGGATTTTGAATTCGATAGAGACTTTGGGATCGAGGAATGGGTTCCATTAATGAGATTAAATGACAAACGAGGGACCCCATTACCCCAATACTGAAGTACCTAGATACTGAGGCGTTTTCGTCAGTACTTCAGTATTGGGGTAATGTAGTCCATTATTCGTCATTTATTTTCGTCGAACTCGACAACTCGTTCTTTTAGTTCCTAGCAACGATACATGTCACGAGATTGCATCCGCCAAAGCCATCCTCGTCGTCATCATTCGCCGCCGCCATACTCGATCCTAGACGATCCCTCCCATAGCCCATATCCAAATGCACATCTACAACTTACTCAGCACCTTCTCCTCCCTCCCCTTCAACCCGGGATGCTGCGTAATAACCGGCCTAGTAACCGCAAAGAAAGCCGTTCCACCCGATTTGCTCGAGAACTGCGCCTTGGAGCCAACGTGGAAGAAAGCAAAGTCGCCCGCAACAAGGTGATGTGTGACGCCGGTTGCCTCGTCTAATACGTCGATTTGGCCGTTGAGAACGTACTTGGTCTCCTCGTAGTCGTAGGTGGGGATGTTGCGGGTGGGGCCCGCTTTGATGCGGTAGAATCCTGAGGTCAGGTATGTGGGGGAGTCGGTGGTTTGGGTGCGGATGCTGGGGGTGGTTAGATGGGGGTGTTGGGTACGCGGTGTGATGAAGATAAGGAGAGGTGGATGTTTTGTGATGTAGTGGTTTGGTGGACTTACGAGTGGAAGTCTGCGACGATGGCGCTCTCGCCCTCGGGGATGGGGATGTACTCATGGCCCGCGCCCTTGATGATAGTGAGAGGAACGTATTTTTGAGACACTACAAAATGGTAAGTATGTGTTCTCCAGTTGACGCGGAATTCATTGGAGTGGTGTCGCTACTTACTGGCTAGTGATGTATGTGTGGTGTTGTGTTTGAAGGAGAAGTTGGGGGATTTGAAGTTAATTATCTAATGTTCAGAGCCAGATACTCTTGTTCATATACATCGAGCAAACTGCGCCTGAGTATTACTTTGGCCCCGTTGAGCACTGATTGCTGCCTACCCCTTCTTCTCCTCTCCGTGATATTTGTCCGCATTGGGTAAGTCGTGCCGGGCAGCCTAGCGTAGACAACCTGACCTTGTACTCGTCGAATGTAGCTTGAGGTCCACCTCAAATTAAAAGCCGATTGGAGACCCGACGTTAGATCTATCGTGTATTGCGTGATATGCGGTGAGATTCGTGGTGCAGGTACGGGGAAGGGACCTGGCGCTAGCGCAATCTAGATTGAGCTGTCATGATATCTTTGTCCTCACACGCAACAATCCTCCCATACTTCGTGACTGTCACCTGAACATCTACCGAACAGTAGTATACATGCAGAGTAAACACGAGTACGAAATGACGAGAAAGCTGAACACAAACCCCATCGCAGCTCGGACCGACAAGAAAGGAACGACGTCACAACCACAACAACCCCCACCATCACGGCGCCAACCCACCATCCTCATAATGAAACAACTCCCTCAGCCACCCCCAAGACGCCGGATACAATCGCTCCACGCCATGCGTCTCCAAAAAACACAGCGCCTGATCCCACGGCAAACCTCCCTTCCTCATCAACCCCTCCTTAAGTATACCCTTAAACTGCGTATCCAGCGGCCGAAAAAGACGCGTGATCTCTGCAGCTGAAATACTAGAGTTGTGGACACTGTTCTGCGTGAAGGTTGTACCGGTGAACTTCCAGCGGACGGCGGTTTGGATGAGGTTGAAGGCTATTGTGTAGCGGCTGTAGAGAGTGTCGCCGGGCATTTCGTATAGGTTGGTGATGTGCGTGTGCATGAGGTCTACGAAGTTGGCCATCGAGCCAGCGGTATTGGGGGCGGTGGTCGGGATGTGGGATACCATTTTCTGGCTTTCCGACTCGATCGCGGAAGACTTGGGGTCGATGTGCCAGCGGGTGAGGGGGTCCATTGCTGTGAGTGACAGTCAGATATCCATGGTTTGTGGACTTGGTGAAAGGCGTCTTACCCGCTTCCGCAAGGTCAAAGGCCTCGAGTTTCTGGAAGATGGCTAGGCAAAACTTCTTCGTCGCGTTAAGATGCTGTTTCCTTCGTGTTAGTCTACGGCTTGAATCCCGGGTCACCAGGATTTGGTCGCTGAATATATTGGCAACCTTTTCGTATTCATGTACATGTGTGTACTCCTTCTCCGAGGGTTCTTTCCATCCGCGTAGATCGGGACGCTGGAGTTCCAAAGCATCGGCGGCCTCTTCGCGGTCACATGCTCGCAGCAGACGTAAAGCATCGTTGCAGCGATCTTGCCAGTCTAGTAGTTGTGTCTCGACTTCTTTTCTTTCGGTGTATTCCTTGCTCTCACATGGTGTTGGACTTGCCCCATCCGTTGACTGGATATGCAGCTCTGGGGTGGATGGACTTCTCGTGCTGATAGTGGGGAACAGCCGCCGCAGAGGAAGCGAGGACCAAAAGGCTGGTACACTTGAGGGAGGGTTGCTTTTGCGTATCAAATTGTCGCAGTCGCCGCTGAAGTGATCTCGACGAGGACGGGTGAAGCATACGATCTTCTCCAGATTCGCGCAGTCCAGTTTAGAAGTGGTTCCCTGTTTGCAGCCGTCGCAAAAATGCCGTGTTGGTATAGCCGCATCGGGATCGTTTTGGGTGTGTGACATGCTACGTAGATGGTGAGAGGTAGGTAATGAGAGATGCTAATGCAGATGTGACCTGTAACAAACTTGAACAAGTGAACAATATTGAAATGAGCGCGAAATAAGAACGCAAGACAGGACGCGGGTACCCGTGACGCCAAGCTCATGTGTTACCCAGGTAGCAAACGGACCTCGAGGCGACCGCGAGTTGACCGCGAGTTGCGCAAAGCGTGACAACTTAAATACCAAAGGTTTTAGTCACGTACATCTCGCATGTTGTACATCCTAGCGAGATCGACGAGACTTCCTTATGAGCAAACGATCCGTCGTCTCCTGTGACCATGGCCAAGACGAGTAGTCGAGCTAGAAATGTTCCGGACCGGCACACGCTATCGTTCTGATTTTCGAGGGTGAAAGCCACGGCTTGTTCAGTTGCATGCTAATTCGTACTGTCGTGATACGCGTGGTCTCATCCACCTCATGAGCCAGCTATTACCGCAGCGGGATACCTTCATCCCCATCTTCGTTCAATGTGTCCATCTCGTCTCCGCCAAACCCTTCACTACCCACATCATCGCCGACATCAAAGCGCATAAACTTCTCGTTCTTCGCCTCAGCTGCATATTGGTTAGCATTGCCTTCCCCACCAAACGGGTCAAGAGATACTTACTACCCCACTCCACAACCTGTCCATCCTGAACCTCGCAGTCCTTGAGAACAGTCTTGTCGCCGTCTTTCGCATCGCCGCCCTCCATCTTACATCTCCGGCCCAGAATGCAGTCTGTGAGTTGTACGTTTGGTCCGATTTCAACTCCGTCCATCAACAGACACCGCAGCAACCTTGCGCCTTCGCTGATTTTGCAGTTCGGACCAATGACGCTTTCTTTGATGTTGGTCTTCTCTTCTACGATGACGTTGTCCGCTAGTAGTGAGTTCTCGGCTTCTACGCGGCATTTCCTTGGGATGGACTCCTTGTGGACGATCTTTGACTGATGTGCGAATGGCGATGCTGCTTCTTTGCCGACTTCCTCGATCGACTGCAGCTTTGCTAGGCGGAGTGAGACGGTAAGCAGAAGATGTGAGTCGTCTACACGGCGGATGAGGGGTTCGGCTGGTCCCGACGGTTGGACGTAGGCAAGGATCGGCGGTACCGTAAGTTTCGTATTTGAAGTGAGCGATTTCGCGGATTCGGGTATGCTGGATGACTTTGTGACTCTTGATGCGAGTGTCGTGGGAGCCTTTGAGTCGGATTCTGTGTTACCACCAGAGTACGTCGTGCTGAACTTGGATACATCGATCTCTTCCTCGACAACCTGTGACCCATGATCCGACTCCTCGTCCTCGCCCTGGAGTATTTGTCGCAGGCCCAACTTGTCTCCCAGACCGTTTTGCCAGCCCGCCTTCGCCCACCACCCCAAAACCTCTTCGCTTATACTTTCGAACTTTTCATTCTTCTTAATCATCTCAATAACCCAGTATGGGAAGAAATAGATATGTGCGTCGCGATGGGTCGTAAGCATTCGTATCCGCGCGTGCTGGCGAATGAGGGAATGTCGCAGCGGGAATGTCTTGTTCTCCTCGGTGATGTCGTTCAGCGTGTCGGTGGGTACGGAGTAGACCAGTTTCGAGATGTTGCGGCGCAGTGAGTCTGTCGGAACAGGGACGATAGACGTAGGTAGCGGTGTTGTCGCAATGAAATCCGTCTCCTCCTTCTTCCTGCTGCCTTCTCCCTTGGCCTGATACCACACGCCCATGCCGCCTCTTCTTCCGAGCTTCTCTCCACCAGCGCCGAAAGCAATCTTGCTGCCGTTGTGATCTAGTCCTCCACTAGCTCCTGCGAATCCGCCCTGTTCTACCATCCATGCGTCTGCCAGCGCCGTGCCGTCCAGTTCGCATACGAGATCGCATGGCAGTACTATGAAGTCGCCCTTGATCGCGTTTTGTAGCTCAGGCAACCGGAAGAGATCGCCAGTACTCGTCTGATGTGAAAGGTCTTTCGGCGCAAGGATGTCTGGCTTCGGTGAGGGGAGGGTTGTGAGGTGTGGGTTTTGCGACATGGCGGCCTCGATGGCTTCCAATGACTCTGGCGGTGTCACGACTGTGATGTCTACTATATGTAAGTATAAAAAATATAGAAGGACATGCGTAATCTTGCACCTGTGACTCCCATGCGGTAACACCATTCCAGGGGATACCAGACCATAGGCCTGTTCGCAATGGGCAGCAGGGCCTTTGGTATCTCCTTGGGCGTGGATGTGAAGGTACTGAAGGAAGCACCAGGGCCGCACAGAATGAGGGCCTGGAAGCCCGGCGCGGGCAGACTCGTCGCGTGAGGCATTGTGGTGTGTGCGGTGGGTGTCGCGATGTGAGTGTAGAGTTGTAGCACTGGCCTATCTCGATATCTTTTGGACGGGAAGGTACTATTTCTGGCTTCGCTTTTAGAAGGTGGTATTGGCGTATATCAGCCGGGTGATGCTGCAGGTACAAAGGCGTGTGGGGTGTAAGAGTCACCCCGCGGCCGCCAAAAGTTCGAGGGCTGACTCGCGCACAGTCGCCGCAGCGTGCAGGCATGTGTCAAGTAAGCAAGCAAGCTTCAGCTCCCAGCCACTCGCCCTGGCGTGCCGGCCGTCAACAACAGGGAAGCAGCCGAGCGGCAGCGGCTGACGACCAAAACAACGCCCGACCCGCCCACGAAACATTTCACGATACCATGACCTAAGACGCCATGTCGTCCTTCAACTACGACCGCTACGACCGCCGCCAGAACAACTCGCGCAACCGCGGCGCCCTCGGCTTCTACGTTCCTCTGATCCTCACCGTCACCGTCGCAACCGCCGGTCTCGCAGCCTGGGTCTGGAGTGCGCGCGAGGACAGCCGCGACTACTCGTCCGATGACGATCTCTCCTATGGCGAAGATTCAGCACATGAGAAGCGACAGGGCAGGGCGCCTGCAGCACGCGATGTCTCTGGGTTCCCTGTAGGCGAAGGGGGCGGTGAGGGCTATGGCTACGGCGATGGCACGCTGCTTGGCCGCGCACAAGGCGTCATCAGACGCACACCATCGCCGCAGCAGCTCTTCGATACTGTGAGCAAGAAGACAGCTGCGGGCTGGGCCGCGGCGGGCGCTGCAGCTGGTGCGGCCCTCGCTTCCATCCGCGAGGAAGACAAAGACGAAGCTTTTGGCGACCACTCTCGATGGAATGAGGAGGCCACAATTAGAAGGAATGTCGAGGCGCAGAGCCGGGACAGCAATGCTGCAGTCGACGTGCAGGCACGAAGCTTCGCGGAGAGCGTGCGGAAGGCTGAAGGCAGAGGCCAGGGCTACGGAGGAAGGAGGAAGACAGTAGTCTTGGTCGTCAGCGCAGAAAGCCTGGACCGGTTGGACGATGACGAGGGCTCGTACCGCGAAGAAAACGCTGTAAGCATTGCGTCTCATCTCTCTCTTCACGTGCCAGAAACTAACAGCTCGCAGACCATCCTCTCTCACCTCCCCGACACCGACTTCTCGCGAACCAAGCTCTTCGTCCTCATCTACTCCCCATCGCTGCGCTCGCGCCCACAATCCCGCGCCAACTCTCGCACTGGCTCGTCTTCGCTCGGCGACTCGTACTCTGCTATCAGCACACCCGCACGCACACCGGGCGAGGAGCTGTCGTCCGTCGAACCCGTCATCTACACACCCGCACCCAGCACCAGGGGCTCTGACAACTCGCTCTGGAACACACTCCATTCTCAGGCCCTCCGCCTCGTCGAGGACCCAGCTATGGTCATGCCTTTCAACACCACCACTGGATTCGTGCACATGCTCAGGCATCTCGGACCGGAGCTTGTCTACGTAGTCGATGCATTGAGCGGCGTGAACGGTCAGAACATCGACGACATCAGGAAATGGGTTGGCCAGACCATTGTCGTTGTTGGCGGCGATGGCACTGGCCTTGGTGGGCTCGTTGACACGGACGACGAGGGCCCCATGCGCAAGGGCAAGGAGAGCGAGCACACTGTTAGGTGGTGGCAGGTTCGCAACGATATGATCGGTCTGGGCAAGGGCGTGGAGGTGGTGGATGCCTCTAGGCTTGAAGACGACTACGAAAGGAGGGTCGGTGGACGCGAGTAGCTTCACTTGCTTCTGTACTGGCCTGGAGTTTGACCATGTTACCGATGTGTATAGGGACCTTTCGCGATGCTTGTATCTGATTAACGACGAATATACCATGCTTTTTGACAGACTGGGTTCATCATGAAATGACGCTGTGCGCAACGAAAGACAAGATTGTGAGAACAGTGAAGGCCTACGCAAAGCCCATGACGCGGGCTTTGCTGCCTACATAGCATTTTATCTTAACAATAACCTAATCCCTAAGACCATGTAGACTCCTGCCTTGAAATTTTCCTTGGGAACCCCGCTTGGAACACCTCAACGCCGGTCCGAGAGATGATAGCGCTGGGAATCTACATCCGAACACGGAGTAAGTAACGAAGCTTGACCTGAGCAACGTCGTAGGCGATGTACTCGTTGTACTGCAAGTACGCGTTGGGTACGTTGGTAGCTCCAGGCGGTGTGGAGACATCGGGCTAGTATGGTTAGCTGTGAAACTAGATATGGGAATGAGAGCATGCTTACCATCATGCAGCCCTTGAGGGCTGGGTTTACGCAACCCGCGTCCTTCCACTTCTTTGGACCAGTCTGTCCCATACCAAATGTGCTGTGTAGGCCCTTCTTGCTGGCGTCCTCCCCAGCAGTGTACGACGCGTCGGTAAGCTCGTGCATTGGGTTGCCAAGCTCAGCTTCACAGAGAAGAAGCAGGGCAGTGCCTCCAGAATTGTACGAAGCGCAGTAGTTGGCGGATTTTGAAGACATATCGGCGAGATAGATACCTTTGCCAAACATGTATCCACTGACAGGAGCTTCGGGTGGTGCGATTCTGAGACCTTGACCCAAAATACCACCATAGTTGGTGACGCGGGATCCGTGCCAAAGCAAGCGGCGGTTGCTCGCAATCTTCGCGTATTTGCTCTTGTCAAAACGATCGAATTCTCCTTGGCGCTCGATGCGGAAAATCTCTTGAACTTTGTAGCTGACATGATGTGTCTTGCCCTTCGAGTTGTTGAGATACTCGTCGATCTCCACGAATTCGCGACTCTTATGTTGAAGAGGAGTCATCTCGTTCATTCCGAGTCCCTGGAATTGTTTGTCGAGCTTGTTCACATCGCTCTTGTCCTTCAATTGGTCCTTGAGCATGGCCGCGGTCTCCTTCATGTCTGACAGACTAAAGTGGAATATGAAGTCAGCATACGCCTCACATGCACGTTGTACAGCATAACTTACCTCTCAAGTAGCTCAATCTCCTTCTTAAGGAGCGTGATGTCTCGAATGACCGGCGGACGATTGCGACCGAAGGCGTGCGGGATGAGAGAGAAGTACTGGTTCGACAGGCGTTCAACCTCTGCCCTTGAATCGTTGTCGTTCTCGTCGATAAGCACGGACAGATCCTTCAAAGTTTGGAAACCACGAGCGATGGTACCTTTACTAAGCTTGCCTAGTGGGAGCTTGTTTGCGTCGTAGTTCAGGGCAGTCATGGTTTGGTTGAAGTAATCCTAGTTGAAAATGTTAGCCTGGAATCCGTGTTTCCGCATACGTATCGCTAAAAAGTAATAGATGAACGCGTCCTGAGGCAATGTATCCATCATAATAATTTTGGAGGTTCCCATCTTACCTGGTTGAATATGAGCTTCATGAGATCCTGGACTGGGGGAGACAAGGTGCTGTCGGGCGTAACGCCGTTGGTATCGTTGGCATCGGCGCCGGCATCGGCATCGCCGTCGTCATCGTCGTCCGAGTCAGGGTTGTAGGAGCGCTCTACGTAGGCGTATTTGCCAGCCTTCGGCTCGTCACCGCGGTTCGCCCACTTGAGGCCAGACTTGTCCTTGAACTTCTTCTCAAACTCCTGCATGGCATTGCTGAGGCCTCCATCGCCAAGCATCTTCATCTGGCCACGGTCGCCGACTCGCCCCCAGCGTGTCCACGTTCGGTAGCTGGAGCCATCGGTGAGAAGCTGGACTTTGTAGAACTTGTCTAAGGTAGTCAGCATACACGTCAAAATCTGTGAGTGACTGCCGCAACTCACTGTTGTTTGCAGACGAGTTTGTTTGGTTGAGTGACGCGTCGTAGATCGTGCCGTCGTTGTTGTCAATGTAGACGCGCCAGCTAGCCAGAGGGCAATGCTCGTCTACAGAGATGGCAATCTGCTTGGACTTGGCATTCTGTCCATCTCCAACTTTGGCATTCTCTTTGATCTTGGGCTTTTTGGTCTCCTGTTGTGCAGTTGGTGGTGATGCAGAGGACGCCGCGCGCTTCTTTGACCCGTTCTGGACAGGGGCAGGGGCAGAGGCAGGAGCTGGCGCCGCCGCCGCAGAAGACAACACATATTGCGACTCAGGAACATAGGAATCTGCTCCAACCGTCAATTTGAATTACTTGGTTGAGATTTGAGAAGCATATTGCGGTTCTGAGTGCATCGGAATGTTGTGGACTTACCTGTCGCCTCGCACTCGTCGAGCCATTCGAGGCTAACGATCGACACGTTCTGAGCAACAGCAGTCTTGACTTTCGTGGAATTGCTCTCGAAGTCTTTTTGTGTTGCGATGAGATGGGTTGTGTCCGGTGTGACGCTCGACAGGTACTCGGCGCCGAGTGACGTTATACGCGTCTGTAGCGCTTTCTGGGTTACTCCACTCGGGAAGCGGCCAGATGCCGCGATGGACAATCCAGTAAGTACCATTGATGCGATTGATGCCCTTGATGCGATTGACTTCGATGAACCTTGGAAGACGCGATGCAGCTGGATTGGGGGCGCAGAATGGCTATTTGAACATTTGGTTGAGACGGAACCAGGTGGCCGATGAGACGGTGGCCTGTGTTCGGAAGGAACGCCCTTAGGCATCAGCGCCCAAAGCGGACTAGCCCGCGTTTCTGCCTTCGCGAACGGAACGCGTGCACACATGATAAGTCGTGCCACAAGCACCCGCATCATCACGACAGCAAACTTCACTCATCAACGTCGCTTCCTGTCAAGATGGCATCGCTACTAACCATTCCGCTGGAATTGCTGGTCGCGGTATCAGAATACCTCCCTACTGAAGATCTTGGTTCACTGCGTCTTGTATGCAAACAAACCGAGAAGTCGCTATATGAATGGTTTTCCAAAGAATTCTTCTTCAAGAAGCAGTTCATGCTCACGCACAAGAGCCTGCAGGCGCTCATCGACATATCCAAGCATGCCAGTCTTTCCAAGAAGCTGGTACACATCATCATTGCCACCAACGTCTACAGCGAGATACCACTACGCTTCAGGGACGACGACGCCGCTACACGCTATATTCAGGGCTATGAGGACCAGAAAGCACTTTTGGGTACTGGGATCGACCGCGAAATGCTCACGGAAGCTTTCGAGCGTCTCGAGAACCTCACCACCGTCGGGATCCGCGACTTCAACGCAGGCAATCGAGTTCGTGACGGCAAGAGCTGGAGCTCCTGGGGCGCAACTACCGTCCATCGCGAAACCGGTATTGAGCTACGGTTCGCCGATCGCGATTCCTTCGGACAGGATGTCGGCACTCGTTTCACGTCTCGCGTCTTCTCCAGCGTGTTGTACGCTTTGGGCAAGGCTAACCGACGACCTACTGAGTTTGAAGTATTGCTTCGTCAGCGCGGCCTGCCCGACACAGCATTCTTCCTTCCAGACTATATCCGACCTACAGTAGAGCCCATACTGCAGAACACAAGCACGCTACTCTTGAACGTGGACCTCAAGCCTCGTTACCTGCACACCCATAGCAACGGAACGTCAGTGGATCCAAACGCGGGACGCTCGCTTCGGCGCTTCCTCCATTTCACTCCCAATCTCGTTCATCTTCGCCTGAACTTTGAGAAACATCTGGTAGCCAATAACGAGGACTTCCTGCAGTGGTTGGCTATTCCGAAACCCGCCACCAGCTCAATTAATGCGACTTTTCTTGACCCTGCCCCAGTTGCTCTACCGCTCTTAAAGAACCTCGAGCTTGGTCAGCTAAGCGCTCGGGCTGATATTCTGTTCAACTTTATCTCCAAGTTTGCGCCGACTCTAGAAGATCTAAGCCTTTGGAGGATGAACATCCCCGCTGCAGTCGCTCTACCTCACGGACACAAGCCCAATTTCTGGCGCGACTTCTTCCGCAAGCTGTCCAAGACGCCGCGACTTGCTCTTACTCATCTTAAAGTCGGCATGTTGCAGCAAGACCACATGTATGTGACTTTCAAGAGCGATGATGCAAACAACAATTCGAACATCCCAGTCCCAGCGAAGAAGGTGAAGGAGTACGCTGGGGCAGACGTGAGCAAGTTTTGGGAGGAATTACAGGAAGAGGTGACCGTGGATTGGCCGGCGACGGTACCCGTCGATCTTGACGCAAGCGACGTACAAAGTGAAGATGAAGATGAAGACGAAGAGATGGATGATGATGAAGATGAAGATGAGGATGATAGCGATGAGTGAGACAAGTCTCTAGATGCTTTCATGATATTACGACCTATAGTCCCTAGTTCCAGCCCTTCCTTCTTTAGGCGATAGTCGCATGAAGTCGCCTTCCATATACATGTTCTAACATATGTCTTCGAAACCGTCGCAATGACGTCTTTACTCAAGCTTCATGGTGTACAACTAGCTTTACATCCGTGGATACTACATATGTCGCTCATCTGCCCAAACAACTCTCCTTCCTCAAGTCTAGGCGCAAGGCTCAGAGCTCAATGAAAAAGATGACAAGATACCGTTGACAGACACGCATCACTGATGCGCACGGTACACAAAAAGCACTGCGAACAGTGCGTGTTGAATGCCTGGAAGAACGAGAATCACCTCGTCCTCTCTCCAAATCCCAAAGCCCTCGGAGGTCAGTATCTGCAAGCGACAAGCACTGCGTCAGATAGACTGTCTGTGACCAGACTGAATGCGATTCCACCTTTCATCTTTGTGGTGGCCTCTCATCTTTCCCTGTTGACCCGCTTAGCGGACATCACCAGTATACCAGACCGGAGACCGGCCTGGCTGGGACGACAAGGCGCTCAAGGCGGATCTTGAAGTTGCTGACAACCAACTCATCTAGTGAGTGTCGTCGTACCCTGCCGCGTGGGACCCCGTACGTAAATCGGGCGCGACAGTTTGACCTCCAGTAACCCAGCTTAGCTGACAGCCACTTGGCGGTTGCACCAGCTTAGCTGACATGCGAGTTGAACATGAGACCTTCTCATTGCAGTAGTGTTCTGCGAAGCAACTGAAGAGAAAAGAAGAAGTCGAAGAGGGTGGGGAGCAGCGGTTTATATATCCAGAGGGCGGCGCCAAGATCGTACGGCGCTAGGCGTCAGTCACCTCCGTGGGGCTTGCGGTTACGGCCAGCCAGCCGGTTCTCACTCTCACTTCGTACCTAGATAGGCTAGACTCAAGTCACGCGCTCGTGAAGACTGTTCGATTATCAGAATGGACCAATAGTACGCAAGCTTTCTTCGGCAACTCGTCCTTCACTCCGTGTTTTGAGCTCCCGATTACGTAGTTCCTAGAGGCAACACAGTCGAGACCTTGCCTGTCACCCGATAACAGCTCTTTCCCTACCTTTCACGATGCTTGGCATTCCCTTCTACCATAAAGTCAGGCACCGCCCTCAGCAAGGCAACCAATTCGATTTCCACATCCAGTCGTTTCCAAGTGATCACCTCAAAGATGGCGCCTGTAAAGATCAAGAACGAGTCGCCCAAGAAGACCGAGGCCCAGATCATCGTCAGCCTACAAGAGCATATCATCGTCCTCGAAATGCGCCTGCGGAAGAAGCTGAAGATAGGAGAGGTCACCGATGACGACGACAACAACAAGAACTACAACAACTACAACAACGACAACGGCAGCTACAACGATGACGACAACTACAACGACGACAACGACAACGGCAACGAATACGACGAAGACGACGACAATGACAGCAAAGACAGCGATGACGACGATGACGGCGATGTCGCTCCAATATTCTCTAACACCTCCGACACCCAGCTCGCCCTCCGCCTCGATGGCGTCACCCGTCAACGCGATCAATACAAGGGCGCAATCGAGGTTGGCCTTGTCGAGAACACCAAGCTCCGCGAAGAGCGCGACCACTACCGGGATCTCTACATGGGAGTGGTTCGCTCTACCGGCAGCGCCAACACCAACAGCGTCGGTAACAACAACTTCCTCAAGATCGAGTCGAACTCTACCCACTACCACATCAACATGGCTCAGGATAGCAACCCCTTCAGTGGCTTCGTCAAGGCGCCCAAACCCAGCGAGCCCAGCGAGCCCGAGGTCAAGCGTCCGACATACGGCGACCAGTGTCTTCGCGAGAAGAGGCGCAAGCCTTGTCGCAAGACTTCATGTCCCTACTGGCACCGTTCCCAAGGCGCGCGTTTCGCTGCCATTCGCCCTACTCTCTTCTCCAACAAGGCTGCCGAGAACCGAGCTCAGCGCCGCTGAACATGGCTGTCGGGGTATTCAGCGGCTATTGACAGGAGCTTAGTGAAGCGACCCAGTGCTGACAGCCTACAGGGTGGACTGTGGTGATAGGTTTGGGTTTGGGGTTGACATCGACAACCTCCTCGAGAGACTAAAGGATGGTGTTACTTGGCTTACACGGCGTTAAGATCCTCCTAGGAGGCTATGAAAGAAGGGTGTTCTGGTGTTAGTCTTTCGCGATACCCATTGCTTTGTAGTCTAACTAGTACGAATGAAAACCTACCGTTGCACAGGGGAGTATGACCAAGTAAACTCATGTGAAGACTTTGAAGGTTACGAAAAGAGTGAATGGCAAATGACCTGATGACATGTATGAACAAAATGATGAGAGGAAAGACAACGTTAAGGGCAGTACGACAGCATGTTGTTTTCTACGAGGCCCATAGGACTTCCCGTAGGCTTCTACGAAGACGTGAGATCCTCCAGGAATATCACAAAGCCCTTTGCTTGGGTGGCAATGGAGCGATGTCAGCTTCCCCGCCCTCCCCAAAATGGCGATCTTTTCTGAGAGCACACATCCGATGTATATGCTAGCTAAAACAAACGAGATCCCAAAGCCGGTCGGATGTCTGTGCGACATTACTCAGTCTGACATATTGGGTACGTGCCTCTTAGCTATGTGTTGACCGGTTCACCGGTCAAGACATTTCTAGCCAATCAGCATCATTTTCGCAACAGACACCTTGCGATTTCCTTTCTCTTTCTTGCATTGACCCGAAATCGGTGTACGTCTCATCGTGTCACCTATCAGATGCAGTGAGCATGCTGCAGATGTCCACATGAGTTGAGGTTGACGCTTGACACGACCTCGCCTCGTGTCGCACAGTCGATGGGCAGCGGAAGCAGGCGCAGGCGCGGGGTCGTAAGGCAACATGGGCATCTTCGTCGGGCCTACATGTTTGGAGGCGCACTGCAGTCTTGATGCCAGTCTACTCAAAGAGACTATCGTCGACGGCACCAGTCAGTTTATAGATGTAAGGGGCCGAATGTGTTGACAGCGTTCACGATCGTAGCTCCCGGTTTACTGACCGGAGCGCTCGAGCTGGCACGTGCACTATGCGGTGGCTTTACCGGTGAGATCCTCGACAACACTAAAACGCCGGTCACATCTCAATCGGAGCTCAAGCCTTTCGCAATCGCAGTTCTTCCCCGAGGCATTACGAGGTAACACGATGGAAGTTCTCGATGCGAAAGGTCTCTCTGAGCGCCTGAGATGGGAAGACAATGAGTACTGGCTGCACCTCGAGGCTGAGACTCCGTTTGAGAAGTATCCCGGTATGTCTGGGAAGATGAGTGTGGGTCGCGCAATCAGCTAACGTCGCGCAGCAAAACAACATGCGCGGAGGGTGCAAGAGAAGTTGGGTGTTGAAGAAGGCCTGATCTACCTACCGGGTCAACCAGCGAGGAACAACGAAGATAGCGATATGCCAGCACCCTTCCGACAACGCCGATATTTCTATTACTTGAGCGGGTGCGTTGATCTGGGAGTAAATGAGGACCGTGCTGATGGTATGAAGATGCAATGAACCTGACTGCCATCTGACTTACGACACGCGACGCGACGAACTGTCCTTGTTCATTCCCCGCATCAAGCCTGAGCGCGTTATCTGGTACGGCCGTGGCTCCACCCTAGCAGAGGCACTCCTGAAATACGATGTCGATCAAGTTTTCTACGCAGATGAGCTTGAGTACGCCGTGCAAGGATGGGCGATCGGTAACCGACAGGCTGGCATCTACGTCCTGCACCCGTCATCGCAATTCCCCGGCTGCGACAATCTGAAGCCCCGTATTGATTCGATAGCCCTCCGATCAGCCATGAACGTATGTCGCATGATCAAGGATGATCACGAGATCAAGCTTATTCGGAAAGCGAACGACATCAGCTCGCAAGCGCACCGAGAAATCCTTGCTAACATCACGAACTTCAAGAACGAGGCACAGGTTGAGGGATTGTTCATGGATGTATGCATATCGCAGCAAGCGAAGCAACAGGCCTACGATCCCATCGCTGCTTCCGGACCGAACGCCGGAACTCTTCACTATGCCGCGAACGATGAAGATCTCGCGGGTCGTCAACTCATGTGTTTAGATGCAGGATGCGAGTATGAGCTCTATGCAAGTGACATTACCCGTACTTTCCCGCTATCTACTTTTTGGCCAAGCAAAGAAGCCGAGAACATCTACAAGCTGGTCCAGCGTATGCAGGAAACATGTATCAAACGCCTAGAGCCCGGCGTAAGATATCTGGATTTGCACGTTATGGCGCATCAGATCGCAATCGACGGATTGCTGCAACTGGGAATTCTTCACCATGGAACGAAAGAAGAAATCTACAAGGCAGGTACAAGTAGAGCATTCTTTCCCCATGGTCTTGGACATCACATAGGCCTTGAAGTGCATGACGTGGGTCAGGCACAACTCATGAGTGTAAGAAGAGGAAAGCCAGTGTACCAGCAGGTAAGTTCAATCAGTCCGAACATTGATCAGTCGCTAACAATCTGACAAGGCACCATCCCTTTACCCACAGGATTTCCATGTCCCGGTATATGATTCTGAGACTTGCCTCGCGCCCAGCGATCCCCAGAGCAGTCATCTCGAAGAAGGCATGGTTGTCACTGTCGAGCCTGGCATCTACTTTTCCGCATACGCTCTACAACATTTCTATCTCCCATCACCCGTTCACTCCAAGTACATCAATACTGAGGTTTTGAAGCGCTACATGCCCGTGGGCGGTGTACGCATAGAAGACGACATTCTCATCACCTCCTCTGGTTACGAGAACTTGACTACAGCCCCAAAAGGCGACGCAATGCTTGAAGTCATCCGGCACGGAAAGAAAAGTGCTGTGGACGTGCCGAGTTCCGACTTCACTCCACTACGAAGACCGAGCGGTCCCGTTGAGCCAACTCTGCGACGCGCGCCCGGCATTTCTACACATACACCATCACAACACTTACAGAAGCCACTCGCCAGAGCGGCAACCCTTCCCGCAGACTTCGTTCAGCAACGCAACTCAGACTTCGCGCCTTTTGCAGGGCCCTCGCTCTTCTCGAACTTCTCACGCTCAATGACCACGGAAGAAAAGATCCAGCAGTGGCAGCATAAGCGTAGCCCAGTACCGATCGCGCCCGTCCCCTCGGTCAACGCGAAGCAACCGAATCCTGTCTGTGGCGAGATGGATCCGAACTTCCAGCATGTTTACATGAGCAACGCTTCTAGTCCGGCGTTCTCATCACAATCGACTCCGCAATTCGACAGTACACCTCCGTGCCAGAATTGCGCAATCCTGGTACAGACGCTGGATCGGCTGCGTCAAAACCTCACATCCTCTATTCGGAGCTCTTCAAAGCCTGAAGTGAAGGCTACTTCGGAAGCCGATCTGAAGAGCAAGAGCACCAAGCGAGTATGCTATGACGACCCAACAATACCACCACGCATTGGCGAGTTGTCTGTCGGCGCTTCGGCTTGCACCGTAAACCTCGATAAGAACCAGAGAATTCCACTTCCTCCACCCCAGCCTAATGCTAGCAGGACAGGAGATACAAGAGCAGCGCAATGGGCTAGACGCTCCGGCGCAACTCCTTGTGCACCTCCAATTCGCGCCCAAACTCTGGACAGCCAGATTTCACAAGCATACTTTCGGGGCGAGGAGTCCTTAGATCAAGTCAATCCTGTCCCACCATACCATCAAAACCGCACAGCCACTGGAATACCTGGGAGATTTAGGCGTCGCACTCATAGGAAACTTCCCGACCCTGTACCGTCTCCGCAAGCTCTAGAACCCGAAGCTACACGGCAGAAGTTAGAGTCTCTGCAACTGAGACTTGACTCGCTAGAAGAGGGTGCTCGTGTGAAGAGACGACAGCAAGACCAAGCTGTGTTGCCCGAACGGTTTCTCGCCTCAAGACCGTCAATGCCAGTCTTGACGTCCCGAAATCCATGGCAACAGCACCATCGACCTCCCGCCGCGAGAGGCTCTGGCGATAGGACATCAAGTAACCTGGAAGGATTTGCCATCGATAGAAATCAGCTCCAACGTTTAGAGGAGAGCGAGCGACAGAGGCGCTTAGAGCGCGATGCATTGACCAGAGATACGTTCTTTCTACGATAATGATACAACGGTTGGTTTTACTTGACCAGCTGCGGCATGACCGAATACGTTATTTTTACCTTCTCGGTTCTGCTTTTACAAACAATATACGTTTTATTACACTCCACTCATCTTACATGTCGTCTTGCATGCAATTGAAGGGTACTTCCAGCTTGTGACCTTATACGGTATACGTTACACCCGGTTATGGCGCTACTACATTCTTGAACACTTCGTCCCCTTCCCGCAAATCAAGAAAATGAAAAAGCGCAGCAGGTGTTATACTTGTAGCGAAACGTCGTCGGTATCGAGGAAAAAAAAGCGTTCGAAGAGATGAAAGGTGTAAACGCAAGGCTATTAGATTCAGAGATAGGCGTTGATGTGGGGCGCAAATACCAACATGGGGTCACCCCACTCTTGACCTAAACTTCGTTCTTCGAACATTCATGGATGCTCCCTCTCGGTCCTTCTCGCCCTCATTTCGGTAGTAAGCATCGCCACAAGCTTCGACTATTCAGGGTCGCAGGCTCTTGACAATTGCTCTACCTTCGTTGATGACGGTACCTAGTTGAGGTCGGAGTCGCCCAGATGGAAAAAGCATGACCAGAAGCATTGTGGATTATCTGCAGCCATATGCATACAAATCGGCCCCGATAGGCAGGTGTCTCTGGTTGCAGGAGCACAAACACATCATTGGCTTGTCGCATCCCTGATGCCGTCTCGGCGCATACGCAACTCTTGGACCGTTACAGCGGTATCTACCTGTGCACAACATACTTCTGTATCGCAATGTACAAATATCCCCAAAGCCCGACATCCTCGCGCGCATTCTACATTCGCTTCTGTGATTGAGTTTCGAAAACAACAGCCTCACTATGAGGATCACCTTCGCATTTGCACCATGCCTGGTCTCCTTCGCAGCATGTGCATGCGTGCCCGACTTCGCCGACAAGATACTGTCTGACCCGCTGACACTACAACATCCGGCAGTAATTGCAGCATTTGAACAAGTCCAGCGCAACCTCTCGGCTTTATACATCAACACCACTCGCGATGGACTCAGCTTCGCCGTTGTGCGTACAGGTCCAATCTCATCGAAAGGCTTATTACTAACAATCACAAGGTTCATGCGTCAAGCCCGAAACCAGCATATGTTTTCAACAACGGAACATTGAAGTTCAACGAGACGGATGTGGGCTCGACCGAGGCAAATGTGGTGACGAGCGACTCGATCTTCCGCCTGATGTCTTGTTCGAAAAACGTCGCGATGGCCTCTGCTCTGGTCATCGAAAACCAGCTCAGACAAAACTCCTCATCATCGTCATCTCTCCTAACTATCGATACGCCCGTCCGCCAACTGCTTCCTTCTTTCGGTCTACCGGAGAGAGACTGGAACGACGGCGGCAGCGAGATCACATTGCGTATGCTTGCCAGCCACACAGCGGGTATACCAAGGGAGAGCTACAGTACTGGCTTCAACATGATTCTCAGTACCGGAAAAGCAGATTCGCCGACCATTGGAGCCGCATGGGCGGGTGAGACTGCCCAAGATGTAATTGATGGGATAGCGATGAAGAATTTGATGTTTGCACCAGGGCAGAGGGCGGCTTGTAAGCGACTTTATACTACGAATGAGACGCGTACTGACACGAACAGATTCAAACGCCGGTTTGGGTATTCTAGGTGGTGAGTGAACATTCCATGCGACTAATGAGAACATTGACTAATCGACCCCCAGCCGCTGTAGCCACATACTACAATAACGTCACTTCCTCGTCTTTGACCTGGTCTGAGCTGACATCTCAGGAGCTTCTTCTGCAATTGAACATGACTCACAGCTTCTTTGGCACTGTCCCGCAGGACCTTATACCAGACATAACCGTACCGGGCGGTGACAGTTGGGTCGATTTGATCGTAGGCGAAGGCTACGATCCAGCAGCCGGCATGTGGAGCTCTGCAAACGATCTCGCCCGTTATATGCATGGCTTATGGCTCACGCCCGAGCCTACACTCATCACACCCTTCCAGCGTCGTCAGGTTATGAAGCCAAGTGTCATACTTGCAGACGGCAAACAGCAGAGTGGCCCAGGCTGGGAGATTGAGATCTTGAATCTACCGACGAGTGAGAATGCTAGTCTGGCGGAGGAAAGTATGAAGACATATAGCATCTTTGGCAAGTCCGGCGATGGAGGAGGCTGGCATAGCTGGATCGACGCGATACCAAATCTCGGGTATGGAATAATCGTGCTCGTGCAAGGCTCCGGTCTGGCCGACTACGCAGGTATCTCGACGAGTACTGTCAGAGATACAGTACATGCTATCCTTGCGCCTGCTTTCGCAGAAGCATTGAGCACAAGAACGAAGGAGCGATTTGCAGGGTTCTACAGCGCTGGTGAAGACACTGGACTCATTGCTGATGAAGTCGCCACCACGCTCTCAAACTCCTCCACTTACGCCAACTTGGAGATCAAAGACCAAATCTTGTATATTCGCTCGCTCCTGGTGAACGGTTCATCCGCGCTCGAAGCAATAGATCGCCTGTCCTGGACCGCGGATGCCCAGCCACGCTACTTCTCTACACCGGAAGGGGTTGTCTTGGAGCCGGCGGAGGGCGTAGGCGAGACAGATGAATTTGGACCTGGAGCGCAGGTTTGGAGGATGATCTTTCCAGGATTGGCATCGTGCGATTGGTTCGACTTTGACGGCTATCATGACAGCAATGGATGGCCTGTGAGCAAGGTTGTCCTAATTGAGAATGAGGAAGGGGTCGAGCTGCACTACCCACCATTCGACATTACTGTGAGTCGAATGAAGATACACAAATAAGACTTCTCATCAAATTTCTGTCCAGGTGTCTTACCGTCAGTCGGTGCTATTGACACAAGGCTCCGCTCCTGTATTAGTCAGCCGCCCTCGGCATTGCGCATCTTGTCACGCGCGGAGTTCCCCCATCAACACATGACTCTCCCTCCGAGTCAACAACCTCCGCTACCCAAGTACAACACCAACCATCTCTTGAAGTAGACAATCTCATCGCCAGCTCGAATGCGACATCAAAACTACACGCCTGGCTACCGACTGCATCAATTCAGCTGCCCGGGGTGATTCTCGGGTAAACATGCACGCTGCTCCTGCACAAGCTCGCGCTATCATCGATGCCTTCCACAACAAGGTAGCTGAAACCGAAAGGCAACAGCGTGAGCTGCAGATCCAAGAGAGTGATCAGCACTTCCACGACATGTACAGTCCATGCAACCCATCATCGACGTTCCATGACCTACAGTGTGGCCACAGGATCCAAACAGAGTATACCGCAAGCTGTGGTGTGACCTGTGTGCGACCGATGCAAGGCCAGCCGTTCGTCTGCCCGGCTTGCCTGATCGATGTAGTACGTGCGGAAGTAGCTCTCGACAGTCTCACCCTTGGCTCCAGTGATGACGCCGCAATGGACAGCACCGGGCCAGTCGAGGAGGACAGGATACAACATTTCGCCAACAAGTACGTCGCAGCAATGCTGAAGAAGGGTTATCGCGCATGTAAGGCAGTGCTCAAGATTGATGAACCTCGCATGCAATTTTTCGATCAATTCATGCGACAGGACGGGTTTGGAGGCGTGGAGGATGAGCCTGCAGACGGAATGATTACGAAGCCACGGAAGCGTCCTGGTGCGGGTGGTGGCCGTAGACAGCCTGCCAAGCTGCATGCAATACATCGAAAGAAGCCTGGGACTTGGGATTATCGTGATCCGACTGGAAGCGAACCAGTTCTGGCAAAAGCTGCGCGCGAAGATCCAGGCGATTACAATAACGAGGATATGGAAGGCGGTAAGGGGATGACAGGCGATGCTGTGGAGGTGGCGCATTCGGGACAATCCGCTGATGCATGTGTCGATCTTGTTCCGCAGTCAGAAGCAGCCGAGGCTGTACTAAAGGCGATGGAAGCATTTGCTAGGCTTTCCACGTGGTGAGTGAGCACGGCAGATCTTCTAGTACCTAGAGATGTAGCGTTAAGAGATCTTCAATTGTATTTCGAATAGTCCCTGAGCTCGGACAAGAGGTCATCTCGGAGTAGACGTTGCCGGCTGATAACGAAAACCGTCGCTCAAAGCCCGATCTCGATAGAGGAATTCGACAGAGGCATCCCGATAGCGGAAGCCGAAGTTTGCCTGGAATATTAAGAACTCTGCCTGAGATGTGAACCAAACAGGGGTCAAAGGGATGCGGGGAGGACGTGTTTGACTGGAGAGTGTAGCTTTCTTGCTGGGGTCTGTGCGCTGCTGATGATGTCAGCACCTGGGCATTCTTCGATAGATTCCTCAGACTCAATCTCCAGCACCTACCATGTTCATTCATCATCAGCACGCACGTTTATCCATATTCCCGAGCCTTGCAGCGGTTATTGACACTTTACAAACTTCTATCGCCGACTTTGCGCGTACAACGTCTCGTCACGAACGCCTCAGTCGCGTGGCTGTCGATCACGAAATTGAGTTTTGACATGGTAAGTCCCGCAGCGAGCGCAACCCTATTCGCAGAATGCCAAAATTCCCGGTTAGCATTTGTAAAACGACAAGCATCCGTTGGTCTTGGTAGGGCCTTTTACGCGTTTAGCGGTACTCAAGTCGTTATTGAGACGTCCGTTAGCCTTAGCCTAGGTCCGCCTCTTACTCGCGACGGGAATCGTTCGTAGGGCGACTGCACATGTTCGACACCTCAATGCTAATCTGGAACTGCGGTTGCAAATCCTCGGTAGTTGTGACAAGCTCACCTAATGCAGTCGCACACTATGGCGTCTTGTCATTGAAGCTTTCCATGATTGCGCACCGCTCTATGATCGCCATGGATCTTGCCTCGAGGTTGGGTTCAGAAGTAGCTTTCCTTGACATGCATCACCATGATGATGTAAGGCAGGTATGCGCACGATTGTACATGGATTCTTGGACATCGATGTCTCAACACATTTGAATTCTTCTCCTCGTTTTCGACGAAAATTCATGACCCAGGGTCACTGATCACAACCCACCACCAGCCGTTTTCCTGTGGGGACGTCGCAGATCTGCAGGCACACGGGTAGAATTGATGATTCTAGCTCGACTACTAGTAAGTGGTATCGGCAATCCTACCCCAAGTGTCGCTTCGCACCTGGGCAAGCTCAAGCTCCATACGCTCGCGTGGATCATTTACCGCTACAGCGGGTCGCGCGATCTTCAAACACCTGCAGAAGCAACGCCAACAAACGTCCTGTTACACATGCCACGTGTGCGATCAAACCTCCCTGCCTCATGGTGATCAAAGATCAGCGTCCCACGATGCAAGGCGTTTACAGGGCCAGTATAGCCTTCAGCTGCGTTCACTGTTACGCGCCCCCGGGTTTCTACACAACGCCACGCTTGCCAGGGCTATGCGCACAACTACAGCGACTTGTTTATGTCGCGAAGCTGACCGCACATGGCTCCGCCTTGTACCCCCGATGTTCACCGCAACTTTCTTGGAAGCTCTCACGGAAAGAGCCTAATAATGGATGCAGTCGGCGAAATAGTCCATATACGCCATGCAAGACTAGGGGACCCGTACTGTGGCGTAGATCACTCCACAGTGTTTGAGGTGCGGGAAGATATGGACCCCGCTAACAACTAGCGGAGTCATTGGTCGTGGACCCCCGACTCTTGTGTGTATAGATCTGGCTCATATCCCGGGCGTCGTTTCTGTTTGCGATGGTCAGTTCGTGTCACATTCACCCCGACAGCTAGGCCTGCTGCTACTACGCCGGTATTTCCCAATATGGACGGAAACACTCTGGGATCCTATGGCGGCAGTCTCGTCGCTCGTGCAGGCGGTTTACATCCTCCACCAGAAGTCCTTCTCAGCTGGCCAAAACCGAATTATGTCGACCCGGAGGAACGAGGTTGGGGACCCCCAATACTGCTCATGGTCGTCTTGGGCATCACCTTCCTGGTATACTGTGCGCGGATGTGGGCAAGGCTGGTCATATCGAAGAACTTTGGGCTGGATGACATACTTGTCAGCATGGCAATGCTGCCGCTATTCGGTCTGACCATATCAAGCGTACTTGGTATGTATCGCTTCCTTTCGAAGTGGTCTTTGCTAACAAACGCAGGTATTCGTATCTATGGCTTCCAATGGCACGTCTGGGACCAGACCAAAGAAACGCTAGTAACGACAAGAGAGATCGCTTTTGCAATCGAACTTAACTACATGTTAACCTCGACGCTGATCAAAGTCTCGATCCTTTGCTTCTACCGCCGAATCGGTGATCGTCTGACGAATCAGTTTATCTACTGTAAGTATCTCGCCAAAGCCAGCCTGGTCCACGCAGAAGCTAACGTTGCTCCACAGGGGTCTACGGCACCATCGCCTTCTGCATCATCTACGGAATAGCCTTCACTATTGCCATTGTCTTCACATGTACACCAGTCATAGGATTCTTTCGCCTCTTCGACATATCCTGGAGACTGCAGAATGAACTAACGTGTCGCAACGAGGGGGCCCTCATTGTCGCATGCGCGGTGATTTCATTGTTTCAGGACTTCATCATCTGCCTGCTACCAGTACTTTTGATTTGGAACCTCCAGATCAGCAAACGCCAAAAGATTGGTCTGTGTGCCATCTTTGGCGTGGGCCTTATAACATGCATCTGCGGTATGATGCGAACGTTCTATGCCGCAAAGCTATACTACTGTAAGGATCTATCTTTCTGAATCGTCATCGAGCAAAACTAATTCTCTGGTCTAGTCACCTACGACATCACCTGGGCAGCATATTCTGGCTGGATCTGGACGACACTCGAAGCCCAGTTAGCCGTAATGTGCGCCTCGGCACCCTCGCTCAAAGTCTTCCTCGGTCGCTACTTCAGCATGTACACTTCGCGCGCCGGCTACTCTCAGACTGGAATCCCCGGTCATACGTCCGGTCCGTCGTCGAATGCGCTATCGCAAGGCTTCACCGGGAAAGCATCCCAGCACTCGACACAACGATCACAGTGCACTGCTGGATCGATTCGCGGCGATGTTCCATTGGAAGGCATCCATATAACCAACAAGTTGGATGTCAAGGTTGAAGAGCGTGGTTATTACGAGCATGCGAGCCTCCACAGCACGAAGGAGCTCACCGCGCTACCCGTGTCATCGCAGCCTGGTTGGCGGGATGGCTGCAAGACAGTCTGCGCAGCGCTCCGACCGGGCAGCAGAGGCACATCAACAACTCGTGGTCGGAGTCGCGAGAGGGACGTCGAAGCCGGGCGCGCTTATTGAGTGGACTTTTGCCGTTCGTCTTACTGCTTCCATGCCTCGTACCATCGTTTCGTCGACCTTTTGGTTTTCTAGACCCATATACCTTTCCCTTTGTTTTTATTCCAACGGCTCAAGACATTCCTTGAGCACGCTACGACATTACAGCCGCTTCTAATTTGAGAAGCGCACACATTCAGGGCACGATGGCCAATGACGCCTCGTTGCACACTTCCGTCATGAGCTCTTCATGACATATACCCCCTTTTTTCCTTGTTCTTACGAGCAACATTTTGGATACTGGTAGAAGGTTGACGAGTATGGATCGAATTAGATTAGAGCCTCCTAATATTAGACCCTCTTCATTCACTCATCTAGATGCATCCCTTGGCGCATCCATCGTGATAAATCAGTCTCTCGATGACTCCGTCTACTGAAGTAAAGACTTCGCAGCAGCCTCAACCTCCTCCTTGTTTCCACAGATCAAGCCACCCCTCTCGTCCGTATCCTCAATCGCTGTCTCGAGCACCCTCTTCCCGGTCGCAGAGTCCAGCGCCGCACCTCCAGCACACTCCAAGATCAGCGCGATAGGCGCTAGTTCATAAAGCCGCCTAAGCTTGGCTTTGCTCTGCTCCGTAACCGGAGAAATATACACACCATGACCCTTGACCAGCGCATGTACAACATCCGGAACGAGGCCGCCGCTGTATCGCAGCGTATACTTTTGCATGATGAAACGGTTGATCAGGTTCAAATACCTCTGGTCTTCGGCTGCTGCGCGCATGTTCGCCGGGGCGAAATACCGCGTCTTTACTTCAGAGGCTTGCGTCAATTGGACGTCTGGACGGATGACTTGCATGGTGCCGTCGTCTGCATATCCGACTTCGAAACATGAGCCCTTGGTACCAGGTAGACGTAGAGCGACGATGGCGGTTGTACGTGGGCCTAGTACACCCAGTATCGAAGCGATTTGCTTCGTGTCGGGCGATTGATGCAGCGCTGAGGCTCCTTCCCAGACTCCGATTATCGTGCCTACACTCCAGTTTGGTGCGATAATAGAAGAGCCATCTAGCGGGTCGAAGGCCAGTGTGTAGACTTCTTTGCCTTGCTCTTCGCTGCTGGTGGATTTCGATGATTTCTCAACGGGGTCTTCTTCGCTGGATGCTGTTACGATGGATGGGCATGAATCGATGGTTTTGCGGATCGCTTCTTCGGCCAGCACGTCTACGTTCAGTTGGTCGTCGCCGAAGGCATTGGCGGTTCCGACTTGAGTTACGGATGGGGAGGTGCGCAGGTGGCCGGCTATTGTGTGGATGGAGCTGAGAAGTTTTGGGAGGACTGCATCGCGCAGTTGGGGGTGCGAAGAGGTGATGAGGGAGTTGAGATGGGTTGGTACGTCCACGGGTTGCGACATTTTGGGAAGTTTGTAGTTTATCGAGTTTGATTGAAAAAGTAGAAGTGACTATTACGCTGGATGCTGTCTATGTGGAAAGAAGAAATTCTGCGTCTGCTAGTGTTCATCGGAGTGTGACGTCGTGGTGTGGAGTTGTGGAAGCTTCGTCCATCTAGCAGCTCCACAAGCATCCACTGAGATCATCATCGTTTCTCGGTCCTATCCGCGTCTTCCCCAACACCGCGACGCGTCACGCGTCAATAGCTACTCTGGTGTTGGAGATGCTTTCTTTTGCTCGTTCAAGGTGGGGGCACGAGCGGGGTAGCTTGGGAAGCTCAGCTGCCATCACGGCAAGCTTCGGAAGCTCATACGCCATCTCTTTCCTTCGTTCTTTCCCTTGAAATTGGTTTCACCATTTATCACCGCTTATTTCGTTTCCTTGTATCTATTCACAATGCCTCAAACACTCAAAATCGCATCCGCGCAATCCCGCACGCTTTCCACAACCGCCGAGACCCTCGCCGCTCTCGAAGCGACCACGAAGCGCGCCGCATCCCAAGACATCGATGTCCTCCTATTTCCCGAAGCATACCTGGGTGGATATCCTCGTACTTGCGCTTTTGGCGCTGCGGTTGGCGGTCGCGCACCCGAAGGTCGCGAGCAGTTCTTGCACTATTTCCACGATGCTGTCGACATGGGCGACACACCGAGCGGCGCTGGGCAAGATTGGCTAGACCGGAAGCTCGAGTTGCCGAGAGGGAAGGAATACAGGGGTGATGGGACACGAGAGGAGCTGGAGAGGATAGCAAGAGAGACGGGGGTCTTTGTTGTTACGGGGATTGTGGAGAAGTCGGGTGGCACGCTATACTGCGGAGTTGTGTTCGTCGACCCAAAGATGGGTGTATTGGGCAAGAGGAGGAAAGTCATGCCCACAGGCAGCGAAAGGCTGATTTGGGGCATGGGAAGTGCGAGTACACTGAGGGCCGTGACAACGGAAATCAAGGGTGTCAAGCTGTGTATGGGGTCGGCGATTTGCTGGGAGAACTACATGCCATTGCTGAGGCAAAGCTTGTACAGCCAGAACGTCAATCTGTGGTTTGCGCCAACAGCAGATGCGCGTGATGCTTGGTCGTCGCTGATGCGCACGGTAGGCTGCGAAGGCCGATGCTTCGTGGTTAGCGCAAACCAGTGCGTCAAGAAGAAACACCTCCCGGAATGGATCACCGGCAAAGCACAATCGCAGGGCAATGGGAGTAGAAGCGGCGTCGGCAGGAGCCTCTCGCAACAGAGTAATGGAGTTGCTGGCAGACGACGAAGCACCATCACGAAAACGCCAGAGGGTCATGAGATCTGTATACCAATACCAGAGGGACAGGCGACTGAGGGCGATTCATCGGCGATTGACTCCTCATCCACTGCAGAAGATGCGCTTAGCCCAAAGCAGCAACCCTTCTCGCAGCCTCAGTCAGCAGACGGCGAGGAATATGTTTCCCGTGGCGGCTCTATGATAGTATCACCCTTGGGCGAGGTGCTTGCTGGACCAGTATGGGAGAAAGAGGATGAATTGCTAGTCGCAGATGTCGATTTTGACGATTGTGAGCGCGGCAGACTCGACTTCGACTCTGGGGGAAGTTATTCGCGAATGGACAGCTTCAAGCTCAGCGTTGAGGGCCTTGATCTCAACCCACCGCCAATGTAAACTATGTAAGCCTCAGTAATAGGTTGTTTATAAGGCTGAATCTATCATGCACCTTTCTAGCATTACTATGAGCGAGAGAACATGGGTAATTGATGCGATATCTATAACACACATGGCTTTCCTGAACCATATTTGGCCCACTTGTTTGTTCAAACCCTCAGGCATTCCAGATACGTAGGCGCCGATGTTTATCTGACTGCGCCTTGTGGACTAGATCATGATTGGTAGAACCGGTGGGCCTGAGGCTGCTAGCTACCCCTCATGCTTGGTTGACGGCCAGACATTCCCACCTCTCCATTCCCTACGAGAGACACGCTAAATATTCACAGTATATCGCGGGCCTCTCAACTTACCTTCACATACTATTGCTTCCCTTCTCGACAAATTCCAGGCAATGACAACGCGCAAGAATCTCATCATCGACACCGACTTGCACAGCGATGTTGAGTACGCAGAACCCCGTTCTCATACCATAAGATGCTTACTAGTGTACTAGTGATGCGGGCGCATTGTTGCTAGGCGCAACGCTCCCCAATGTCAACCTCCTTGGTGTCAACGTCAACCATCCCTGTTCATACTCTGCCCTCGCAGCGTCTGCTATTGTGGCACATTATGGACACCCGAAGACACCTATTGGTATTCGTCGTCCAATGAACGACGTAAGGTTCTTTGACGCCTGGGACTACAAGCGCGGCGAGTACACGAGTAAAGTGGCCTACCACTGGTCCGGAGGCACTCTACCATGGGGAAAAGCAGACAAGGCATGGGATCCAGTTGTCTTGTACAGAAAGCTGCTCTCTGAATCAGAAGACGGAAGCGTGACGATTGCTTCCATCGGCTTCCTCGATAACGTGCGTTTTCAGAATATGGCTCTTGTCTATTGACAGCCAGTTGCTAAATCCTACAGTTGTCTGGACTGCTCGACTCCAAACCCGATGAGTACTCTCAGCTTGACGGTCGCGAGCTTGCCAGGACTAAAGTGGCAGAGCTCGTCGTCATGGGTGGCAAGTATCCGAAAGGTCGTAGCTGGAACTTCTGGGGCTCCAAGCCCGCCCTTGCCGCTCATGTGTTAGAGACATGGAATGGCCCAATAACGTTTGTAGGCACCACTGTCGGCAGAGAGGTATTAATAGGCGGACCGCTCATGGCGAGTGATCTGGAGGACGACCCAGTCCGAATGGCTTACATCTACTATGGGTTCGGGAAGCCGCTACCTAGTTGGGATCCACTTGTAAGTGTCCCTTTACGAATTGCTTGCGAGGCATACGCTGACTTCTTGCGCCCATATGTAGACTATCATGTATGCTGCGAATGGTCTTGGGGACATGTTCGATGTTGCAGAGGACCGTGGCTACAATAAGATCAATCCTGAAGATGGTATGAACGAATGGATAAATGACGGAGTCTCGCATGGACGGCGAACTCTGAAACTGAAGGTCAGCAATGAGACTGCTGCGGCTGAGCTGGACCGTCTGTTTTTGGATGCTGCGCGGAGATACTCTAAGCACGCAGGCACCGCCTAGAATGTCGGGATGCTGTCATGAATCTGAATCGATCTCAGATACGTACCAT
Source organism: Alternaria novae-zelandiae (assembly GCF_023758075.1). Lineage (NCBI taxonomy): Eukaryota > Fungi > Ascomycota > Dothideomycetes > Pleosporales > Pleosporaceae > Alternaria > Alternaria novae-zelandiae. Next base: position 906,937 of record NW_026056970.1, on the reverse strand, counting down.
CACCAGACGTACCTCCATCATGAGTTGACAGCAAGTGGGTATACTGATGTCGCGTTTCGGATTCTCCGAACTCGCTCAACACGATCCTCAGTCGCTCATCGATCAATTGAGAGTTGCTCAGAAGTCCGTTGCTATTCCGTCCCGTTGCTGTATCTCCACGAAACGAATGCACGACGGCACAGCGTGCAGTACATGTGTACATGTCAAGCCCAGATGGTGCTAGCGGAAGACCCACGCGTGCTGCGTGACCAACAGCGATGACGTTGGCTGCAGGGTCCATGCTTCGCCCCAGCCCCAGCCTCAGCAAGATCCAACCGCGGCCGCTATCTAGACGCCAGCCTCGACCACTACCAGAGCTCTCCATTCTCCACAGCAACCCCAACCATCCTTCCCCAACTTCGAATCCACCTCGAAGTTGTTCCCGTCGTGTTTATCGCGCAACAACAACACAACCACAGCTCGTCTCTTGTACCGCAGCTGTCTTCACCGCCGCCATGCAGCTCACCACCCTCTTCCTCGCCGCGCTGAGCGCCGTCTCTGTCACCGCATCGCCCTCATGGATGGGTGGCGACCAGGTCACGATTAAGGAGGAGTACAAGGTCCCAGGCGACAACCCTCTGTACTTCTGCGGCGACCCAGCCGACGACCTTCTGAAGATTGAGAAGGTCGACCTGAGCCCCAACCCACCCAAGCCGTACGTGTTCCTTGTTGAAGCATCGTGAAGCTGCGCAATCGCATGCTTGAAAGCTTCGCGAATCTCGAGAGTGTACAGTCGGAAGCTAACTCATATACAGTGGCGAGAAGCTCAGCATCAAGGCCACAGGCGACTTCAAGGAGGAGGTCGGTGAGGGTTTCAAGATGCACCTGCAAGTCAAGTACGGCCTCATCACACTCATCAACCAGAACGCGGATGGTTGCGAAACGATAAAGAAGGGAGACCTCGAGTGCCCGCTTGAGAAGGGCGAGATGAGCTTGACCAAGGACGTTGATCTGCCCAGGGAGATTCCTCCGGTACGTTTCAAGCTGCGGCGAGAATGGAAGAGTACTAACAGCACGACAGGGCACATACACCGTCCTCGCCGACGTCTTCACCGCAGAGGGCGACAAGATTACTTGCCTCACCGCCAAGATCGCTTTCCACCGGTAAATTGCCTCACTTCGTAACGACTCTACAAGACGCGATGAGCAACGAGGATGTCTGATATTCAACCATGCAGGGGAAACGCGGAGGAGATTAATGTAGGCAGTGGCAGCAAGATCAAGATGGGGCAACCTAGGGTTCAGATGAGTGGACCTTTGGCTGGTCTGGTACAGGAGCGTTTAAGGCGGAGGAATGAGCTGTAAGCCATCTTTGGCGGATTTCTCTTTGTTTTGACTCGCGATATCAGCATGTGCCGATTGTAGGCCTTGGTTTTAATGCTTCCCAACTAAGGGTTCCAGTAAGATCCACACATTGAACTTAAACTCGCATTGGTATTACGAGGTACCGGCAGTGTACCAATTCGTATGTTGGCCGATGAGCTGGTCCATTGCCGGTACCTCGCAATGACAGTGCCAGCTTAAGGTTGATGTGTGGCCGGTGAATCGAGGATATAATGACGAATTAATGTACATACGAAGGACACGCATCGACTTCATAACACTTTCCATACTACGACTTGTATCTGTAGTGGTGGATATCATATTCATTGACGTTGTAGCTTGTATGCGCAGATAACTGCCGGCGGCACATGCCTAGTACCCATCCACGAGTAGTGTATGCGACATATGCTGGTGCTCTCATCTTCCGCCAGTCTCCTAAATCCAAAATCTACTCTCCGAATAACCTCCTCACCCTCTTCAGCACACTGTCCTTCTCGGGGTCGTAAGGGTGATCTTTCGATGGGATCTCGAGGAGGGAGGGGAAGGCAGCGGTGTATGTCTCGACTCGGTGTCGTATCTTCTCGGCGATCTATGGGTGGTTAGACATGTCTCAGTCTACGAGTCCGTAGAAGCTCTGGTATTCTTCTAGATCCCAACGCCACATCCGGGGCGCATGAGACGTACGTGCTGGTTGATGAGCAGAATCGCGATATCCTTGCGCTCGGTGGTGAAGCGGTCGAATGCAGCTTCAATGGTCGCGGTCTCGGTCTTTGCGTCTACAACGAGGAAGTTCTTTTGGCTGTCCGGCGGCTGAGTGACATGCTATAGTACTCGTCAGTCTCCTGCCTACGTCGCGTGTCGCCGTAAGTGATAACTCACGCCTACGCCTGCAAGCAGCATGCCCGTGCAAGTGTCCTGCGACCGGTTAGCGCCTTTGACCCGCCAGATGGGGAAGCCGCGAGATGCACACCTCATCGCCTATTACGGCGAGGAACTGCCTGTCCTTGTACTGTGCCGCGGGTGCTGCCATAGTGAGAGTGTAGAGAGGCAGCTGTCGTGAGGTCGGAGCTTGGCTGCACTGAAGCTGGAGCTCCCGCGCGCCGTCGTCATGGGCGGGACCAGGGCCTAGTCCGCGTTAGGCCAACTGTTTGTACTGTCGCTTCTTTCACCCTTCGCGCTTTCTTCATTGTCGCCGCACCACCATGACTTGAGCCCTGCTGCTACCCAACTTCTTCTCTCCTCTCTTCTACAAACTGGGAATCGCCCTAGCACTTATAATCGTAATACCACCGCGCCATGCCTCCCCTCGTGCGCCGCGCACCGCTCTCGGAACGCATCAAAGCCTACTTCGACCTCTCCGACTGGCTCATCTGGATCTCGGAAGAACTCAATAGTTCTGACTGGGAGGACTTCGCATCCGCATATGCGCTTTACATCGGCTTCGGCGCAAACCTACTCTTCGTACTCGCACAAGCCAATAGCGGCGCATCCACGGCTTCGGACGACGATGGCGTCTTCAACGAGGTGCAGGGTCCAGGATGGATAAAGTGGATCATGGGCTTGCTGGTCTTGGTCCTGGGTGCAGCCAGCTTTGCCAACGCGTTTATGGTCTGGGGTAAGAGGAGGTATTACCGCCTCTTCGAGCAGAGTGTGGATGTTGCGCCACAGACGCCCAGCGCGAAGCGCGTCCGAGTCGACTCATCGCCTGCCGCAGCGAGTCCGATGCAGTTCGTGAGGGGCTTGGTACAGAACAACGCGGCGAGCAGAGCGCATCCTGTCGAGGGCAGGGACGTCTGGGAAGTTGCCGTTTGGGACCCAAACCCGCTATGCCTGGAGCTGTTCTGCTTGTTCAGCCCGCTACATGTGGTGCTCTACTACTTCAACCTCCCAGTTGCTCCCTTGGATCCTAGACCGAGCGTCAGGGTGACCACGACGATCTTCATCGGAGCCGCGCTCTCGCTTCATCTTTGGTGGCTTAGGAGCTCCTTTATGCAGCAGGCCAAGGACAACTCTCTCATCAGTCGCCAGGTGCTTCACGAGTACGATAGCAAATTCGTCCACCCTTCACTACAGAAGCCATGCCGCGACGTCGGAATCCAGACCATCTCGACAAACCGAACCCGAGACTCGAGCGTCGGCGTCAAGGGCAGTAGCCACGGTCTTGCGAGCTCAATCGTCACGTACACACCAACTACTATCGTGAACCGCAAAACCTTCCGCACGAACCCGAATGTAAGCTACGCCTCGCAGTACGACCCTGACAACATGGAATCACCATCTGTCACGCGCTCCTCGAGACGACGATCCTCAGTCCACCAAGATCGTGGCACCTCACAATACACAACCACCTCCACAGCTACAGACGCCGACTTCTCCTCTCCGATTCGACCCTCGCAAACGCCCAATCCCTTCCGTCAAGCACCCACCATCCCCCGAACCAACACCAAGCCTACCGACGGCGGATACCTGGGGGTCAACACTCATGCCGCGTCTCCTTTACGGAAGTCAGCAAGTGCAAACTTCTCACGAGATGGCGACAGGAGTGCGAGCCGCGGCAGGGATAGCCTCGGCGGTGCTTTCGAGCGCAGGGCTAGTCCAAGCAAGCGGGACGTTAGCCCTCTGAAGAGAATCAGTCTCGGGAATTTGGGCGCTGCGAGGGAGAGCGGCGAGAAGACTCTAGGCCAGTCGGCGAGCTTGGGCAGAAGCAACCCGTATGGAAGCCTTGGTGTCGGACGAAGGGAAAGCGGAAGGTACTGAAGAAGTACGACTCAGTGGGGATGCATGTGAGACACGAAGGTCGGAATGAAGAAGTGCGTGTACGATGGTGAGATGTGGGTTCGTTCAGTTCATGTATATTCTACTATCTACAATACCCGAGAGGAGCGACCACCAAGGCGCTCTTCCATTACAGAATCTCGTCAATCACATAAATCAATGTGTGCTTTCTTTTGAACACTCATCGATCAACATGGGACTATCATTATATGTTTTTGAAAATAGTCACTCGATCATGCATGTCACGTTTCCGCTTGGCCAGTCCATCTATATAAAGGTCAACCTACTGCTCACCTACGTTCCTCCTATATTCTTCGGTTTCCCTTACCCGTTTCGAAAACAACCATAGAACGTGAGTATGTCTGTTTTCTGAGTTTCCAAAAACAGCCCGCCAAAAGACTGATGCGTCAACGTCCGATGCCCTTCATTTATTCAAAGTATAAACAGTCTATGGACATGTATTATCGAAAGATCGTACCGCCGAAGATTCCACAAACCCGTTCGATGTTTCGTACCCATTGATATGGACCTTCAACATGCATCTCCGACATGATGCTCAAGATATATAAACGTCGATAGCAGATGGAAAGCCACCATTCTATTGTTCATGCTCCCTGAGCCTTGTCCAAAATTTCAAGGTATCATGGCTATGTCCGCTTCCTGTCTTTTCAAAATAGAGCAGGACCTATACACATGTGCGGCTGATTCGGCTGCTGTGTTCATCTACCATTATCAAAAAGCCAAGGACAAGTTCTGGATGTGAGGCCGTCGCCGATAAAACTACTGCCAGTACTTAAATGTTCTCTGCTGTCAACTGGACTTCTTGTTCAGTACACCCCTACTTTGCTCAAAAGGTTGAATGCTCCAGCTCTATGTGCTGGGGTTCTCTTTTCTCCTCATAACATTGTTCCACCACTGTGGACCAAAAGAAGACCAATATCAAGACATGGCGTGTGCTTTCTCCAAAGTTGACAGGTGGCTTCTTTATGGAGCGCGTTTCCAAAAATTCAATTACTGCAAAATATCAAGAATCACAGGGAATCAATGTAATGTGTTGCGACCTTATTATTGAGCAAGAACAACAGCTTCCGTACAGTGTGTTGCCGTTGACTTCAAAACCCTTAGCGATCACTTCATGTGCAACAAGCACCCCGGTCTTGCAACGGTTATACCGTTGAGCTAGAAGCCGGTCTTGCGACCGGGGCATATAAAAGACTCCCGTATGCTCTCTCGAAGTCTTCTTCTTCATTAACACTGATTCCGATTTTACCAAAAAGCGCAAGGCTACACGCCTTGTGTCTACTGCATACTCCAAACAGTTATCTCGACAACTTATGGAGTTCTTGCCCTTTTATCCAAAAAGCTCGGATACAATGTCATGTTGAAAGAAAGTGATCGCTTTGATCCAGGCGCTGCAAAGAGATTCTCATGCACCGGATATCTAGATTGAAAACATAACCACGACCTAAACACGTCTTTCCTGGGCTGTGAGCCAAAACTATCCGCATACCTGGCCATGTGGTTAGATGTCCAGAGGTCTCACATCATCGTGACAGCCAGTGTTCTACATAGAAAAGGCACACGCCGTCGCACATGGTGTGTCCATACCGAAGTGTTCACAAAACCATGATTGCTTCTTCTGCGGTACGTGTACCCGATGAGTTTTGCTTCCAGAAAATTTACTTCAAATCAAGATGGTGACAACCTATGTTTTGCTTTTCCGCGCGCCTGATCAAAAGACGATAAAGACCAGCATCATGACTGCGCGATCGCGATCGCAAACAGTTTATCCTATACCGCCAGCTGTGGCTCTTCTTTCTCTCAGTGTTCTGACACACGAGTCAAAACATGTCTAAACATAGTAGTAAAAAGCAATGTGCGACAGCGAAGCTTGTGTTGTTCTCAGCCCCACAAGCATCATCCCGCCCAACGGGCACTTCTTTTGTTCTTCCCACACCGTTTTGTCTAAAAGGCTCGAGGGGATCCGATTGCTGGTACAGAAGCGTTGAGTTATACGTCATAGGATGGTGTTGGGAAAGCACACGTGGCTTCGCATGCGTTGGTCTCGTATAGATTGTATTTTCGGGTCCCAGGAAAAAAGAATACATGGTGTTAACAAAATCATGATCGTTGGTGTCGGCTGATGTGAAAATGATGTCACAGGCATGTTACAATGAATTTTGAGCGGAATGTTTGAAGTTATTGAATGCATTTCGTAGCTAATGGATATATACAAAAAAGGCGTATCAAAACATGGTTTTGCAAGAGGCTTCATGAAACCTCTGACCACTTGGTATATCATCGTCGTTCACAATCATCCGACTCTTCGCTGAAGAGCCATATCCATCCATTGTCGTGATTCAGTAGCGAGCAAGAATCCGTTCAGCAAACGCTTAAACAGAGTTGATGAAGGAGAGGAGAGCAGAGGTGCGGGCGTAGACACCGGGGAAACCCTCCTGAGCGCAGCCGTTGCCGAAGGAGACGAGACCAATGAGGGTCTTGGAGGAGTCGACAATGGGGCCGCCAGAGTCACCCTGGCAGGAGTCCTTTCCACCCTGGGGGAAACCAGCGCAGATCATGTTGGTGGTGATGGCAGAGGTTCCGTAGGATGAGCGGCAGCTGGCGCGGGAAACGATGGGGACGGTGACCTTCTGGAGAGCAGCAGGGCTGCTGCCGCCCTCGGTGAGAGCACCCCAGCCGGCAACGACGGCGTTGGATCCAGCAGCGGGGTCGGAGCCAGCAGCAGGAAGGCGAGCATAGCCGATGGAGCCGCTGGCAGCGACGGAAGTAGAGAGCTTCCAGATGGCGACGTCCCAGTCCTGGCCCGAGCTGCGGTAGTTGGGGTGGACGGTGACGGATGAGACGCCAACCAATGTACCGCCGGATGCCTTTTGCAGGCTACCAGCACGGATCTTGAGGGTGCTGACAGAGCCGATGACTGAGCTCACGGAGCAGTGAGCAGCAGTGACGACGGTGGTGGCGTCCAAAAGCGAACCACCGCAGAGATGCTGTCCGTTCTTCTGAAGACTGACAATGAAGGGGAAGTCACCAGAGGCAGCGGCAGTTCCACCGACAATGTCGTCAACGGGAGCATCCTCGGGGAACTCGTACTCGGGGTCTTGAGGAGTAGGAGCCGCAAGGACGAGCGCAGGGAGCGCGATGGCGATGATGGATTGGAAACGCATGATGATTGTTTCGAGTGAATGAGGCTACACGGAGTAGGACTGTGAAGTGATTAAAGTGAAGAGACAAGCGACTGACTGAGCTGGCTGATGATGAAAAGAAAGGGAAGTGACTCTATACTTATACACAGACCATCATCCCCTGATCATCAAACACGCAATCCAGTGCAGTGTCTCCATCGTGTTGTCCGGAGTCGCCAAGCGTGATCGACTAGGTGTGCACTTTGTCCTTCCGAATTGGGGGTCCGCTTCGGCTTGGCGAAGTCTTAACGAGAGTCCGCCCATCGTACCTTTGGCGCGCCGGTGCGTGCTAGGTGACCCTGTCCATGTAGGTACGTTATCTGCGTGTAGTATAAGCTTTCCGGCTATTTACCTCACAACGAATGTGAAGGACGAAGCTGATCTAGCGGTTGCTCCCGTATACCAGGATCAAGGCGAGTTTTGCCTCACAGCTGCAGTCTGCAGGTCCGCTTCTCCAGATCGTTGCTTTTTCGCCCCTGTCTCATTCTAGCTTAGGGCTGCGATCTCAGCCATCTCTTGTGCTTGAAACATGTCGGAAATAAGACTGTTTCCTCTCACGGCCTCAGGCAACCGTAACATAGCCGCCAAACATGGTTGTTTCTACTCGGGGTATGTCGCAACAAGGCCGTTACAGCGACGCTGTTCCCTAGACAGCAGGAGGTTGTGACGCCGTTCCATATCCTGGCTATAGTAAAGCCGAAGTACCATCGTATTTCCTTTGCCATAGTCTTGGTTCTCGTAGAGTCCATCGAATCGACGCGATCTTATCGCGCCGTCATGCGTTGTCTCCTGAAGAGGCAAGAGATTTTGCCACATGTGGTGTGCATACCGACACAAGCGCCGACCAGGTTCCTGTAACATCTCGTGGTAGGCGAACCACGATGCAGGCTGTGTATATTGCCCTACATGATCGGCATTGTACGTGATTTGTGCCATTTTGTCGGGGGACGAATAGTGTGTTGATGTTGGGTTAGGCGTGACTAGTACGCCAGTGGGGAAAAGGCAGGAGGATTGACCTGCCACAACGGATAGGTCCGCATGGGCTGCTAGCAAAACACTCGCGCACTTGGCCCCGGCATGCACATTGCGACGTCGGAGATGGCGAGCATTCAGGATGTCGCATTATGGCGTTCGCTGGGTGACACCGGCTCTGGGCCAGGAAAGGCAGGAGATGGAGGAGCTATTGGTAGGGCGGAGCTTTAACGTCTTGGCGACGCGCGCGTGAGCCGGCAGACTGCCGGAGGTAGTATCGATCTACACAACGGCGCTGAAACCTGCACATAGTATGGCTGGTATGGAGATCTCCAGTGCTCGCCGGTGGTTCACCGCATGTGAAGTGGTCGAGAAACAATGGCGGTCGAAACGTTGTGTTCAGCGCCCGGCCGCGTCCGCGTCCAGCCTCGGTACCATAGTCAACATAACTCTGCTTCGATAAGGCCACTGTATACGTAAATTGCTCTCGTCAACATGTCTCTTGATGCGCCGAGCATGAATGCCAGATAACGCCATGCAGACATACTAGCGCAGTGCCTTCAGCCTCATCCGGAGTCTGCGTCATATGCAAGGTACTTCGACTGTTGCCTTGCCTGCACACTATGCGTGGCGCAGCTGCTACTAATACTCCTGACACCATCTCAACTCTCTGCACTGCAATACCCATCACATCCAGAACGAATGCCAGCTGATTCGAAAGGTCGTCGCAACCTCTTGTGGGCATTTGGATTATTTTCTCTGATCCTGATATCATTCCACATCTTCTCGTCAAAAGAGATGGATAGCCTCCCCGCCCCTTTCACCATCGAAATCGATGGCAGTCCCATCGCCAAGGTCGACGGCAACGCCGAAGACAAGACGCATGCGAAAACAGGCACGGACGCAGCCGTCTTTGAACTCAAGGGCAGCCGTCTGCAGTGCGACGGTCACATTCTTGGACGAGCCATGGTAGAAGACCGTAGCTTCCTTCCAAAGCAAGTGTGGTGGTTCAAGGCAGACACCGATATGCCCGTGCATAAAGTTACTGCAAGCCAGGATGGTGATTCTTACCAACTGAAGTTCTCCAGTATGTGTATTGCGGTGATGTGATCATGCTCATACTGAAAACGTGCAGACGCGCCTCTGATGGTAGACGATGGAGGGGTCTTTGCGGATCTTCTTGGGGGTGAGTATCCTCCACTTTGGTATCGAAACGACTTCTAACATTCCCAGATAACCCATCTAAAGTGGTCTTGAAGATGCAGTCGTAGTCATGGAGTGGTGGAATGCGGAAGTATACATGCTGGTTAAGGTTTATGGCATGTGCTGGTAGGCGTTTTGGTATGACGTCACGCGCCATGACATGTCACCAGCTGAGCAGCTGCACGACCGGCATTCCTGCAGATCAGCCGTATTTTTTCATGGTACACGATGTATGCATCTAGACTATCTTTCATAATTGAATATATTCTTTCATGCTCTCCTCGCCGTCTCAATTGTAGACCTTTGGCTGTTAAAGTAGAGTGGAGTATTCCCGACTAGTAGGTCTATGACGGAAAGGCCTAGCGGCCATACGTGAAACCATGTCTCAGAACAAAAGGAGACATGGCCGCCGTACCACGTAAAGATCGATAAGTGTACCCTACACTTCCTCCGCACGCCGTAACAGAAGTATTCCGAGGTTTTGGGCACCTCTGTTGCTCATCGCGCGCAATTGGCCCTTCATGAGTAATCCACGGCAAAAGTAACACCCCAACTTGGGTCGAGCCCCAAGAATTCCTTGTACTCTTCCACAACATGGGGCAGGCGAACGAAGCCCGATCCCATCCAGTCGAGCGCGTACTTCTCCTTGAGAACAATGCGCATGGGCAAGTTGGAGGATCGGACCTCGTAACGGCTGATTTGCAACTTAACCTGCGTAACGCGGTGTTGTTTGATGTAACTGACCCAGGTCGCATTGTCGGTATTCATGAGAGCTGTGAACGAGTCCATGGTGAGCTTTTCAACATTGGGTTGGGCAGCTTTGGGCGTTATGATGTACTCGGGGAACCGGTGCCTGAACTTGAGAAGTGGGAGGACATCAACGCGTTTCAAGCAGTCCATTCTGATCCAGAGACGCAGGGTGCCAGTCGTTTTGGAATAACCCTTGATCCGTTTCCGAACGTCTTCGCTTAATCGTGACCCTCCGCGTAACACCGGAAAGAACGCTTTGAAGTAACCATCCAGTGCAAAGAGCGGGAACTGATGGGTGGATAGCCACAAAGGACGAAACTCAGTACGGATGAGAGAACAGACTTGCGTCAAGCCGATGTAAGGAAGGGGTTTCGCTTGGGTGATGGCAGGTGCTTTTTCCTCAATCGCTTTTCCGCGTCTGGATTTCTTTGGCTTTTCATGGGTATTAGGGAAGCAGCGGAAGCTCCATTCGATCGCCATTCCATAAATCCGGTTGCGCAACTCTGTATGGGGTCAGTACAACAACTCGAGCACTACGCCGATGGTAGAGACTAACCTCCTGGTAGGTCCATGAATCTGAACACCTGATCCGGATTTACAACCCATGGATCGTCCGCCTTGTTGGCTTCCGGTACGGAGACATCTTTCTTGGTGGATGCTGCTGCCTTCCGCCGTTTGTTTGGGGGCTCGGAGCTGCTATTGCCAATGGCTCGCTTCATGCCAGCGCTCTTGCCTGCGCCTTTGCTGTCGACCGCCTGTACTGTCTTCGCGTTCCATCTACGGGCCCTATATCACATATATTAGCTACTATAACAGATCATAGTCGATCGCAACACTCAACAATACTTACTTGGCCGGCATGGGAGGCGTCATTAGTGGTGTAAGGTTGGTGGATGCAGGAGAGATGTTGCAAGAGTGAGGCTCGATGTCGCGGGGTGCGTGGGCATGGTATGGGCCGAGCTCGGACCCCCGTCAGAGAGGGCGGTGGATACGCGGTCACTCCCGCGGCTGGTGCCTAGTTGCATTGTGATCGGTGTATGCAATTCTGATTCGCTTGTTCGTGGGGATAGCTGTTTGCTCAAGCGGTTGCGTGACGATGCTGGCACATGCAACCCGTAGGTACCGTACACTTGCGGATATTCGCACTCTATTCCTCGAAACTGTTCATAATAAGCCACCGACATGAACGCGAAATGGCTCGGATTTCTCATCTCACGAGAAGGACATAAGCGAAGTCATTGAGGGTAGGTAAGACGTCTTATTGGACCCACTGTCAATACAGTGTTAGCTAGGGCTTCTGGTATTTCTTTTTATGAGATACGAACAACCACCTTTCTAAGTTATCAGACGCCGGCAGTGACTTCTGGCATGTCGACCAGCCAGTTCTCCCAAAATCTGAAACCGTCGATGCCCTGCTCGCGGCACAGTGCGCCGGCTTCTTCAGTCATCTCCAACTCTTCCGTCGCGACTCCAACGCTCCAGCCGAATCGCTCTGCTGTTTCTTGAGCAGTGACACCCCTGCCAAATGCTTGCCAGTCCCAGGTGACTTCCATGCTTGGTGGTGCTTGATGTAGCGTCTTGAGCCATGCCAGCAGACTCGCAATGGTCTTCTCATCGGTGCGATCGCGTCCTTGTACGACGAGCAACCCGCTCTTGAACTGACGGAGGCGCACGGGAAGTTTCAACGTATCCCACATTCGAGCTGCCTTCTCAAAGTCGGCCGGGCTTACGAGCTCAACACCACCTCTTGCGCGGTTGAAGACAGCCCATAAATCTACCAAAGTCATAATACCGCCCTCTTTCCTGAGTATACCTCGAGTGTCGTCTGTGAGCCATTCTGCCAAGTTTCTTGACAGCTCCGATACGTATAGCGACTCAGAGCCAGACCCCGTACCGAGCATGTCTTTTGTTGTCACTAGGCCGAGTGCGGAAGCGGACTGAGATGCTAAAGCGTTGGCTTCCGAGCTGCCGTTAGTCCCCAGATTGGCCTGTGATGCAAACTGTTCTGCCAGTGCTATGATCTCTTTCGCGGAAGTCATAAGCGCATCGAGGTCTTCGAAAGCGCTCCCAATCATAGCCTCGTTATTCTGTCTCTGCTCCAGGCCTCTTCGCTCCAGCCCCGCAATGCCGACCACGCGAGGTCGTTCGACCTCCATTGATGAAGCGTCAGAGTTGGCTGTGTAGCTGTCGTTAAAATTACCGGAAGACGGCCGTGGCTTGGGAATCGGTGGGGCGCTTTGAAGCAGCCACTTGCGCTGGACTAATGCGTTCTTCAGGCGCTCGAAAAATATCGGTCCTCCACCGGCGCGGAAAGATATCTTGATGCATTCGACAGACTCGGACTGCAAAGGTGAAGACAAGGTCGGGCCTGGAGATTGCGGTCTAGTAGGTTCTTGAAGCATGTCCAACCTCTTATCTATGGCTGTTGTCAAGGATGCACCACATATCTCGCAGTTGAGCAGAGAAGGATGATTCTGGTAGGTACATCTTGGGCATGACGACGTTCCTCCTGCGCTTGCGGGAGCAGGAACGCTACCCTTTGTGTCTTTGGGAGGTGGCCCAGGCGCTGGTCTATTTGAGATGGCTGCTATGGCTGCCTTGACTACATGCACGGTCGGCGGCTTAATTCCACATGCTAGACAAGGCGGTATGGGTGTACGTGATGCGAGCGCGGGGTCGAAGTTGGACGGGACCGGGTTCGAGAAAGAGCAGATAGGGCACACCCAGGTCGCGCTCGCTGGGGGCGGCGGTGCCGGACTACTGTGTCGCGGAAGAGTTAACGACGATGTGGCCTGAGGATGCGAGGGAACGGACGCGCCACGCGTCAACTGCTTCAGGGGCTTTGGATATAATGTGATCTTGGGCGACGACTTGAGGAAGCCGGCCTGTATGTCGTTAGTGTCGGGTGCCTCTACTTTGCACGCAGAGGGATGCACACATAGAATTCTGGTTTCTCGACGTCCTTGAGGAAGATAGCGACGGAGCTCTTGCGCGGCTCGCTATGATCGACATAGCAGACGCGATGCGACGTCAAGTATGACTGGCCATTCTGGTACTGGGGGATCTTGAATTTCCTATGTGCCTGGTCAGCGGCGTATAAGAGCCCTGGGGAGCATGCGCGTACCCCTCATAGAGCCCTACGGCGTCTTGGACGAAAAGCAGCGTCTCCTCCGGCAGGAGCGACGGGCGCAGTGCGGTTGTGAGGTCGAGTTGATGCAGGAACATTCAGACCATTCGCAAGTTGGAAAATGCGAGGTACGTCCATCGCATTGGGTCGAGTCGACGATGACCCGATCCCGCCTGCATTCACCAGGCCCGAGCCCAGCAGTCGTCATTGGCCAGGGCTAGCTTGCTTGCGGCTAGACCCACGCTAGTTGTCGCCAAGCAAAGCGCGACCACTGCGACGCAAATCAGTCGAGCGGGCCGTCGCTTCACTCTCTCTCACCTCCACAACAATAGATCCATCCCCGCGCCATCTCTCCCACATCTCTTTTTCTCGCCTTTACCTACTCACACAACAGTCAACCTGGTTTTCACTTCTTTTGATTTGCTTGCCTGCTTATGTCGTTGCCCTCTGCCACTGTAGCCTGGTCCCGGCCAATGCAGTCACCCGCGTATAACGCAGTCAACCCACGCACCACACTCCAACCTGCGCCCGCGCCTGTTAGTCTCCTCACTTATACGAGAGTTCCAATCCACGCTCACACCCGCCAGCAGCCAGTCATGGCCCCGGAAGCTCCGAAGAAGAAGGTCGAGTGGCCTCCCGCCGTCCGCGAATACGTTAGGCGTGCTTTCGATCCGCAAAACGCCATCCCAGGCATCTCCCAAGCAGACATGCAGGCGCGATTAAAGACAACCATCGGTTGGTTCGCCGAGCGCAACTCGCACGACACTGTTCATTGGCCTACATTCCCTCTTCCCCAAGAGCTTCTCATGGAGGAACGAAGGGCGGCGGCTCTTGGAATGCCTGCTACTGCTGTTCCCAACGGCATACACCCTGCATACATGAATGGCTCAGCCGCACACACTAACACATCTCCAACGCAATCAAAGAAGCGCAATGCCCACGAAGCTGAGGATGCACAAGTCGAGCAAACACAAGCCAATGTTCCACCGTGGCGCAAAACTAACCTAGCATCTCGTATGACCTTTGCCGACGGACACAACGAAAAGCGCCAGAAGAAGAACGCCCTCTCGGATGCCGCAAGTAAGTTTGACCAGGCTGAGCTTGACAAGCGACGACAGCGCTTCCAGCTCGGCAACAATGGCACCAAGACGACGCCCCCATGGGGCTCATCGCGTAAGGATGAAGACGAAATGCCCACTGGACCTGTTGTTGGAACGAACGAAAATCTCGAGAAAAGCTACTTCCGCCTTACGGCCCCGCCCAAAGCTGAAACCGTCCGACCGCTCCATGTGCTCAAGAAGACCTTGGCCATGCTTGTGGAGAAGTGGAAGGCGGAAAAGAACTACAACTACATCTGTAATCAATTCAAGTCACTCCGCCAGGATCTTACTGTTCAGCACATCAAGAACGCCTTTACTGTCAAGGTGTATGAGATCCACGCCCGGATATCATTAGAAAAGGGGGATTTGGGTGAGTATAATCAGTGCCAGACGCAGCTGAAGGCACTGTATGCGCAGAACTTGGGAGGCAACCCGGCTGAGTTCAAGGCGTACCGCATTCTCTACTTCGTATATACGTGCAACAAGACCGACATGAACGACATGTTGGCAGAATTAACCCTCGCAGACAAATCCCACCCATGGATCAAGCATGCTCTGGATGTTCGGTCTTCGCTTGCCCTTGGCAATTATCATAAGTTTTTCAGACTGTACCTCGAAGCAGAGAACATGGGCGCTTATCTCATGGACATGTTCGTCGAGCGTGAGCGCCTCAATGCTCTAGCTAATATGTCCAGAGGGTATGTATACAGATTCCAAATCGTGCAGGTCTTTTGCTAACAAGCTGTAGATATGTAAATGTCACACTCCGCTTCCTCACTGACGAACTTGGTTTCGACAACGATGAGATATGCCGTGAATTCCTCGAAACCCACGGTGCACAAAACGTCATTGAAGACAAAGGCGACGGTCAATATCGTGTCAGGATCCGAGAAGCCGCATCTCAATTCGAAAGCCTGCGTGCCGCCGCATTCAGCAAAGTAGACATCAAGGGCCAAATATGAATCGACATCGGAGCCAGCACAAACTTCTTTTCATCTTCTGCAGTATCATTATCCCGATTCCGAGTTATTCATTTGCACTAATTCACCACGATACCCTGCGCCATATGGCACGTCACGCGTGTCTCGAACTGCGACCTTCCGGTATCGATTGCTTCTTTCCCGATGTCAGTAGTCGGAACATGGGGTTTCCGCCTCATGCGTTGGATGCGCGGAATCTTCTAGTGTGCTTCTCATACATGCAACGTCTCAGATGTTGTTCATCACCTACCAAAATGGATTTTGGTAAACTTACGGTACGTCATGGGCGTGCATGAAGGAAGTGGGTTGGAAAACAAAATGGGGTAGAGTGGACTTGGTCTAGATGGCTATGTAGGATGTGAGCCCACTGGCTCGGTTGTGGTGGTCCCTGTGTCACAGAGAGTTCGGCTCGGGTGCGTCCGAGTGCACGTGGGGTTGGGAAGACGGGCATTACGACGGCATGCTCTACGGATGTGCGAAGATCGAACGACAATGTGGTCATATCGTGGGCCATCAGGTGACGACTGCTGGGTTTTGGAGTATGCATTGTCTGGGCTGTGGCGGGGTCTGCTCCTTTTGGAAGATTGGCTAGAGGCGCTCTGAGCGAGCCAATGAGATGGCGGAAGAGGGTTCCGAGGCTGTGATTGGGTAGGGTGCAATTGTTCAGCGGCAGTTGGCGCTAGTCACACCCGCTGGAAGTATCTAGGGCGTTCGTATAGTTGTTAATGCATTGGTTCACGAAGTTTGTGTTGAGAGTGTGAGCGCGTGTGAACCGCGTGGTGAGGATTACGGGAGACTACGACGCCACGCAGGGCGAGAATGTTTCAGTCGGGCCGCGTCCAGCATCAACCATGAGGATAACATTTGAAGAGGAGTATGGATGACTGACAGGAGAGGGGCGTCGAGATTGGGTTTGCATGTGGAAATGATGACACGGCCAACGTAGGCATTAGCATTGTGGGCTAGCCCGGTGGATGATTGGTCGCGAAGGCATAAATGCAGCGCGGATGTTGGGGGCTGCGCCGGTGTGCGGTGACAGAGGCGGAAATGTGGTGGACCTGCAGCTAGGCGTTTGGCAGGCTGATGGTGTGGGATGCTCCACCGTGTCGGGCATAATTGTATTTTAGTAGAGATTCCACATTCCTGGCCGGGAGCAAGTCAGCGCACGCAAACAAAGGTCGAAGGAATTCGCCGCCTTGCGCTACCCGCCGCAGTTCGTTTGTTCCGAAGCGTGCCAGGCATAGAGTGTGACGCGAGAGACGAATCGCCAAGTGGTTGCAGCTGGCAGGGCTGGGATCCCTCGCGGCGTGAAAGCACCCACTCATTTCTTGTTCCTCTAGTGACTGCGCCTCTGGCAGTACCTGACGACGACGACGTTGGCCGCCTATCTAAGTAGCCTCACCATTGTCTCTGAGGGCCGGTGCGCGATTCAAATTCACCCTCCTCCGCCGCGTACTCGCCCCCGCACGCACACGCCGCATTCCCGGGCGACAGTCACAGTAGCAGGACCCCCGAGTTCCACGTCGAGCGCTCGCCTCCTGACCTCTCCTCTGCTTCCCCGTCTGCTGCCGCGCAAGGTTGCGTTCACTCTGCACGATGAAGGTGCGTTGCCTGCTTGCTTTTGCCGCCACGGCCGCCGCTGCGCCCGTCGAGTCACGCTCCGCATACGTACGTGCTAACGGTGCTGCTCTAGTTCCGCAGGAGTATGAAGAGTGAGAAGGACAACCGCCCGCACCACATTTCCATCCCGCCCAAGGACGCTATAGCCATTGTCCCGCCAAAAAAGGTACGTAGATCAGCGTTGGGGTGCTTGGGGTGCTTGGGCCCCACTCTGCTTCTTCACGCGGCGTGCGCGCATGAGGGCAGGGCAGGCGTTTGGTGTTGTCGACACAGGCGCATTGTGTGGGCGCCTGCGCCTGCGCAGCAAACATGCGCCTGTGTCGACGACAGAGCAAGCCGCGACATGTCGCTATATCATGATGCGCGCGCCCCGGCACCCGCTTCCCGATAGGGCAGATGAGCGCGAAGCTAACAGCCATCTCATTTCAGGTCATAAAAGCCCTCTACGACTACAAGCCCGCCGACCCGAGCCCAAATTCTGGCTACCTTGGCTTTTCCCAGGGCGACTTTCTGCACGTCGTCGGGCGCGAAGACGACAGCGACTGGTACGAGGCCTGCAATCCCCTGCACGGCACCCGCGGACTGGTACCCGTTTCCTACTTTGAGGGCGTAGGCAAGACAGTGCGCGACAGTGGTGGCTCCGCGCCGCGCTCCTCCACTCCCCAGCAGCCGCAACACCAGCAGCAACCGCAGCAACAACAGCAACAACAGCCCCACGACTCAGGCTACCAAGAACGCATCACGAGCCCGCAGCCCTCGGCACAGGACTTCATGACCCAGCAAATGCGCATGTCGCGCGGAGGCGGCCGCGGCGCCATGGTCTACGGCATCGTCATCTACGACTTCAAGGCAGAGAGGCCGGACGAGCTAGAGGCCAAGGAGGGCGAGGCTATCATCGTCATCGCACAGTCGAACCCCGAATGGTTTGTCGCAAAGCCGATAACGCGACTCGGCGGTCCTGGCCTCATCCCCGTATCCTTCATCGAAATCCGCGATATGACGACCGGTCAGGCCGTCGCCGACACACAGGCAGCAGTCACAGCCGCGGGCGTCCCCAAGGTCGAAGAGTGGAAGAAGATGGCGGCCGACTACAAGAACGGCAGCATACCGCTCGGAAAGCTCGAGACGAATTCTGGACAGTCGCTGCAGCAGGGCATGGAGCGCATGAGCGTTCGGAGCAACGGCGGGCACAACAAGGCTGGCTCGGTAAGTCCTCTACATGCGGGTGTGCTTTTCACGGCTGACAGCGTACAGGTCTCCCACTCACGCAACGGCTCCGTGGCGCAACAGCCAAGAAACCAATACCGCACATCCGACAATCTGCTTGCACCCTGGAGGGCATGCGTGCCACGCTACTGTTTCGCCGACGATATCTTTTGGTTCATCATCGAGTGCCAGATGGAGGACGGCCGGCACTGGGAGTTGCAGCGACTGTACCAGGACTTTTACGACCTGCAGATACAGCTGATAGCAACGTACCCAGTCGAAGCGGGCACAAGTGGCTCTGGCGAGCGAACGCTGCCCTTCATGCCTGGGCCTGTCACCTACGTAACCGACAACATTTCCAATGGGCGCCGCGCCAACCTCGACGAATACATAAAGAACCTCCTCAAGCTAGGACCGCACATCACACAAGGTCACCTCGTCAAGGGCTTTTTTGCGCCAAGACAGGGCGACTACGAGATAGACCCCGACATCGTTGATGCGGAAGAGTACCGCCTTTCGCAACAATCACACCAGTCATCGAACCCCTCACACGGGACGAGCAGGCAGTCGTCCGCAGATCAGTTGCAGGCCACAACACCCGTCACACCCTATTCAACTGGATCCAACTACCCCTCTCATCAGCGTGGTCAATCTACGGCCTCGCAGGCATACTCATCGAATCTGAACCCCCCACCCATGAATCACACCCACTCCTCTTCATCCACCGCTACCAGCACAGGCACGTCTTCTGGTCTCAAGATCAAGGCCTGGATCGGAGAAAACGATTGCGTCGTCATACGTATCAATTCGCACAAGTTCGCCGACCTCTACAGTAAGCTTGTCCAGAGAACAGTAATGGATCGCCCCGGTGAGCCACATAACAAGCTTTGGGTCCAATGGATCCAATACACGTACGACGAGGACGACGAGGACGACGGGGACAACATAAGAGAAACCCCCCACCCGATTAGAGATGACAAAGAGCTACAGGACGCAATTCAAAAAAACCCCAACCCCAAGTTTCTGGAGCTCAGAGTCACGACAGCGTAGTAACGGATAAGCAACGGAACCGGCCATCTTCACCTCAATTCACTTCGCTTCTATTTAATTGCTCTTGGTTTTCTTCTTTTACAACAACCGTTGTTCTCCCCCGTAGCTCTCTCAAGGCTACTATTCTCTATTCCCCCACTTTCGGCGTTGCAAAAGGTTTTCACGGCTTCCAAAGAGCAGTCTAACTGGCGTTGTTGGGCGTTCTGCGGAGCAATGAAGTGCATGACGGCAGGCGCGGGATATTTTTACTGGATTTGTGTTTCTTTCGAGACTTTGGATCTATCACAAAGATGTTCGATTTGTTTGGATAGGGGGGTGTTGGATTGCTTGACTTGCGTCATGGAGGGTTCTGGATGATATACACAATTGGATGAAATGCGGGGAGAGGGAGATAGCGTGATGGATGGGGATGTGAGGAGGGAGAGGCAAAATGAGAGACATCTTGCGTGCAGCTTATCTTATTCTTTCATTGGCATGTGTGAGGTTTGGAGTAGCCAGCAGCTCTCACGAAGCGATTCCGGCGAGCTAACCGTTTGAATCTTGGGGTACTTCTGTCCCCACGTGCTAGCTGGCGTGGCAGGAGCAGCCCCGGGTGGTTCGGAACTGGGTCAAGGCAACTTCCTTGTCAGTGAACCATCTAGGCCTCAACTCCATTGCTTACTGCTACGCAATCTTACAGCGAGGTGACATTCCGATGCAAAGATACGATGGCTGATTCTCTATCTAGACTTCTTGTTAGGCAGCCGCTGCCCAACCTGCGACCCTTGTGCCACAGCCCGATCACAGACAGCCGTCATCTCGTTACATCGCAAGCGAATCTCCCCCACTACGTAGGCTGACAAGCCACCGGGGCCCCAGCACTGAGTGGGGCTTGGGAAAGCTCGTTCATCAATGCTTCGGCTTATGAACAGATAGACTCACCAGTTCGCAGTCGTGGATAACTACGACTTATAATGAGATGGCGTACCGGCAACGAGTCTACTCGCGACAGCTTGACGCCCACCAGGGTTGGAATATGGTCATGAGCTCGGTCTTGGACATGGGCCGAGAAGTCGTGCTGCATTCGGGTGGCACAGTTGCATGGTTGCTGCCTTCTACCCCTCTATCCTCAGCCTTGTCCATCATCTCTTCACATCACATAGCGCTTGAGCGACGACAAATTATCGGAAACCTGCCATTTTTTGCCCAATGGTGTACCAACAGAGATCACGATACTGAACATCACCAGATCCACGATGGAAGCAGTCAACGCCTTGTTACCAATGGGTTCCTGCGCCAACAACGACATCAAGCGCAGCCATCGGATATGCTATAACTGTGCCAAAATACCTTGGGACACGCTATTTGGCCCAGAGATCCGTCTAGAGCCAGAAATCGACGTCTGGGATGATTTAGTGTTTCACAGAAGCAAAGTTGACCAAAAAGCAGAGTGTCGAATCTGCCGATTCTTCGCAAAGGTTCTCAAAGATTGCGTCCTGGGTACCAAAAATGGACGACGCTTCGAGATAACTCCTCATTATGCCGCTGGTTTGGGCTTGGATCTTCCGTCAGCATTTCTCGAAGTCGACCATTCGGCGCCCGAGCATGCCGACCATTTCGGTGGCATCGTACTTGCCTGCCAACCAACATCTCAGGTGACTCGAGAAGTGTTAGAGAAAGCCTTCTCTAGATATGCAATCCCTAAAGATCTACCAACGGTGAAGAAGCCGTTGCTAGACACTGGCCAAACTCTATATCCAGCTGGCGTTAACGCTGCTCTCTTGAAGTCTTGGCTGGATATCTGCATCGAAAAACATGGCCACCAGTGTCGCCCAAGACCGACCGATGGTCTGAAGGATTTAGAAGTCATTGATTGTGAGCATCGAAGGGTCGTTCCTGCGCCGCCTGCATGTCGATACGCAGCATTGTCGTATGTCTGGGGCCAAGAAGGCAAGAAGGTCGGCTCGACCAACACCCGGGAGATTACCCCAAAAACTGTCGAAGACGCTATTGAGACAACCTTATTATTGGGATACAGATACCTCTGGGTCGACCGATATGTAGGTAGACCTCAGTGCCTTGCAATCCCTGCTTCAGTCTGCTAAATGTTCAGTGCATCGATCAGTCCGACGCACACGCGAAGCAACACCAAATTATGCAGATGGCAGATATATATGCAGCAGCGCAGTTTACCATCTTCGCTGCGGCTGGCAATGACTCGAATCATGGGCTTCCTGGAGTACGGCCACACTCTCGGGGCTTCTCCTCCTATTGCGCATCCACGAGATCTGTGCGGTTATACCATTTACCTCAAACAAGCCCCAGCTGGAACCTTCGAAAGTTGGCATCATCTTCGTGGGCTTCGCGAGCGTGGTAAGACGTCCGGTCATCACACCATGCTCATAACGAGCTGACTATGCGTTCAGGACCTTCCAAGAGTGTTACTTCTCAAAACGGCGTCTCTTTTTCACCGACAGACAAGTCATCTTCATTTGTGGCACAGACTCCTACTACGAGGCAGATAGACCCCATGGCGGCGGCGGCCCCTCCGAGGACGCTCACCGGGAACTACCAGGGTGGTTTGCCAACACCGCAAAACTCGAGGCGGCTGCCACGATGATTGCGTCAATGGAGGTATTGAGGCAATACAGCGCTCGCAAATTATCCTTCGAAGCAGATGCGCTCAACGCCATAACTGGTGCGATGAACTCTTACGCCAGATTCGGTGTTCAGCACATCTGGGGAGTCCCTTGGAAACGCTCCTCGGCAGACTACTCACCTGGTTTAAAGGACTTTCTCTCAACTAGCCGCAGTGTTAGACGGGATATCGACATAGCATTATTGTGGAACCACGACGAGCCAGGCATGCGCCGCGAAGGTTTCCCCAGTTGGTCGCCCCTCGGATGGAAAAACCCAATCCGATGGTACTTTCGGAGCATACGCGGCCGGTCAACCTACGTCTCACCGGAAGCAAAAATTGTACAAGTAAAGTCCAACAAGGACTTCCACAAGCTGTATGCTCCAGCTAACCCCGACGAATACACACCAGAAGAACTCTCGCAGTACCTCAAAGTAGAAGCACGAACCGCAATGTGCAATTTCCAGTTCGCAACTCAGGACAAGGGGTATGGCAAAAACCAATCAGGGATTGAAATACCACTGGGTAATGGATGGAATGCTATCGCGGAGGTGTATTGGGACCTTCCTCCGGACAAGGGAAACGAAACGTTGTTGAAGTGTGTTCTATTGCCCGGGGCAGAATTTACCAAATCCACCGTGGACAAGTTGCACGCTCATGTTCTCATACTTGAGCAACACGGAAACCATTACAAACGAATAGGTATCACTCGACTGCCCGCAAATTTTGGCGAGCACTGTGATAACTATAACACTCCAACCTTTGGTCTCGTGAACAAGTTCAACCGTATCTTTGGACCACAGTTCAGAGAAGGTTCACCTTATTACGCAGAAACAGAAATTCCGTCTACTGCGATGCCAGACTGCTGCTGGTGGGATCACTTCCAGCCGGAGACTATAATCCTTGGCTAAGGAAAACTTTGTGGTCTCACGTCTTCACGTTAGCTTATCTTGCCCTGACCTTTATGGTAGTAATGATTCAGTATTTCAAATCCTAATCATGGCCACGATACCCCATTCACGTTTCTTTTGCACCCGCTACGGCCCTGTCACACTCCCATCCGTCCCCACAATCACCGTCCTCGGTGCACATGCCATAAACAAATGCTCGTCCTCCGCAATCTTCTTCGCCGCCTCCGGTGCGCTGATGATGCTCATGAACGTCAACGCATGCGTCATGTCTCGAAACTGCATGGTTGCCATGGAGTCGTAGTCGACGGGGGAGCTGGCGTTTACAAAGGCAGGGTTACCGCCAACGTAGTATCTTGTGTGGATGACGGGGAAGTTTGAGCCCGTGAGCGACTTGACGAGTGGGATGTGGACGTTGTCGTAGTGGTCGGCGTATTGGGTTAGGTTGAGGCCCGGGAGCATGGTGCCGAAGACGAGGGCGGTGAAGTAGGGGAGCACCATCTTGGAGGTTTTTCGCAGTGCGGGATAGGTTGGGACTGCTATCGTAGAAAACGTAGGAAGTATAGAAGGTGTATGGGTATGGTGATGGTGAGGAGGGTACGTCCGAGGTATCGAGGAGTGAATGGTACCTTCTTATATCGCTATCTCAATCTTCTCCCAACGCCGTTGGAAGGAGCGATAAGTTCATTTAAATGCCCTGTTGGCTCTAACTGCCACGAGCGTACATTCCACGGGGCTTCTCGGTAGAATGCATAAGCCAGCATTCCAGCCGGACGCCACCACCGAGGGCTTTCCGAATGTATCGATTATACAAGAACGTATACCCAGCTAGAACGCCTAGTATACCATGCCTATGTCGCTTCGGGGATGGATCGCGAGGCGAGACATTTCCAAGGTTACCATGAGGGTTATCCAACTCCACTATTATCGGAGTTGTCGGAGCAATCGCGCTTCCGTACATCATGTTACGACCCACGAATCCTTGTGAGATGGGTTGTTTCCGCTCGCAGTCGCGGCGGTTCTTTTGTTGACCGTTCCTAGAGGATCTCGGACTAGGCTGGATTGAGGAGCGTACGCGAAAGTGCGGGGCCAAGGCGGCGGCCGGATCGCGGCAATTGGTGCACAATTGGGAGACGTGGCAGAGAGACGCGCATTACACCCGAGTGCGAAGATGTAAGCGGGCATGAAAGGTAATGGCGAGTATTGTAGGTATCCATGGATGTTTTGAAATCGTTACTTATCGATAAGGAGACATGCGAGACGCGCGACAATGGTCGCAGTCGATTCGGCGGGCCGATGACAGCGCAGCCAGACCCACATTGCGCATGGACGGTAGCGGTAGTAGGAGAAGGGCCGCTCAAGAACATACAATAGACGCTCCTGTCCGCACGACATCTCCTGCTCTCTAAGCTACATAACTTCACGAGCGCAATCTTGAACATGGCCCAGGTGCGCAGCCATGGGCCAAATAACTCTGGGCAGCAGAACACGCCACTTCTACTCGTAGTCGCGACTTCCTCGCGAACGCCAATGTGCACCTTAACACTGCAACAGCATTGTGAGGCTGGTAGTCCTCAGCGTTCTCAATATGTCCAAATGTATACCTAGATACCCGCCAGGCCATGCAATCGAATCCCTGCCAGCTGAAGCGAGCTGACAATGGCTGATGACCGGAGGCTGAGCAGCCGTGGCACTCATCACCCCACCAAGGCATCAGTTCGCGCATTATCCAGGCTCAGCTTGATGCCATCCAAAACTCATACTCCATAACTACTCAATCTCCAGGACAAGTACACGACTAGATCAACATACCCTCTCGTAATACAGCTGTTTCGCACACCAGTGAGATGTTTGGCCTCCAACGCGACTCGAAACGCCACCACGGTCACCACCTTACACCCCAGGACGCCGACGCAGATCGAACCCGCAGAAGGCGGCACAAGACTTCTTCGGGTGACAATGGGAGAACACACGATCCACCGATCCGAGGGTATCGTTCCGATGATGAACCAAGGCGCCGACATAGGCATGACGGAGACAAAAATCGACATCGCGCCAGCTCTTCGCACCACCCAAAGGATCACGACCGCCGCAAACAAGACTCATCTAGCGATACCGAAGATGATTCGGTGCCGGTAATAATCGAAGTTGAGCGCGAGAGAACTCGCTCGACCAAAGAACGTTGCGGCGAGCACCGTTTTGATGATTTCTTGGATGAGCGCCGCCATAATCCTGCACCAAAACAAACGTTATCTGGTTCATCAATTCCCCCCTCAGTCTCTACTTCTCAGGCGCGCATACGGCTAGATGAACTTGACAGTCGTCCGTCTTCATCAGGTCACAATCGGGCTTTCAACGTGAATGCAAAGCTCCCACGCCTTTCTATCTCCCCATATCCTACCGCATATTCACAAATCCGGCCCAATGCTGAGATTCCTGACGAATCAAAATCAGGAGTAGGCGAAGATTGGCACAGACCTCGAGCGGCTTCGGCAGCTTCAACTCCCTCGTCAAGGATCCGGTCGTGGGCCTCATCGTCACCTAGCTCCGGAATACTGGGCCCGAAAACATACCAGTATCAGTCACTACAGCCTGCTGAAATTCGATTAGTCAAGATCCTACCTGAGACGATGTCGAAGCTAAGATGTGAAATCACTCACACATCGCTTCAAAGCCTGCCAGAGTACACTGCTATCTCGGTAAGTCATTGCCACAGTCTGGCAACATCCACTAACATCGAGCTTGCAAAGTATGCTTGGGGCGACGGGATTGACACGACATCCCTCATCGTAGAGGGGGCTGCAATACCTGTTGCTGTCAGTCTTTACGATGCGCTGAGGGCGGTCCGTCGCAAGAAAGAAGACATCTTTGTATGGGTTGATGCGCTCTGCATCGACCAGCAGAACAGAGACGAGAGAGCTACACAAGTTCGATTGATGGGTCAGATCTACAGCGGTGCAGTGTCAGTAGCCATTTGGATAGGACCGGAGCATGACGAGAGTGCATTGGCACTAGAACTACTGCACAGTGTGGCTGAAAATTCGATCGACTCGCAACATATCAGGTCCACCCGCAACCCAGACTCTCTGGCGCTCTTGAATTTATTCAAGAGAGATTACTGGAAGCGGCTATGGGGTAACTAGCCACGCTGCAATATGTCAATGATTCGTACTGACCAGGATTAAGTCGTTCAAGAGGTGCTTCTCGGGCATAACAAGTTGGTATATTGCGGGCATTCAGTGTTTCCCTGGGAAATATACTTGAAGGCCGGGGAAATCTTCTGGGACCAAGAGAGCGACCCGCATAACCGCCAAGGACCAACCAGCTTCCCAGACCGCGAAACCCTAGAGCAAATTGGAGATGAGTCACTATTAGAGGTAATGCGAGCATGCAGGAAGAAGCTGAGCGAGAATCCCCGCGACAAAGTTTTCGGCATTCTGGGTCTGCTTTCGGACGCTACACAACGCGTTTTCCCAGTCGACTACAGTCAGTCAGTCAAGACGGTCTACACAGATGTGGTCGACCACCTGATCTCGACTACTGAAAAGCTCGATGTGATCCGCGAAGCAATACACTTCCCCCTGCACGTCAATTCTACAGGTCTCCCCAGCTGGTGCCCTGATTGGTCGCACATCCCAGAGGTGCCTGGCCTCGGGCGTACTCTCAACTTTGCAGCTTCCAGTAACGTAAATGGCCCTACTAAGGCTCAGTATTGGTTTCACGATGAACGGCGAAAGCTCGAAATCTCCGCAATCAGGATCGACACAATCATAGCAACAGGTGTTGCTGTAGGCACGTTCTGTTCTGCTCAAGACTACCTGACAGCCTTTCTACAATGGCGCGCAATGCTGCTGCATGAACTAAATGTGGGAGAAGGCAATGATACCGATCCAATTCACAGCTCTTTCTGTAGGACGCTATGTCTTGGACAAGTGCCGCTAGAATGGAGCCAGTCAGGCATGTGGCACGGCCTCTGTTACCACGTCTTCGCAGCTCTTATTCGCGAAAGAATGCCTCGCCTACCACTGGACAAAGACCTTGAACGTCACGTGAGCACAACGGGGCTCATTGAGCCCAAACTACGGCGCACGTTCTTGCAAGACCATCTCGGTAACCGTATGATGGGACGTAGCCTGTGTATTACAGAAGGCGGCTTGATTGGTATGGGCTCGGGCTACATGAAAGCAGAAGATGTTGTTGTCGTTCCGTTTGGTTGTTCCGCACCTATCCTGCTCCGCCCGGAGGGCCGTCGCAACGAGTATAGGTACGTGGGTGACGTCTATATCGACGGGTACATGCACGGCGAAGCCCTGGCTCAAATGGAAGCAAGAGATCCGAGGAGAGTAGTTTCTAAGTACATGCTCTGTTGAGGTACGGACGGTTTTCTCGGGCTATGGATCTTACGGCTGTACCACGGCGTTTTGGCGATCTCGATGCACCCAGTCAGTCTATAATATGGAAAACAGCCAGATCTGTCACATACGACCACAGGATCATGAAATCAGCGCTTCCCGTTCGCTCAGCGGTACTTAAGCAAGATACCGGCGCATTAGTACTCGGGTGGGTGACCACCGGGGAATACGCGCTGTTGTATGTTTTTGTCAAAAAGACCGTTTTTTTTTTGGAGCCGCCAACGCGGGTTTTCCGCCCCCAAATTGCCCAGGTTTCGCCCTATCGCTTGGCAACCACTCACCGCACGCGTTACACAGCCACGACAGGCTCTAAGATGAGATAAACGCCTGGCCCCAAAGATCCTCCGCCAACTAACTTAATAAGTATAGAAGCACCTGCCAGCTGTAATCCCGTTATAACCAACCTCGGTCCCCCCTCGCACTAGGATGGCCATGCGTCTGCTCCTCCGCCTTGCAGATCTATCTTATCTCAACCTTAGTACAGGATGTTCTCAAAAGCTCTCCTTCTTTCTTCCTCCATCACAGTAGTCTATGCGCAATCATGTTACTGGCGCGACGGCGGGCAACCAAATCCCCAGTACCAGCCCTGCTCCAACGACACTTCAGACCCGCTCAGCCACATCTGTTGCAACATTAACGTAGTCAATGGCGAGGGAGGCTGGGACAGCTGTCTTCCGAACGGCCTATGCAGGGCTAGCACTGGAGACAATAACTTCATCTATTTTAGAGAGTCCTGTACATTGTCGGACTGGGAAGCCGGAGGCTGCCAGGAACTATGTACGAACACAGTACGATCGCGCCCTACACCTTGACTTTATGAAAGCTTACATCAACACACAGCCAAATCAAAGAAGTGGAGACGTGAATGTCACTCCCTGTGATGGTACCGATTCGTCTGAGTACTGGTGCTGTGGCAACTCGACCGCTTGCTGTGGTGACGATGCTAGTTTTGGGAAGGAAAAAGTCGATCGTGTGTTCCTGGGCATAATCTCGACTTCTTCGATGTCTTCGATCGCGTCGTCTACTAGCACCTCGATTCCATTGAGCTCGTCCAGTTCCTCGAGCACTCCAACCCCATCGTCCACTACAACACCACCGAATGACGACAGTGGTGGCCTCTCGACAGGCGCGAAAGCCGGGATTGGTGTGGGTGCTGCTTTTGGTGTCATCGCGCTGCTTGCTCTGGGTGCTTTGATCGGAAGACGGTCATATAAGAAGAAGAAGGAAACCGCAGAGACGACAACCTACTACGAGCCAGTCAAATCAGAATTGTCATCAGAGTATAGGCACGAAGCTCCTACCAAGGACGTTTTCCTGCACGAGGCTCCGGTCCCGCAAAGGCCTGTGGAATTGCCTGGTGTTCCAATTAGACCTCAAGAGTTGCCTGGCTCTGGACGATAGGAAGATTTTGTAGATTAATCAGCTCTATGCTAGATAAGTTCCCATTTAGATAGTCTCCCCGTAGGGCGCGCCCTCAAGTTTGAACCCACCGGGCTGCAACTTTTGAAAGACAGCAGCGGGATCGTACTTGTTCGCAATCGACTTGAGCTTTGCCAACTTCTCGTCTCCGTAGCTCGGAATCACATTCTGGTACGGTCCAGCATAGTTGAGGTAGATGAATTCGGTGTACAAATTCCGGTCCTTCGCCTCAGCCTTGGCGGCGTTCATCAAATCCAGTGCGGCTTTGTTTAGCTGTTCATCCTTGGACGCGTCGTCCCAGACCACGTAAAGCAGAGTATGCATGAGTGGACCGTCGGCAGGGGAGAGACCAAGTGCGTTGCCGCCCTTCTTGCTCATCTGCTTCATAGCCGGCACGGTGAAGGCTTGGAACGCCAGAGCGCCCTGGTCCGCCAGCGGGCCTACGTCCTTCTCGTGACGCGCTTGCAGCCAGGCCATGAACTCCCTGTCGAGCTTGTATGTGGCTGCCCAGAATGCATAGCGGCGGCCTCCAGGCATTTGGTTGGTGAGCATGACCGTGTCGTTTGCCAAGGTTCTGTTCAAAGTATTTGCCATGAGTGGAGGGATGTCAAGGTACTTCTGCAGAATAGCAGGTGGGTTGGTTTCGTCAACGGGCTCGAGATACTCCAGTTGGATTTGGGCTGCCGCGTTGCCCGCTGTCACAGCAAATGACAAGATCTGGGCTGATTTCGGGTCTTCGGTAGCGCCCTCAGCCATTGATGCAAAAGCGTCGATCAGCGCTGGGTAGCTGGCCTGCGTATGAACTCGGGTGCCGCCCCACATCAAACCCTGGGGAATTGTCTCCAGCTCAAATCTTGTAACGATACCGAAGTTGTTGCCGCCTCCGCGAAGGGCCCAATACAGATCAGGGAACAGAGTTGGCGTGACCTTCAAGATAATTCCCGATGCAGTTACAACCTCGTAAGACGCAACATTATCGCATGCGTATCCGTAGATACTGGACTGGTGGGAGATGCCGCCACCAAGAACAAGACCGAGGCCTACATCCGATGCGCGCCCACCAATGACAGCGAGGTTGTGCTCTCCAAGCTTTGTATATACCGCCCCCCATCGGTTTCCGGGTCCGATGAATGCAGTCTTTTTGTTGCTGGAAAGTGTGATCTCGTTCATCGCCTCCATGGTAATGGTTATGCCACCCTCAATGCTAGATGCGCCCGGGAACGCGGTGTGTCCTCCACCCTTGACTGCAAAGGGACATTGTGTGAGACGGGATACTAATATCGTCGTCGATACGTCGATCGCCTTCGAAGGCCGGAAAACGCAGGCTGGGTTGACAAAGGCTGCCTGGTTGGACCAGTATCCGCTCGTGAAGGTATCGTAGGATTCTGAACCGCTAGAAAGTAGCTTGCTTCCGAAGATGAGCTTTAGTGAGCTACACTGTTGAGCATGTTAGCTGGAGTCTCCTACAAAAATGGCGTTACAGATTCCTTACAGCGGCGGTACACGGGCTAGAGAGTGAGCGCTTCTCGACCAAAGCAGCCAAGTCGGGAAGAGCAGAGACGTTGACGCCATTGGCGAAGAGGGCTTCCGTGACGTTGAAGTCAGTAGGCTCGAAGGCGTCCTGGGCGACTGCGTTGCCAGCGAGGGCTCCAGATATGGCAAGGAACAAAGCCTTCATGTTGGGCTTGGATTGTAGGTTCGGTGGAAAGAAGCTGGAGCTTTCCAGAGCTATTTATTGCTGGAAAGACATTGATTCTGCGCGTCGTTTAGCAACCTTACCTGGGCAGACGTCTCCTTGCGCTTTGCGACTTCAAGGGAATCCGAAGGATCATAATTTGTTGTCTAGAAGCGCCGCAGTATGAAAACCATGCTTAGCCGCATACCGCGCCGCAATTCGGTTCTGCCGTGGAACCTGCATCGAAGAGGTGGCGCTGCCTGAGGCGAATGAGCATACTTCAATCTCGGAGCATTGGCTCAAGAAGAGTCGCGTGCAGGTACGCGCATGTGCAGGAGCTTGTGCGATGGAACACGCAGATGCAAGTCCATTCTCGCGTACGCGATGGAGTCCTTGGTGTCTGTACCTAGTTAAGCATGAATGGAAGCGAGATGCAACGTGGTAGATGAAGCACCCTCTACGCGTCCTAGGTAATTGGTGCTCAAATCGCCGGCTTCAATCCGACCTGTCGCTCTGATTGTTGCGCACAGGTAGCGTGCCTATCGAAAGAAGGTGGGTAGCACATTGTAGGCCAGATGAAAGTTGAAGGGCGACCCTTCCAGCCCATCACGCCCTTGTTTCGGGGAGAGTGGGCCGCACGGATGCTGAATAAGCGCTAGATCGCTCCGCGCCCTCCAACACTGTGCCTGGTGGCACCTGCACGCCACTCCGCGTCAACTCATCCATTGTCTTGGCAAAGGGATTGCTCTACCCGATAACACCTGCATCTTGATCTGCCGCAAGCGAAACGAACCGCAGTGTCATAGGAGCGTTTTATGCTCCGGAGGCAGGCGAGTAGAACAGCGACGGCACGGCTTTCGGCAGGCGCAAGCGACATCTCCAGTGCCACTATTCATCCACGGAGAGTCTTGTGCGCTATCCATCTTATCCTACTCTTGTACAGGAGGGGAACGTGTATCTTTGGTGCATGGCTCTTACTCTGCGTCGTTCTTCCAGAATTGACCAACCTTATTAATTCGGTCATGGACAAGTCCACGCTGCTGTCAACATGCAAGAGCAAGTTCGAGGGAGGTATCCTAAATTTACAACAGCGAGATCTTGGATAGCCCTGCCTACCCCTGACTACGATCAAGCAATCAGCGATTGTAGATCCGGTGCTGGAAATTGGTCATCGCCCTTTGGTCAATGTGATCCCCTCTACCGGTAGACACGAAACCTGAGGGTGGTCTTACGCCGCATGCTCGCATGCACTGACACGACAATGATATCGAATAACTATCACGTCTCGGAGCTTGCTCCGACAATCAATGACCGATACTCTCCATTGTATCTTTGTTGTCTTTGTTTACTTCCGGTTCACACCATATCAGCAACGATGTCGGCAAAAACGAACGGTTTCGCCCAGGGAACAGTGCTGAAGGTCGCATACTCTATGCTTGGCTTGACCAGCTCAGTTGTCCTTGCGAGGATTGGTCTCAACATCATCCAGCCGAGAAGGCTGACAGCCTCTGATTACTTTGTATTTGTCGCCTTCGCCATTTATGTGACAATGTGCGCTCTCTACATTGCATTGTCTCCCTATATGCAGAGAGTATATGCCGTCTCGAATCGAGAAATTCCGCCTTATCCAGACTTGCGGCATGATAGCATGATGATGGCGAAGATGGTGTTCATTGCCTTCTGCATGTTTTGGGCAGTGCTGTGGTCGATCAAACTATCTTTGCTGCTGCTTTATCGGAGATTATTGAATGGCATATCTCCGCGCTGGACCTTTGTGTGGTGGTGCATAGCTGGAATCTGCTTAGTGGTAAGATATCACAGTTGTGCAGACTTTGGTAGCACTCACTTGGACGACGGCTGACGTTGGAGACAGACTTTTGCTGGCAATTACGTTTTCTACTTTCAGTCATGCGGTACCATACCGGGCTTCTGGACAGGAGGATGTGTAAGTCCTTGTTGTGCACACGATACATACTGGGCTGCCTACTAACCACATCCCGCTCTAGACTGGCGAAGGTCCGCACCACACCCAGCTCGTCAGCCTATACTACTCCTTTGCCGCAGATACTTCAACAAATATGATGAGTATGTCGTATAGCATCTATACAAGTCTGTTCTATCTGCTGACTGTCGGCTTTCATAGTTATGGCGCTTCCAACATGGCTCACCTGGAATCTCCAGATGCCACGAAGCAAGAAAATATCAATCTTGTGTCTGTTCGCAACGGGTGTCGTTTGTATCCTCTTCGCCTGTCTCCGAGTCACGCAAGTTGCGATCAACGCATCAAAGCCCGAGGCTGTAGCCCAACCACTTGATCCCACTTGGCTCGCTATCTGGGGCATGGTGGAGTGTTCCATTGGTATGTCGGGACAGAAACTATTACATACAATCACTAATCTTGTTCCAGCTGTCATCATTGGCTGCTGCCCCGCATTCGCCGTTCTTCTCAACGCTTTCCGCGTCAATACCTCTTACGATTCGCGCGGTTACCGAAGACAGACTGATGGCTTCGCGGACAGAAGCAAGGGGAGTAGACTGGAGCTCAGACCTAGTGGAAACAACAGGTCTCCAAAGCCAATCTTTGAGCAAGGACTGGCGGAGCTACACTGGGCTGGCGCGCATAGTAGCCAGGAGGAATTGAGAGCGAAGCTTGATGGCATCATGATTTCGACCACGGTAACGCACGAACAAGACCTGATGGATATGTTGAGGAGGTCATAATGGATAATGTTGCGCATGGATGTCGCTTCCCACCACCAGACATTAATGCTCGCTGTCACGTAGAAATAGATATCTAGCGCGGCCGTTAGTCATATGCCTCGCTTCTTTCACCACTCTCCGATCACGGGTCATGTGCAGTGTTTCTCTCGTGGTGCTCTTGGATGATCTCTTCTGGCCTTGAACAAAGGAATGCTGAATCGAGTTGAGAGCACTAGCTCTTACACACAAACCATGTGGTACAGACAGAGAAAGCTGTTTCTGTTATGCGTCCACCCGTGCTGCTCCACTGGGTGCTGCAAAGCGTTCGATGACGTCACACGCCCACACCTGTGTTGGCGCGCAATACGGCACTTCTTTCCAGTCATCGCAAAATTGCTGCGAGCCACCTTTTTGGCATGCCTTCGGCCTGGAAAGGCATGGCGCACCTGATTTGGAAAGGATCGAAGCAGGGAAAACACGGGAGGCCAGATGTGGTGGGGTTTGGCGATCATGATCGCTCTCTGCGGACCTGGAAACCATAGATTCTGTCAGCTCCACACGTTCACCCAGACTTTGGGATAGCATCAAGACAACGTGGTGAGGCGCATGCAGAGGCACGATGAATACTTAATTGCTAGCATTTAGCGCACGGTTACGAGCCTCAACGGTGTTCAAGTTAGGAGTTTAATCTAGCGTCGCGCGGCTTCTGATCGCCACTGATGCGTGTGGCTTGCCGTCCACTCGTTAGTGCGTACATGACGTAGAGGGCAATTGCGGCCCTAGGCGTCTTTCTTGCCGTATGAAGGCCAATACATTGCAAGGCTACCCTCCACCCTTTACCCTTTGCCTCGA
Organism: Alternaria novae-zelandiae; assembly: GCF_023758075.1. Classification (NCBI taxonomy): domain Eukaryota; kingdom Fungi; phylum Ascomycota; class Dothideomycetes; order Pleosporales; family Pleosporaceae; genus Alternaria; species Alternaria novae-zelandiae. The sequence continues at coordinate 873,006 of NW_026056970.1, read as the reverse complement.
TACATTCACACCTACGCACATCTGACGCCTAATACTGAACGTCAACATGTCGACCGGAGGTGTGGTCTACAAGGACCTCCTGCCTATCCCGGATACGGACCCTACAGAACATGAGGGGAAGTCTACCACGCTACGGAATGCGCCTACGGAGAGCCATGCGCTAGCTCTAGAGGCTGCTAAGTCAGCGCCTCCGGAAGAGAAGGGTGCAGCGCAGATAGCTCACGGAGATGAAGTGGTGGACCTTGGATGGAATGAGCCAAAGGAACTCGTCGCGAAGCCGCTCGTCGGAGGTCTGGGTAACGAGGACTTGTGGCTGTTGGTCCGACGTTTCAATAAGGTGAGAGCAAGGTGTAACTGCAACCCTACAATCGGGTACTGACAGTGAGTAGCAAATGTACCATGTCAAAGAAATTCCAACAGCGCCTCCTGGGGGCTTGGACATGAACATCGCGGATGAGGAAGAGTTCTCGCCAGACAAGCTTCGCGCCAACATCGAACGCTTATATATGACTATAGTAAGCATTCGCAGAGCAAGTAACGAACGCGCTTGGTTTAACCGCGCATAGGGCATCGGTCTAATCGGATTCGGCAAGCACATCGTTCGCATCCGCTCATGGAGAGAGACGCGTCGCACTGCATGGTTCTGCTCCGCATACTTTGCCGCCTGGATTTTCGACATGATCGTGCCCTTGATAACGGTGACTTTGGTTACGCTCATTGTCTACCCCCCGGCTCGCGGTGCCATGTTCCCACCAGCACCTATCGCTCTTGTCAGCTCTACGGGAGGTGTACAGAAGCCGAAGTCTGGAACTCTAGGCAGTACAGACAGTGCTACTGGAGCACCTGAAAACCACAAGGGTGAGGCTGTTGAGCAAGAGGCCTCGAATTTCGTCAACGGGTTTGCGTCGATAGCGCTATCGAGCGCGACTGGCAAGCACCCACAGGGAGAGCCTCCAGATGAAGACTCTCCTGACAGTAGTGTACCGGACCCTACTAGGCTCGCCATCGGTGCTGCGGATGCAAGGGATCAGGCTGCTGGCGCCAAGCCCAGCAAGCACCACGACAAGACTAAAGTTCCCATGGAGACTGCCATGTGGACGAAAATGAGGCCTATTATGCACGGTATCGCAGATGTCACAGACACATGGGAGCGGTTCGCGAAGTAAGCAACCGTTTCTCGGCGTTTACATGAAATTACTGACATGATCACAGTATGCTTGAACCGACTCCCCCATTTCCAAAGAACAGGTCTCATCTTCGACTCGCAGTCGTAGTGGCACCACTCGTTCTTGTGTCACTATTTGTAACATCGTACATGTTCATGAAGGGTGTCACTTTCGGTGCTGGCTTTGGCTTCTTCGGTGACCCTGTCATACAGCGAGGACTAGCGCTTCTTAACAAGAAGTTTCCCAACTGGCAAAAGCTGCTCGAGCTCCGTAATACGCTACTCAAGGGTGTCCCTACCAACGCCCAACTCACCGTTACTCTTCTTAGACTCGGCGAAGCGAATAAAGCCCCACTGCCACCACCGCCTCACGTAGCGCAAGCACCAGAAGAGAAGCCCGTCGATATCAACGAGGAAGAGTTGCGCGCCACAGGTGCCGACTGGCCACTCAACGCAACCCAAGAAGAACTTGATGAAGCCATGGCCCACGACCCTACTACTGCGCACGAAACCGGCGGCGAAGATATCGATCAAGCCAAAGACAGCAAGCACGGCAAGAAGGGAACTAAGATCCTCAACTTCTTCCGCGGCACCGTCAAGGGCGGCGTCGAGACCACCATGACAGCCGACAAAGTCAAAGCTGCCGCCGGCTCGACCCATGCCAAAAACAGACTGGGTGCTGTACCACGCAGGGGAGTTGATCTCACATCCGGTCCAGTCGAATTCAAAGCCCGACATGATGGCAAGAAAGGACATGTGTACATCGCTACCAAGTCCACGATTCCATCTATTGCCTTTTCCACAGACAAGACTATCGAGAAAATTGGTAGCGCAGATAGAGAGGATCTGCACCCGTCCTGGAGTTTACCGGTTGGAGAAATCATGGAGATGAAGAAGGTCGGTGGCTTTGGCTGGAAGGCGAAGTTGGTTGTTGGATGGGCTATGGGACGGGAGGTCGCTGATGGATTGATCATCACTGACAGGCAGCTCAACGAATACCGCATAATGGCGCTTCCTTTGAGAGACGAGTTGTTCAATCGGCTGGTGGCCATGGGTGGTCAGAAGTGGGAGTGTTGGTAGAGGTTTCACGATGTTCACATGGTCTAATGTTTATGAAAGAGTTCGTTCCATGATGATCTCATTGCTTGGAGAATAAGTATCTTTATCTAGCCGCGGACTCCCACTTTTCATCCCACCCTGAGGGATACATCCCATCCACTGTGCTCAGGCACTGCAGGCATATTCCACCGTGACGTGAGTCAAACCACTTTTAGTCCCACCTTCCTCCACATTCAATACCGTGAAGTCGCCTCGCCCCCACCTACTCCTCCTCCATGTCCATCTCATCGTCACCGTCGTTCTCAACAGTAGTAATGGCAGTGCCATTGGCAGCGGCAACTCCTGCATCGTACGAGTCACAAGCCTTTGCCGAAGCCAAAGCCAGCGACCGTTTCATCACCAGCTTACTGGTGTTAGCATTCAAGCCCTTGGAGCGACACATCTTCTTGAGCTCGTTCTGGTTGTACTCGTCATCAGCATCAACTATAGCCTGCAGCAGGGTGTCCTTGTCCACCCTACGCGGAAGATCAATACCACGACTCTCACAAATCTTCTTCAGATCAAGGAAGGAGAGGTAAGAACGCGGATCGGTGTAGTTGGGGTCTACTTTCTTAGTCTTGGTCTTGGTCGGGGCCGGAGAGGCGTCCTCGTTCTTCTTTGTTTCCTGGGCTTTGCCCTTGGTCTTGATCTGGGTGTTGCGCTGAGTCTTCGAGATCCTATTCGCGTTGGCTCGGGCAAGGCGGATCTGAGCTTGGGCTGCACGGGTCATGGCGCGATGAGCCTTTGCTTGCTCTTTGGCCTGGCGCTTCTCGGCGATCTCCTCTGCCTTCTGAGCGTTGAGCACCCTGGCATCGTTCTTGATCTTAGCCTCCGCAGCTTCCAGGGCGTCCTTGTCGGCTTGCTCCTTGATACGGGTCTTCTCACGCATCATGCGGTACTCTTCCATATCCATGCGGCGGGCGTCGGGGTCGTCATCCATATCGGTAGGAATGCGGGCTGTGCCTTCGACAAGTTCATTGTAACGGCTACGGCAGGCCTTGGCAGAAAAGAGTGCGTTCTTGTCCAGGCGACGCATGTAATCGGAGACTTTGCGGAAGCGCCAGGCGCGAATGCGCTCCAACTCGTAGTTGACCTCGATGTCGGCAAGTGCGTAAGCCTGAACCAGACGTTCATCCTAAAAGTTCAAATTAGCCAAATTAAAAAGGGGGTTGTCACTTGACCAGGCACTTACATCAGCGTATTCCCACTCCTTGTATCCCTCCTTAAGAAGGAAGTCAACGTTCTCACATTGAGCAAGGCGGATGCGCATGATACGCGTGGAGATGGACTTCTGGTCGTAGCGAACACGGCCATCCTTGGCAAGCTTGTCGGCGATCTGGCGATCACTGAAGCCCTTCTCACGCATCGTCATCATGAGTTCGTCATCAGAGTCCAACTCGTGAGTGACACGCTTGTGGTAAGCTGGAAGACTCTCGCCCTTGCGACGGTCATGACGGCCAAAGGTACCGGGCTTGCGCGAAGGCTTGCTGTAGAGGAAGCTGTTGTCTTCATCCAATATGAAAGCTTCAGCGTCGCCAGTTGGGACACCAATGACGGACCGCTGAAGACCCTTGGTCTTGGAGGCGTTGTTGGTTCGGACGCGCTTGCGCTTCTGACCGGTCATGTTGTCGTCGTACTCAGGATCGTAGTCGTCTACCTCGTCCTCGACCTCTTCTTCTGGGATACCAAGATCTTCATAGCCATCGAGCTTGAAGTCGCCATCGTCGGACTATTCAAGTTAGCGATATCAGAATGAGCAAGTTGTATACTTACATCGTCAGCTGCTTGAGCAGCGTCCTCGATGTAGTCGTCGTCCTCACCACTAGCACTGCCGACTGCGTCGTTCAAGTCGTCCAAGTTGTTCTGAACGGGCTTCGCGTCGTCTGACTCGTCGCCTATGGTTTCTTGTTAGATAATGCGCAGACACGATAATCATAACAGTACTTACCGTAGAAGTTGAAGGCGTCATTAGCCATGTTGCAGACTACAGTGATGAGTACGGCGGAGATATGTGTAGTGTTGGTACTGTGAAGCGCGACACAGTGATTGATTGCGTGACGGGCTTTATCGTTTCGGTGTACTGAAGCACCGCGGGGTAATCTGTCGGGGCTGCAAAAGAACAAACACGTTAGCCCACTGTAGGCGCCAAAGGTAAAGGTGGGTAGTCCGATTGCGCACGGTGTGCGGCCGGAGGCTTCAGTGAGCCCAAAGCAGATAATTCGCGCAGACAAGAAATGGATTGACTTACTTCAAAGTTATTGTAGGCGATTAAGATGGTGGAGAAAAGATGGAGGAATGAAGTGATATACTGCTTATATAGTGGGGGTGGGGAGGAGTGCGGTCGGTAGACGTGGTCAACGAAAGCACGTGATTGCGAGTCCTCCGGGCTACCTATATGTAAGAGAGAGGGACGGTGGTGAGAATGCAGCTTTAAGATATGATATCTGATATCTAAGACATGAATGAGGTGTAGGTCCCCGTTACTAATGGAAGTGCTCTCCTTGAATGCTCGGATTTGGTCAGCTTGAGAGTAATCAGGAGGCAAACCAAAATATGTGAATAACCGCGACAACATCGATGAAGTTTACCCAATATCGCTCATTAACGGTGCGTGACTAACGTTGTCGCTTGATTTGGGAGCTGTGCTATATGCTGGGGTGACCGGTCTCCTGATACTCAGAAATTCGACAAGCAGGCGAAACCACGTATCGATCGGAAACAAGCGTATCTTCCGAGGGAACCTCGAAGCCAGGAATGATCGGCGCGTGAACGATATGCCATTGTACTGCAGTTCTTAAACACCTATTGGATCTGGCTAATCGGTGGACCGAAAGTAGGTCAGAGGTGAACTTATCTACAGCATCAACCTGAATGAAAGCTAAGGCGGAAGAAATGCCACTACATAGTAGCGGAAAGTCACGAGCCGAATGTAGTTCCAACGGAGATTGATGGTGTGATCGCGGTTGCTGTTCCATAATCGAAACAGCTACAACAGACACTAATCTAGCGATTATGAGTATTCGACGTCTTCCAAATCCACGTAGTTCTTTCCGAGTGCAATGCTTAGGCATGCATGGCGATTGTTTGCAGTGGCGGATCCGTCGAAGGCTAATCTCGCAGAGGATATCGGGATATCAGCGACCGAAGCTGTGAAGAGGGTTGCCGAGAGTTTGCATTCAGATCCTACCAGGAATTGGCGTGTTCCAGAATCTTTCCAACTTCGTGCTGTCGGGGCGAGGTTTGACGCGTAACGGTGTGAGAAGTCAGGAGTCGCGCTAGTGGCCCCTCGTGGCGTGGCGCGAGCTCTAGATCGACACCCCTGCCCATGACGTAGCACGTGTAAACGCGGGACATCAAATCAGGGCTTCTACAGCGCCGACGACGACATAGCGAGCACCGCCGAGCCTGAAGATCGCCCCCAAGCGTTCCACGTCAAATCTAGAGTGCGACATATATCCTACAAACGCCCAATCTCCTAACGCGTCTCTCACCACATCCGTACCTGCCACCAACACCCAAGGCAGACGCGCATATCCAACATGGCATCCTATCTGGAGAAAGTGCGCCGCCAGTCAAAGCAGCTGTTCCCTCAGTCAAAACAGAAACCCGGCGCCCCTCCCATCGAAGACCCTCCCAAAGTCTCGGAATCCGCCGTACCGAAAGTCGAGGATGCTGCCGTCCCAAAGATCGAAGAACCCGCTGCTGGCCCTAGCGGCCCCGTCCCCTCTCCACCAGCACCAACTGTCGCCAACGCCAGCGAAGAAGTAGGAAGCGAGCCTGTCCTTGACGCCGAAGACCAGCAATTCCTTGAGCGACTTGCCGCCATCGCCGCGGAGCCCGAAGGCACGCCCCCGCCTCTCCCTCAGCGTACCGAAATAGTCGACGACAATGGCGAGAAGAAGGTCGGCAGGGATGCGCAAACAGCCCTCATGGACAATGCAGACAAAGTGCCGCTCCCCATGAGTCCACCCGAGACCACTGCTGACGCTAGCGACAAGGGCAAAGGGAAGGCCGCTGAGGGTGGACTGGGTAGGAAGAAGAGTGTCATGTCCTACTTCCAGCTGCCCAAGTTCGCCAAGAAGGACGGGGAGAAGGGCTCCAAAGACAAGAAGATCGTAGTCACGGAGAAGGACAGGACCCAATTTGCAGACGACCTGCTCGCTGCCGCCGAATCCGCCAAGGCTGCCGAGCTCACCGATGCGCAGAAGGAGGACAAAGAGTTGACGGATATTTTAGATCAACTCAACCTTTCAGCTGTCAACAACCGCGTCTTCAGCTTCAGTAAAGAGTCGGAGGAGCTTCTCAACAAGTTCACGCAGGTTCTAAAAGATCTCATAAACGGGGTACCGACAGCCTACAACGACCTCGAGAAGTTGTTTACAGATTACGACAACCAACTCAAGAAGATGTACGGCAACCTACCGCCTTTCCTGCAGAACCTGGTCAAGAGTTTGCCTGCCAAGCTCACAGCCACTCTCGGCCCAGAGCTCATGGCTGCATCGTCCGAGAAGCCAGGATTCGATGCACAGGCTTCCAGCAAGCCCAAGGGCAAGAGGTCTATGCTTCCTCAAGTGCCCAAAGTACCGAGTCTGAAGTCGCTGGTGTCCGCTCAAGGTGCTGTTGCGACGGCGCTGAGGAGCATCGTGAACTTCTTGAAGTTCAGGTTCCCTGCTCTGGCAACTGGGACCAATGTCATCATGAGTTTGGCAGTATTCGGTACGTAACATGTTTGTATCGCGTTTGGAACACAAGCTGACTCTATTCAGTACTGCTGTTCGTATTCTGGTACTGCCACAAGCGCGGTCGCGAGACCCGCCTCGAGAAGGAGCGCCTCGCTGCTGAAGACGGCCAAGCTGGACGTATTAGCAGCGCCTCCTCCATCAACGAGGAGACCGACTCTATCTTCGGTGATCAGTCCAAGGCGAAAACAAAGGACAGCGGAAAGATCACGCCTGCTTCTCCGCCTCAAGAACCACTCATCATCAAGGACAACAAAGAGAAGGAGGAAGAGCAGTCTGCGTCGGTAGCTGATCTCCCGAGTGTGTCGCATCTTCCCGATCCAAAGTCGGGAGAGGTACCCCGCACAGCCACTCCACCTCCTGATCGCAAGTAGGCACCGTGAAGGAGCGGAGATGAAGCCGAGGTATTTGGTTCAGATTGATATTCCCTATGCGTATACCCTGGCTTTAAGTAATACTTTAATTAACGACGCATAATGACGCTACCAGTTCAGTTTGCAACACTATTATGATGCACTGTATCCTGTTCTCTCAATGACGCATGATAGTACTGATCCCACAATGATTGTCGTCTCTCCCTCTCTCAAGATTTCCTCGCGTGAATTACCACGACTTCAAAGTACGCATGCACCTTCCTCTCCTTCACCCCCGATCTGAACTTGGCAAAGAATATTTGAGCCTCTTCGACCGACCACCCCATGACTTTTGTCAGCAGATACAGTCCCCAGCCCTCCGCTCCTTGAGTGATATGCAGCAAATTCCACCTTCCCAACTCTTTCATATGGGGGTCTGCCGGCCACCCATTGACAGGAACCTTGTACACTCGCTCTTCGACATCCTTGAAACCCGCGTTACGAATATACGTCGACAAATTCCAAACCTCGTAGAACGACTTACCAAAACGCTCAGATGCTTCATGGAAGAGATCGCTCCACTGAGACAAGACGTGCTCTTTGGTCAACGTGCCATCGTCGGATTTGAACTGGATGCTCATTTCCATTTCGTGGAGGTAGCCGCCTGGCTCGAGGTTGTCATAGACTTGTGTGTAGAGTGCTGGCCAGTCGCCGATGGAGCCGTATAAGGAGCGGATGTTGATGAAGTCGAAGGGCTGGGTATATGTCCATGGGAGAGTCACGTCGTCGATTTCGAATTTGCAGTTGGGAGGGGTGAATTGCGGTTGGATGGGGGAGAGGTCTACGCCGAGGATCTCGGCGCCGGGGTACTCTGGGTAATAAGTTAGTTATGGCATTCAAGAGATGGAGTAAGAGACATACCGTCGGCCATGTCCATACACCAAATCCCTGTTCCGCACCCAAGATCCAACACCTTCTTTGGCTCTTTGATAGGTGCCAGATGCAGCTTCTGGTTCAACATGATCAGAAACATATGATGCGCAATGTCGAGTTGATCATTCTGGATCTCATCGTTGGGGCCCCAGTAATCATTTTCGCCCTCACGGTACTTGTGGTAACGGCGGCCGTTTTCGAAACGACCTTTATGTATGGTTGAAGCGATGGAGGTTGTGTCGCTTGCAGCGTCGTCGTCGCCTAGAGCCGAGTCGGCGTCTGTACTATCCTGCTGATGTTAGAAGCTTCTTGAGAAATACTGAGTCGCAACGTTTGTTCCGCGGCGCATCATGTCTGAATGATCAAACTCTGTGAAGGCAAGTTTGGTATACTTACAACTAACACAAGTGGATTGACAACTTCCGCTGTTGGTGCAGGGCCTTCCACTGTTTCTGAGGGAAGCCCTATTGGGATTGCTTGACCAGCAGATGCTTCCGCTGGATCTGTTGAGGTGGTCGCCTCTTCTGGTGCGTTAGATGATGCAGTAAGGTCTTTCAGCGGTGATGATGCCCTAGCATTTTGTGGCGCAACGTTCGTGGGGTCATCTCCAGAAATTGTATTATTAGATGATGCTGTTGTTGACTCGCCCTCAATTGCCTTCTCTTTTCCTTTTCCAAGAGTTGCCATCGTAGAGATTGTGTTTCACTCTGTAAGCTGAATAACTTGGCTGATGGCAAACTGGCCGGCACAAGTTTTGTATGTCTCAAGTGTTCTTCGAGCGGCTGTTAGCGCGGCTATCAATGTCAGTGACAATAGCCGCGACTGTGCCTCAATCGTACAGCAACGGCACGGAACGAAATGGGGCAAATAGATAAGCGAGTATACAAAAACCACTATGACGTCGTTTGATGGGTCTCGAATGACTTCAGACGGGCGGAAAAAGTTCGGAAAAGTTCAAGACGACAACTAAGAGAAGAAGGAGTGGTTAATAACGGCAGGTGCCGTCACGAAGACCCTGCCCAGACAGTAACATGAATAAACTGCGCCTCTCCACAGGGCTAGAACAAACTGGCGCTGAGGTCCGAAATGCTTCACACCAACGTGCATACAAGGGCAAAAACGTGGTTGTGGACCGAGATCGCGGGAGCTTCCTGCAGGCTCGACACGACGCATCGTAGCCTGTTTTCGACCGGAGTGTTCTCCACCGAATGATTCGCTGGAGTAAGTTTCGCGATCGGATGAGATTTGATTGCGAAAACATCAAGAGTCGGTTACTGCTTCGTGTAAGATGAGACTTGAGTCACTTGACGCTGCATTGCTGCTGTACTAACTTGCCCTATCAGCTTGTTGCGTGCCTCAATCGCCCAGCTGGGGAACCTTGACAATCAACGACACGACGCTAGCGCAAGTAGTCTTGACGTGCCGCGGCGCTTGCAAACCACTCCGGTTCCCGCTATCCTCTGTGAGGGATTGGACTTGGTTCCAGATGTCGCCATGACTTCCGTCAAACGTTGCTCGTTGGTGGGGCGCACCGAGGAAGGTATGGACAACACATGGCTTGGTCACCATGCAGCTGCGAGCTCCGCATCTTCTCCAATCCTCCAAATTGGTGCTTGACCGATCAGGGCCAGTAACAATGGTTCAATAGGAGCTTGCAGCAACGCTCTCCGCTAGTTTCTGTAGCGCACAACGGCGCCCGCGCTTTCAGGAAGGGTTGCCCCACTGATGGGAAGAACTCCCATTCATCATTTGCAACTTCAAATCCTTGCGCTCTGACATCACTTCAGGCAAGCCATGGAGTCTGTTCCGCCCGAGTCATTGCTTGACAGCGTCTCACAGCGCCTGTACGCCATCGCATTCGTCGCTGTGGCGTTCTTCGCTATCGGCCGCATACGACAGTACTTGCGTCTGAGACATTTCGCCGGACCCAGGACGACGGGATTCTCTTGGCTGTGGCATTCCAAAGCTGTTATCGGTGGCCAATCTCCTAGGTACTACGGCGAGGTTTGCGAGAAGTACGGTACGTGTCAGGAAGGCAAAAGTGCTACGCGATCTGGCGGCCTTATACTGATACTCCTCATAAGGGCCGATTGCCAGGATCGCACCGAACCACCTCATAACATCAGACCCAGAATACTGGGCACGGATCAATGCAGTGCGCTCACCGTATAAGCGATCATCATGGTACTACCATAGTGCTCGGTTTGAGACGGGGAAAGACAATGTCTTTACAGATTGCGACAACGATAGCCATGATGCCAGACGGAAGAAGATGACAGCCGGGGTACGTGGATACACAATCTGGATGATGAGGTTGCGCACCTCTAGCGGAAATTTGAGCAGCTGCGTGACCGATCTGCACTTACTAACGTATTGCAGTATTCTGGTAAAGAGAATCCAACACTAGAGCCTTCAATAGACATCCATGTGAAAGAACTTGTGAATTTGGTGCGCAAGTATGCGGCCTCGAAAGCGTCAACGAAACCATCCCAGGCCATGGATCTAGCTCAGAAGATCCCCTTCTTTACATTGGACGTAATCAGTCACGTAGGTCTGGGAGAAGCATTCGGTGACTTGAATGCCGACAAAGACCTCAAAGACTACCTGAAATCGAGCGAAGAGGGTCTCAAGATTGGAAACACGGCCTTCGCAATGGGTATAGCCTGGCTCAGAGACACGCCCATCATTGGCCCCGCCATCAGTCCATCGGAGAAGGATGCCACTGGGTTCGGTAACATGATGGCTCAAGCACGAAAGATAGTCGACTCCAGGATGTTGAAGTCGACTGAAGATAAGTCTGATATGTTCGCATCATTCGTCCGCCATGGTCTCTCGGGAAACGATCTTTGTAAGTGACATGAGTGTTGTAACCAATGATTCTAGGCGTCGACTGACCCACCATCCTCAGTCCAAGAAGTTTTCGAGCAGATTCTCGCTGGGTCTGACACTACGGCTGCTGCCATTCGGACTATTCTGCTTTATATCATGAGCCATCCGCGGGTGTATGCAAAGCTGCAATCTGAGATAGATGACGCTGTCAGAAACGGCACGGCTCCCGCATCTCCTGGCATCATCTCAGATGCAGAAGTGCGCCGCCTGCCATATTTAGGCGCTGTCGTCCGTGAAGGAATGCGAGTAAGTCTTGTCCTTTCTGGAAAGGACATGGGTTTTTGAGCCAGTATGCGCTAACAGTATACCCTGCAGATACATCCACCAGTTGCCAACATTTTCTCAAGAGTCACTCCGGATGAAGGAGATGTCGTGACTATCGACAACAAGGAGTATCACATCCCCGGCGGCACCTTGGTCGGCTACTCAGCCTGGACGATGCACCGCAACAACCGCGCTCTCTACGGCGAGGACTGTGGTACCTTCCGTCCTGAACGCTGGCTGATTGATACAAGCGATGAGGAGGCGAAAGACCGTCTAACCAAAATGACGAAAACCAACGATATGATATTTGGGTACGGTCGATGGCTCTGCCTGGGACGCAACATCGCGTTGATTGAGATACACAAGTGCATCTTTGAGTTGTTGAGGCACTTTGATCTGTCGTTGACCAACCCGCTGGAACCATGGAAGACGTTCAACTCGCTTGGGTTATGGGAGATCAAGGACATGTGGGTGGATGTCACCTTAAGAGAGTAAGGCTACTGTGGTCTCCGTGGGGTATATTAAATATGCGATGGGCGCATCCGTCGCACGCCTCGTCTGGTGTAGTCAAAATGATAGTAGAATGATGTTCTGACGCGTTTTGCTTTGCTTGGTTGTGAGGGCAACATTGATGCTCGAGTTCCGAGCAGCCAATCGGCTGAAGCGCAGACAGCGACGTACCAGCGACGAATATGTCTGAGCCTGGGACCTCTCCACCCAAATATGGCAGCATTGACCAAAGTCGCATAGCTCATATTCTGGAGATAATCGCCATGTGCGCAGACTTGACGGATATCTCCAACAGCGACAAACGGCCGTGGCTGAAGTAATCCGGAACATGGCGAGAGCGCTCCATATCAAACCAACCATGGCAGCCACCTTCGCCCGCCATCACAACTTCGACCAAGTCCCCACGTACAATCACGGTAACGCCATCGCGAACCAACAGCCGCCTTACGATGCCTATGCCGCGTCGCATCATCATGTCGCAGCCCGCCACAGCAACATGGCAGCCTATTGCGAGCCTACCACCGCCAACGCCCACCATGCTGCCAGTATGAACGACCACGGGCAACAGCACGATCACAGCTACTCCCCAGACGACACGTCTGGAAAGCGCGAGAGCTTTCAGCATGGCTTAGCCGGCCAACATCACGACTACAGGATCCACAGCCCTACGTCCGAAGCATCTTACATTGGCATCCAGCACAATTCGGCACAAGCACCCCTAGACAATGACGCGTCTGACCGCCAGTTCGCTATGCTTCCGCCTTCCAACTCGATACACCCTTCGTGGCAATCCCTCCACGATTACGCGCAGTCGCACGCCGCCGAAAACGGATATGCGCTATCTATCAATACGACGGCTAAAAACCGGTCGCGCATCAAACTCGCCTGCGTCTGCTACGGCCAGCCGAAGAATACACACAAGCTTACGGCCGAGACGAGAGTCAGGAAGAACAGGGTCAGCTATAAGACAGGATGCAAGATGTGGATCGAGGGCAAGAAACAGGACGACGGCACGTGGCTCTTGCGCGTGGGCGAACCACAGCACAACCACCCCGGGCGCGAGAGTGCCGGATGGGCTGTACAACGGAAGAGGACTTGGGGTGTAGTAGGAGGGCGCATCGGGGTTGGAGGCGTCACAGCGAAAGAGGAACTCGCTAAGTCGAGCCTGACGCAAAATCAGGAAACCCTCGAAGACGTGGACGCGGAAGCCGACGGCGACGAAGACACAACCAGCGCACCTACACAGGCACCGAAGAAGCCCCAACACAGCCTCGAGCGTGGAGGTCTCGTGTGGAGGATCGTCGAACAAGAGATGCTACGAAAGGGTGAACCGAACCAGGGCCGCGACCGAGGGGTTGGAAGAACAGTCGAAGTGCTACAAGCAAGACTACCGGGTATACACATCTTTAAGCGTGACGTTTACAACATACGAGCGCAGATCAAGAGAGCCCGGAAAGCAGCAGGCCAACAAGTCGGCGACGGTCTCAATAGCTCAGACGACGAGGCTGAGGGTGAAGCCGAAGTCGATATCCACGATACCGCCCAACTCAACGCTGACACCAGTACTTCTCAATCAGCCCAACGACCCGCTCCCCACCAGCAAAACACATACCAACACCCCACCTCCCACACCCTCAAACCGCCCGCGCCCTTCCCACTCGTCCGAAAAGATTCACGCATCGACCCCACACTGGACAATCGCTGTCCGCCACCACTGAATCCCCCCGAGGCCGTTGATATAGAAGTTGATCAGCTAAGGCGGGAAAATGCAGAGCTAAGACGCATGTTGACGGAGCGGACGAAGCAGGTCAAAGAGAAGACGACGGAGTTGGCGGAGAGGGCAAAGGAGATCAAGGATAAGACTACGGAGATGGCGGCGCTGAAGAGTCAGGTGGAGCTGTTGAGTAATATGATGATGACGAGTGGGAGGGGTTTGATTGGGGGGTAGTGAATGTATGTATTGGGAGATTGAGGGGATGGGTAATGAGAAGGGTATGTACAACCCATATATTGTACGAAGAAGAGATATGGAGATATGCAAAGGTACTCAGATTTACATATATAATCGTAAACAACGAACAATCGAATAAGCTAAACAAAAAAGCCAAGAGGTATCTCAGAAAGGTATCCGTAAAAACAACCCTCCCAAAAAGGTCCCTTTGCAAACACCCAATCAACAACATCAGCGTGGTATCCAGCACCAGAAACTCCATCATAAGCTCATAGCCAACTCGTTAACCCGTCGCTCATATCAATCACGGTTTCGGCGACGTGTTTCACGCCTCCTCGACCATGTCCTCGTCCTCACCCTCGGCGAGCATATCCTGCTCTTCACAGCTACGCTCCACTTCATCAGCGATGAACTGCTCGTACTCCTCCAAACTCTTCTGTACGTGGAGTTTGAAGCGCACGATGTCGTCAAGCATGCGCTCGATTTCGGTGTGGAGTTCTTCGCGGAGGGCGTTGGCGCGGAGTTGGAGTTGTTCGTACCTGATTAGTGCTGTTAGCTTTACTGTATGCTGGGTACGGAGGTTTAGGGCTGAAGGTCTTACTCGATGTTGACGGCCATCTCTCGTTGTACCATGAGTTGTACGCTTTCTCCCAGACCGCTACGCATGCGGCCCAATTCCTTCTCCATTCGCTCAATCTGTGCGTCAGATTGGCTCTTTTGCGTATTTGTTATTTCGCGGAGCTTTTCTAGCTCCTCCTCTGCTTGAGCTACGCGGTGACCGAGAGCTTCGACTTCGGCTTGCTTGTCGTCCATGGCTTCTTTGATCTTGTCGAGGAGATCGTGGTTGTTCATGTCGGCTTCTAGGGCTTGGTTGCGTCGTTCGGCAATCTCTTTGCGGAGTGCAATTATGTTGGCTTTGACTGTACCACGGAGGTCCAGGTTGAGGAGATGTGCTGGCGAGTACCCTGTGCCTGCGTCGTGCAGAAGACGGTCTGATGCGTCTTGTGACGAGCCACCCATTTGTGACCCTGAGAAGTTGGGGCCATCTGTGATAGTGAGGACAAGTTCATAGTCTTGCCCCTTGGCGTTGACGGCCGTAGAAGGGATGACGCCGATCTGGTAGCCCAGATTGTTGTACCGCTCCATTGTTTGTTCGAGTTCATCCAATTTGCGAGATGCAGCGATTTCCTTCTCTGCAACCCGCTTCTTGGACTCCTCCAAGCGGACTGTCGTTGCTTGGAGAGAAGTATCAAGGCGGTCTCTTTCATTTGCCATACGGTCGATATCCGCAATGGTCATGCCTCGACCGTCAATGATAGCTTGGAGCTCTTGCTGCTCCTTCTCTGAGGCCTCAAGTTCAGCCTCAATCTCTTCAATGGACTTCTCTAGGAATGAGCAGCGGTCACTGTACTTCTTGACCTTAGCGTCCATGGAGTTGTTGTAGTTCTCAAACTTGACACGATCTTCTTCGAGGATGCGGATCTGCTCCTCCAGCTTTTGGATCCGGGGGCCGGACTTTCCTAGTTCTTCGATCTGATCCTGTAGGTATTTGTGCTCGGCCTCAAGGAGGGAGACCTGCTCGTGATGCTGGGCATTGGCGGCGTCGAACTTGGCGGCCATTGTCCGGATATGAGGCTCCATGTGCTTCTTCTGTGCCTCTTCATCGTCATCGTCATCTTCTGCGGAAAGCCAAGTGCTGTAGGCGTCTGACAAGAAGTCAAAGATGATGCGGTCTCCAGAGACGTCGAAGCCAGCCTCAAAGCAAGCGTCGTCGTATGTACCGGCCTCGTAAGCCTGCATCAGGCGTGCCAATTGCATCATCCAGTGCAAAAGACCCAAGAATGTGTACCAGTTGTTTCCGCCAACAGCCGCGATCTGGGACTTCATGATCGACTTCTCAAAAGGGTAGCGCATCTGCTTCAGCAGTACTGGCACCTCCTGATCAATTGATTTCTGGAAGCGATAGCTGGGATCAATGCGGTTGTAGAGCCATTGGAACATGCAGTTGAAGTCCTTCTGCGTTGGCGAAGTCATGGCTTTTGCCGAGAGGACATGTTTCGATTCCATCTCAAAGTTGTTTTGGGTCAGGAACTCGAGCAGCTCCTGAGCCATGTGCTGACGGGTGCTCGCATCTTTGAGTCGGCGCGGGTCCGTAGGGGGGACGGATGGCATGGGCGCCTGTTGGAAGAAGGATTGTTTCACACCAGATTGTCCAGTTACATGCGAGGCTCGCGATTTGAACACGCTGCTCCGCCGTTGTGCGCTCTGCTCAAAGTTCGGCCCGGAAGGGGGAGCGGGTGTCTGGAATATGGAGGCGCCAGGCGCAAAACTCTTGCGCGCACTGCTTGCGCCGAAGTTGCTCGTCGAGTTGCGATGTACTGACTGGAAGCCTTGCGCAAGGTCTGTTCCGGAGGATGAGCGTGGGAAGAGCGGCTGGCTCGGGCGACCGGGCGCGAGGGACATTCTACTCCCACTCTTCGACCGGGCATGGTTCGGAGGGAATTGGGGTTGGTTCATGTTGTTGATGGAGCTCGAGCGCTTCATGGCGGAAGCGGGCATGGGAATCGCGGAGGAGTTGTTGTTTACTGGTCCTAGAGTCTGCGCGCGTGGTTAGGAGATGCGACGAGAGGGGGTCGCACACGATACTGACCTGACGGCGGACCGAGAACATTCCCGGGTCGGCCATAGTATGTGTTGTGACAATTATGCAGCGCTTGTCGGTCTGTTCGCGACGTCGCGGGTCAGCAAGGCGGGAGGCCGAGGGGGGTAGGGCTGGTGTTGATGCACCCGCACCCGCCTATGCAATGTTTGTTGTGATCAGGGTTTCGCGCTAGCCCACCGCAGCAACGCGCCTGGTCCGCGCCACGTGGGGTACGTATCTTGCATTGTTGACGTCTGATTATCTCGAATACGAGGCAGGTGGAGGCGGTAGTAAGGTAAGAGTGTTTATTTATAGCGACCGGCAGCGAGAGATGCCACGGCCAAAGACGCACTGTTGAAGGGAACGCTAGCAGGTAGTGATATGTAAAGCCAGAGTAAAGGAAGGCTGCCAACCCCGTCGTCCTCCCCAGTCGCCACAAGATCTCATCTCGGACGCACTCATACGTGCCACTTCATCGCTATACTGTATCGACTGGGGTATCGTTGTGCACATGCAAGCCAAAATAATGATGCCACAAATTTTCAAAACTCCAACCTGTGGCCCGTGAAAGGTATAAACAATAAGGACATTAAACTCGAAACCCGTTAGAAATGCATCGTCAACATGCCCCCGTTGAAAGTGTGTTTTATGCGTCTACCACCGTGTCGACTTTGGGGCGTCTGCCTTTCCTATGTTCTTGAACATGTCATCGGCGCCGAGACTCAGCGTGTCTTCGTTGACACCGAAGGAGCTCAGGCCGGGCAGAGCTGGAGGCGGTGGGCCCTTGGGCTTGGGTGGTTGCGCAGCCTGTACGGCAGGTTGAGAGACGGTGCGACCGTTCGAGTAGGTCGTGGAATCCACAGTGCCTTCTGGAACAGATCCGGAGATGAATGTCTTCCTCTTGCCGAACCAGCTGCCGCTCTTCCTCCTGCTGAGACTGGGCGCTTGGCTGTTGATTGTAGCCGGCGAGCCCGGCCTCTGGTCCGACTTCAAGCTGTCGTTGGACGACAGCGTTCGAATGCCGAGGAACTTGCGGACGGATGCAGGCCGCTTGCTCGAAGGGCTCGTGGGGGACATGGCGCTGGTCGCATCGCTGGTGCGGCTCTGCTGGAGGTGGCCATCAGCCGAGTCCTCTGACGCTTTGCCTGGCGGCGGCGACTCTGTCTGCGGCGGGGAGCCAGGCGACTTTGGGGTGGGATGCGACGACAGTGGGCCTTTTCCAGGCGTGGGCGGGCGAGGTGACTCGGGCGGGCTGTCGAGCGGCGCGGGTATCGACGTGCCCTCGGTCAGAGAGAAGTTGATGGGCGAAAGCGTCAGTGGCTTGAAGGAGAACTTGTTGGAGCCCATTGCAGTGTCGTGGTGGGAGACTCGTGTGGTAAATTGCGGTGGGCGATCAATAAACCCAAGTTGTGGTGGAGTGGAGGCAATTGAAGGCTGGGAGCGACGCGGCAGCAGATGAGAGAGTCTCGCAGAAGCCGCAGGCGGGTGGAAGCTCAGGAGGTGCTTTCGTGAAGCGGAGTACGGGCCAGGGATTACACGACGGTTAGCAGGGATCAGCGCCCTGCACCACCCAGAGGCGCTGCGGATACGGCGCGCCAGCCTCGACCTTCCCCAGGGACACGCCCTGCCTGCTGCCCCGACTTCAAAAGGAACAAGACGTGAGCCAAACACGCGCGCGTCAGCAACCGTCGTGCAGCGCTGCATGAATGCGTGCCTGCAGCGCGTCACCTTCGAGCTTCTAGCGCGACAATTGTACCAGAGAATGCAGTGGGTCAGCCACCCGAGTCAGCGTCAAGGCATAATGCAGGAGAGCCGTGCCGGACGCGCATCGCATGTCGCCATCTGCCTCCGCATATCGATTTGATTGAGACCCTTTCTGTGATCTTCAACGGCTATCTAGGCCCATATTCCTCTCGCTGCGACATGCTTCAAACACGCACTGCAGCCGTGTACCCCTCCAAAGTTTATCCGCCACATGGACGACCCCTATTGCCGTAGCTTCCGAAGCACCCTGATGTCATCGCTATGCACAACCTGATCCGGGCCACTCTTATCTTGTCTTTCGCTGATGCACCTCGTCCAATTCGGTAATCTCATCGAGCAGTTGGCACGTCTCTTGCGGATTCGCGATCCACGCCGTCGTACATGCCAACCGAGCCTTGAAGTCGTTCGCCCCAGCACTCAAGAACTGGTCGCCAACGTGCAATGTTTTGCTGCCCTCAATCCCGCCGAAGATCCGCTGACAGGCAAGGACACCCCAGGACTTATCTCCGATGTCGACGAATACGTCGTTTCCGCCGTTGAACGCGCAAAAGGGGAGACGCTGGCCGACCTCGGATATTTCCTAGCCACGTCAGCATTGCAAGCATTGCACATGGTCTCAAACCTACGAGTATCTTCTGCACGATCAAAACGGTTTCTTCCAGTGTCTCTCGGCAGAATTTGTGCCCGTCCTTTGGTACAATACCAACCGCTCTTTCCTTCCGGACGACATTTGCCTCCATGCGGAAGTTTTTGACAGTGTCCCTCAAAGACACTTCCGCCAAGTCAAGCAGGTCCTTGATGTCCGACTCAGTCCACGAAAGCATCTCCTTAAGCAGCCATTCTTCTCTGGGAATCAGGCGCAGTAGAACTGGACTGTTCTCGTCGAACTTGAAACAGAAATTACTTTCACCGCCCATGATGATCAGATTCTGTCGAGCCTCTAGGGGCAGATCGGATGCCTGGATGGCGTCTAGAAGCCCGTAAAGTCTGCCATAGTATGGCTTCGCCTCTGTGTACCCTGCGGCTGTGACAATGCCAATCTTTGATCCACGACGCATGAGCTGCAGAATCTTGGGAATGATCGGGTTGTCTTCTGTCAAGTCTTTGCCGTCGTCATACAAAGTGACATCTCCGTCAAACGTCACGAGTTCGAGGGGACCGTTGCGGATGAGACTCATTACTTGGGCTGTGTTGAGAACTAGACGCACATCGTTGAAAGAAGGGGGGACGAAACGTCGGTGGCTGATGAAGCGCCGCTGATCTTGCCAGATGAAAGCGTCATGCAATGCTAAGGACGTGAAGAAGTTCGCTACTGTTGGAACGAGAAGCTTCAACTTTGATCTGTCGGGTTTGCCGTCTTTCTGGTGTTGGACTAAGTTGCGTTAGCCCTGCGATTTCACCGTGGACCGCCCGGCCTCGCGCGGCTTCAATGGCTTCATGACATACTGTGGTCGTTGATGATCTCTTCAACGTCGCGCAGGATCTCGGCATACCGCCGTTGAGCGATGTTGGCTTGGTGCTCGACTGACTCATCGCTGGGCTCGAATACTGCTGTTGGATGGGAGTGTAAGACGAAAGGAACGGCTAGTAGACCCTGAGATAGTATAAGTACGTAGCTCGTGTCCTCTAGCAAGCAGAGAGATAATTACCTTGATCCACTCTATCTGTATCCTGCATTAGCTAGGCACTCTGGATGGGTATCACAGGATACTTACGAGCTGGTCTCTCCTGTGGGTCTTTTGGGATATGTCAGTTATTTGAAGGTAGATGGTTGTCACTGTAACTTGTACACACCTTGAGGGCATCTGCCACACGGGAAACCATCAAGTCAGCGGTCTTGTCTCTGAGTCGACCTTTGGGGACTGTAGCCGTGGTTGGGACTTACATTCTACGCGGTATCTGGTAGTCATCTTGCAAAGTCTCAATCGGTGAAGGAGGAATGAGGAGAAGTGAAGGACACTGTGACTGAGTTGTCACTGTAACCTAAGCTGTCTGTCCAAGCTTATCGGAGACCGCCGTTAGTGGCTGGAGAGGGAAGGGGCCATGCACATGTGACCCGGTGACATCCCCGCGCGACGGTACACTAACACCTGTAAGCTGCTTGTTCCCCCTCTCCAAAGCTACAGCTACCTTGCTTTTGATCCACGATTGCGCGTGCAACGTGTGCCATTCGTGGGTTGCATGGGTGAAGCCGCAATCGATAAGCGGCGATCTGCAACGGCCGCTACTGGGGGACGGCTTTTATGCAAGGGCCCACCGTGTCGGACAAACCACAGGAACCCAGCCAGCTTCACCCAAGCTACCCGGCTGCCTCCAGAGTCGCAGTCCAGATGGACTCATCACTGAACGACGTGGCCCTGCGCCCATGGCCGGCCCCAAAGAAGGAGGAGCTGACGCAGGATGACCTGCTGTTCAAGATCGAGCAGCTAGCGAGCGAACGCGGGCATTTGCGCAACATCACCGAACAGTCGCTACAGGAGGACATTGACGCGGGCAAAGATGTACCGGATGACGCTGCGGAGGGAGCTGATAAGGAAAAGAAGGAAAAGGAGGCACCTTCGCGGCAGGAGCAGCTAGAGAAGGTGTTCAAAGCCGGGCAGGAGATGTATAGTCATCTGGAGTACGTCTGAACGCGATCGCGTTGTACGGGGGTTCATATTGACCAAAGACAGATGGGCTAAATTCGCTGCTACCAACGCGCTCGATCTCGTTTCCCTCATACTCTCCCAAGACCCCAACAAGCGCGCCCTCAACTTCTTCAGCCCGACGTTTCGAGAGCAAGGCCTGAACCAGGGCATACCACTCGGCTCTTTCGGCATGAGCAAGGAAAACCACGAACATCGCACTCGTAAGCCAGACGAAGTACAACGGCTCCAAGATCTCGCCTCGAAACAAGAGATAGCTGCCCAGGGAGCACGCATGGGGGCGCTCGACTCCTCGGTGGACGAAATATTGAAGGCCGCAAAACACTTGGAGAAGGAGATACGGCGAGAGACGAAGTACTGGCATGAGATAGTGTCCGTCTCCGACAAGGGATGGCCCATTCAGCGACTGCGCCAGAATGTACGCCATTCGCCCTTTGCCGTGCGTTATGGACTTCCCGAAGGTAAAGACTGCTCATTCGTCGCGTCGCTTTCCTCAAGCTAACAATTTATCAGCAAGCGGCCATTTTAAAGCGCGTGGCTTTGCCCCTCTTCAGATGGACAAGGACGGCAGCATCATTCTCGATCCGAGTCTCGCGCTCAAACCAAAGACATTCCGCGTGCGAATCAGTGTCAATGGCAAAATGACAGGCACATCACAACTCCCTCTCGACGGCGAAAACTCCGCTCAGTCTCTGGAAAAGTCTATACAACATGCCCGTGATTCATTACTAGAGGAAGAACTGTACTATGAAATGAGTCTCGAAACTCGGCAACTGCGAGCCTACGGTGTTGAGTTTCGGGATTCTGTCATTCAGATAGACGTGCCTAGCATGGGCAATGCATCGCAAGATCGAAAGCTGCTCATCGATTGCGTACCCCGGGACGATCCTATAGCGAGCAACCAAGGGCATGAGTACGATTGGCTGGCTCGCAACATCGCCGAGGCGCTCCGACTGCTCCTAGCCCATGAGCACAGCATGCGTCTCTATAGGAGATCGCAGCTTCCACCTCCCTTGACAGGCCAAAAGCGGGATAAGCCTCCTCCACCTTTGCTGCGCACGCTTCTTGCCGTATCGAATCACATTGCAGGTGTCGACTCGCTCTACGTCTATCTTGGTGTCGTCGCCAAAACACTGAACAACGCAGGCCTGGATGCGAGCCTGGACACTACGCGTGAGACGTCTTGGGCGAACCTTTCGGAGAGTTTGAAGACGACACCGAAGAAAGGCATGTCCGCAACCGATCAGCTGCTTGAAATTTTCATGAAGCCGTTCGATGGAAAAGCGACTTTGACCATACCCACCCCAAATGGCACACAACCAGAGAGTCTGATCATCGTTACACGCACGATCATCGGCCAACCGACGTTTGGCACAGAGCACAAGCTGACCCTTCCATCCACTCTGAGTTCCGATCTTGGCTTGTTCCAGCAGCATAAATTTGCTACCGTCGAGGAGCTGAAGTCATATCTGGACTGGATCCTGTCCCTACATATTGCGCATAGACTTTTGAA
Source organism: Alternaria novae-zelandiae (assembly GCF_023758075.1). Lineage (NCBI taxonomy): Eukaryota > Fungi > Ascomycota > Dothideomycetes > Pleosporales > Pleosporaceae > Alternaria > Alternaria novae-zelandiae. Next base: position 850,541 of record NW_026056970.1, on the reverse strand, counting down.
GAGTGAGTATGCCTCGCGTGCGCAGACGAGAACTCAGAATCCACGGCTCTCGATTCGTCAAAGCAGGGAAACCAAGAAAGGCACGAAGTCTACAAGGGACATCAGAGTTGACCTCAATGACGGAGAGCTAAAGGTAACTGTGCTTGCGATTGATGCAACATCGGAAGCAGAAGACGGTGAGCATTCGCATACTTGGAATGAGACAGGCGATAATGCTTCTCTGAAAGAAGTCATCAAGGAGTGGGTTGGTTAGACAACGTCGGGAGAAAAAGTAGTGAATGTACTTCCGTAAGAAATCATATCAGATCAGGCGGAACTATTACCATCTGCAACGTGCATTACATAGCGCCAATGGCGTTGCATCACACCTGCACCCAGCAGAAGCGGGGTGAGCCGCCGACAAACTTGGCCACAAGCGGATAGCTTCCCTACGTGCAGCCTCAAATCACATCAGATCGTCCCGAGGTCAATAGCTCCTCAATTTTATCCTGGTACCTGACATGTTGATGACGTTGAAGACTAAGAACGCCGAGCCGCAAACTGACGTCCAGGTACCTTCTGAGGTAATGTTTACAGTTCGCGCTTGCGTGCTCGAAGCTATATAAGCCACCATGTCAAGCATCATGCCACCGTTCTTGATACCCACCATTAGATTGTCGTCGCGTACAACATGCTGCCTCTTTCTGTGTTAACACTGAGCGCTCTGCTTCCTGCGCTTTCCAGCGCACAGCGCATTCGTTCTGACCCCGGTGTTGCCGGCCCACCTCTTGAAATCGTTCATCTCTACAACGATCAATGGCCTACCGGTACCAACACGCCGTACCAGACTCACGAATGCACAACGACTAACACCAATCCCAGGTATCACCGTCTCAAAAGGCGGTCGTAAATTCTCAAACTACCCAGCAGGTCTCGATCCCAACAACACCAACACAGGCACCAACAACAGACATGCCGTAGCAGAGCTCACCGCCAACGGCACCGAGACACCGTACCCAAGTGTCGAGATTAACAACCCGCCGAACGGAGCCATCAACTACACGACCACCCCACCAACAGGTGCAAACTACCAAAACTACCTCATCGGCGTTCAAAGCGTCGTCCTCGACCCCCTCGACCGACTCTGGATCCTAGACACAGGCCGCGCATTAACTGAAGAAGGTACCCTCGTTCTGGCATCCACCGGTGGCCCTAAGCTCGTTGGCGTAGACATTGAATCCGACACGGTCATTCAAACTATCGTTTTCCCACCCACAGTCGCGTATCCAGACTCATACCTCAATGACGTGCGCTTCGACCTGCGTCCTCACATCACTGAATCTGGAAAGGGAGTCGCTTACATCACCGACTCCTCATCCGAGGGTCGCAATGGCATCGTCATTGTAGATCTAGGCACAGGCGAGAGCTGGCGCCACCTCGACGGCGCACAAGAGTCGCGAGCAGAGCGTGGATTCGTGCCATATGTCTGGGGCGAACCGAAATACTACATCCCCGGCCCTGGTCTGCCGCTTACCACAGTCCCGCTGGGAAGTGATGGTATTGCGTTATCTGCTGATGGAGAGCACTTGTACTTTGGCCCTGTTGGTGGACGCACTCTGTACAGTATTCCCACTGAGCGTCTGCGGGACCGCAGCCAAGCGTCTGAGCTTTTGGCGCTGGGTGCGGTGAACAACCGGGGTGAGAGGGGTGTGAGCGATGGGTTTGAGACGGATACGAATGGCTTCATCTACGCGGGGAACATGGAGCAGAATGAGATTGGGTTTCATAACCCGAAGAATGCGTCTATGACGTTGTTTGTGAGGGACCCGAGGATCAGTTGGGTGGATACTAGTAAGTCTTGCTTCCATTTTGCTGGTGATGTCTGGATGAGAAACTGACGTGTTACAGTGTCCGTTGGAAGCGATGGCTATCTTTACTTCACCGACAACCAGCTTGCTTTCAGTTCGTCGTTCTATCCTGGTACGGACGATAGAGTGAGACCCTTCGTGCTGTTTAGGGCACCTTTACCTAACAATGGATCAAGAGCGTTCTTGCAATAGAGGGTCATGGATAATACCACGGTCTCACGAATCCACGACTTGAAAGATGTACATATGCCATAGAACGTATATAGCTCTGGAAATTGCAAAGTCTACGTCTTACCAAACACGAAAATCCCCTTGCCGTCCCTGTATCCTTCCAGAGTATCCTTAACCTTACCAATCAACTCATCACCCTTGGTGTCCCACTCCCACTTGATCTCGTCAACAGGCATGTCTCTAAACTCGCCCTTGCGTGTCATATCCAGTACATCAGCAACCGTCTTCTGCTTCTCCTCAGGATGCTTCTCCGCCCACCTGCTTACCCAAAAGCCGTGGAAGTGAATGTCCTTGAAGATGAGCATCGACGCGGGAATAGTCAAAGGCTGCTTCGACATGGCGCCGTAGGTAACGAAGTGCGAAGAGGAAGAAAGTAGTTTGGCCATTGCGGTAGCGGCCTTTCCGTTCACGCAGTTCAGTGCCAAGCGGATGGGTGCGCGACCGCCATTCGTCCATTCTTTGGCCTGATCCTTGATGCCCTGGGATTGTAATTCTGCATCCGTAATGACGACGTCTGCACCCAGCTCTTGAAGTTCTTTCTTCATGGCTTCTTCTTTGCTCTTGTCTTCCCGGCTACGGATCACGTTGATGCTCTTGTAACCCCACTTCTTGCCTAGTTGTATGGCGGCACGTCCGACACCCGAGTTCGCTCCATTCTGTATGAACCATTCGCCTTCGGAGAGCGTTGTGAAGTCGCGAAGCATGCGGTATGCTGTGCACGGGTTTATGGATACGGTGCCGGCTTGGATCGCGGTGATACCTTTGCGCATCTCATCGTCGAGCTTTACGACATCGTTCGTGGTGGCGCTTGCGTGTGTTCGCCATGTACCGAAGCCAGGACCTTTCATGAAGACCCAGTCGCCCTTCTTGAAGCCTTCCTTCTTGACTCCTTCGCCCAATGCTATTATCTCCGCCACTCCTTCATTTCCAGCGACAGCGATTGGGTTGGGTGTGCCTAGGTTGGTGGTGAAGGTAGGCTTCGAAGGGTATACGCCTTGGATCTGGTTGATGTCGGCGGGATTGATGGGCGAAGCGAGGAAGCGCAATGTCATAAAGTTGCTGTGTGGCGGCGAGATGGAATGACCGTGCAGAGAGAGCACAGCGGGAGGCTCGCCATATTCGGAGAACGTGAGGGCTTTGGCTTGTTCGTAGCCGTATGCGGAGATGTAGCGGCGCTGCGGAAGTCGCGATACGGCCGGGGCTAGGTGTCGTGTGCGGCGCAGACATGACTGCGCTAGTCGCGGAGACGGCGAGATGAGTTTGGTAGCCATTGTGAGTGGCGTAGACACTATGGAAGTGATGTGGATTGGAAGCCTGCGGAGCTCATGGAAGATGTTTTGGAAAGACGGAGCTATGACGTTTGCTAAAGCCGAGGTTTGGTGGAGCAATGGAGCTCATAACACGCATGACTTTCGACACAGTACATACAGTGCATGTCTGTAACAATTATTGACGCGCGACGGTTTTAACGGGATGGATTCACATTCTACATGCTAAGGTAACGCGGGTTCCGAGTCTTGCCTTCAGCCCAAGTCTTTAGATGTCATGTGGTGCTCTGATCCACTGTTTCTCAAAAGCTCGCAAGAATCATCGCATAGGGCGACGATGCGCCACAGCCTGCGCCATAAACTACGTAGGAAGAAGCACTGGTAGACATTCACATGCAAGACGGCCCAAGAGGCGCTTCGTGAAGGTTCCCGCCAGCTGTGGGCATCTAGACGCCACTAGCACCGCCCCGCGTACGTCATCGGCCATGCGTGTTGCTAGGCTGCGCCCTCCTTGAACTGGCAGGTTGCTGCATACCCCTCTTGCTACAAATAGTCCCTCTCGCCAACACACCCTGTCCACCGCATCACTCAAAGACTCACAACACCTCTCAACCACTACACCACTACATTCAAAACCCCCTCAAAACATCCAACACACATCAACATGGCTGCCACCGTCAACGTCGAGAACATCTCCACCAAGACCAGCGAGGATGAGATCAAGAGCTTCTTCTCCTTCTGCGGAAAGATCCAGTCGCTCAGCGTAAAGCCCTCAGGCGATGACACCCAGTCTGCCTCGGTCACCTTCGAGAAGGCCGCCGCCGCAAAGACGGCCCTCCTCCTCGACAACACACAGCTCGGCCACAACTCGGTCCAGGTCACGTCCGCTAAGAGCATCGACGAGATTGCCGGCGAGAAGTCTGCCTCCGCAGACGACGCCAAGGACGGCGACCACCACATCGAGCAAGAGCAGAAGCCCCGCGCACGCATCATCGCCGAGTACCTCGCCCACGGCTATGCCATCTCCGACACCGCCATCGAGAAGGCCCTCGCAGCGGACAAGCAGAACGGCTACAGCACCAAGTTCATGAACGTTCTCAACAACTTCGACCAGAAGACCCAGGCTACACAGAAGGCGCAGGTCGTCGACCAGAAGTTGGGCATAACAAACAAGGGCTACGCTGCCTTCAACATGATGACCAGCTACTTCGACAAGGCTGCTTCCACACCCACCGGACAGAAGCTCCGTGCTTTCTACGAGCAGGGTAACAAGACCGTTATGGACGTCCACAACGAGGCTAGGCATTTGGCCGACCTTAAGAAGCAGAAGCCCGCCAGCGAGGGCGGTGTCGCTACTGAGAGCAGTGAGAAGACCGCCGAGGGTAGCAACGAGAAGAGCGGCGAGTCCTACGCCGCCGCTGCTGCCCCTACCTCCTAGATACGAACACCTTAAGTGCTCACGGCGGAGGACTGGAACGGCATTTCTTTCGATTCAACGATTCCCACTTGGTTTACAGTCTGTATGAATACTTGCGCATGATACCGATGACGGCACGAGCACGGAGTTTGGAATAAGATGGTTCAACAACCTACGAAAACACAATTCTATCTAGTAACCATTGATCTTGAAACCTGCATTATCACGTAGTGATGGAGCTCTATTACGACCTTCTGTCGAACAACGATATAAACAAGCATGCAGAAAGCAAAATCATGAAAGCCAATGTTCCTCCTATCCCTCTAATATCCCCACTCTCCACTGTCCAACAGGCTCTGGCTAGCCACAAAGCTGAAACCCCCAAAAGGGTTGCTAGAAGCCTGGCTCTCAAACATCAAGTCGTCAAACTTCTTCGTCAAAACAGGGCTCAGTGGCAGGTCGGTGAAGTCCTGGGCAAAGTTCTCCGCCAACTCCGGGTCCGTGATGAGTGGCTGGATCGGCGGCTCCAATTCCCTCGCTTCCAACTTCTTCCAATTGATCTTGCGGAAGAACCTGTGTTTCTTGATATTCGGCAGATCCTTGGCCATGTTGAAGCCTAGTCGCTTCTTGGGGTCTTTGCGGAGGAGGCGAGTGAGAAGGTCCTTGGCGTCGGCGCTGAGGTAGTAGGGCAGTGCGAGTTTCTGCTTTACGATCCTTTCCTGGATTTTGGCGTTGTTGTTGCCAGTGAAGGGAGGAGCGCCGGTGAGAAGATCGAAGCCAAGTGCACCCAGGGACCACCAGTCCACTGCCGCGCCATACTCGTGGCCCTGAACAACCTCCGGAGCCATGTATTCTACAGTACCGAGGATAGAGCGGCAGGGGCTGTCTTCGTCAAGACTGACTTTGCTGAGGCCGAAGTCGGTAAGGAGCAGGTGGCCCTCGGAGTCTAGGAGGCAGTTCTCGGGCTTGAGGTCGCGGTAGATGACGCCGACTGTGCGGTGAAGGTGGTCAAGCGCAAGTACCATTTCAGCCATGTAGAAGGCGGCTACGTCCTCGGAGAACATGCGCTCAGCAGCGAGGTGGTGGAACAGCTCGCCTCCTTGGGCATACTCCAGAATGAGGTACAGCTTTTCCTGGTCCTGGAAGGCATAATAGAAGTTGACGATGAAGGGATGTCGGTTCACACTCTCGAGCACGTTGCGCTCCGTCTTGGTCTGCTCGATGAGCTTCTTATGCACGGTGATCGACGCCTTCTTGAATTGCTTCTGCGCGAAAAGGCGGCCTGTCGCGCGCTGCCTGACCAGCAAGACGGTGCCATAGCTGCCCTTGCCCAGACACATCAACGGCTCAAAATCCTCGGCCGTCATCTTGCGCGCCATGCCACTGTTCAACATGGTCGAAGTCTTAGAGAGCGTGTCGATGCTAAAGTCTTCTGCGTTGAGGTCGATTTCGTAGCTCTCCATCTCCGTGCGGTCACTGTCACTCTCCCGGCCGGACATGCTGGTGTTACTCGACAACTGCGACGTGACCCTGCTCATAGCGACACCCTTTCCTGGGGAATCCTTCATGGGTGAATCGCTCCTTGGGCCTAGGTTCAGCGCCTCCAGCTGGGCTTTGAGGTTGCTAATACCTCCCGCAGTAGACTGGGGTCTAAGCGCTGGGCTGCTGGTGACGCTGGGAAGTCCAGAGCGCACAGGTCCGAAGCGCGGTGTAGTGGCCAGAGAGTAGTCCGACTCCTCCCCACCAGACGTGACTGGGGTGTGAAAGCCCCGGGTGACGCTAGTAGCTTGTAGTCCTGCTTTCAGACCCTTCTTTTTCTTCTTCTTGTTCTTCTGGGCCTTCTTGAACACGGCATCGAAATCCAATTTGTCAGGTCCCTGCTGCTTGCCTTCGGGGCCGGGCTGCACTGCGCGCTGTGGCATAGGGCTGACGATGTTGATCGGCGGGGTTCCTACGTGGAGGGGCGCTTTGGGCGGGCTCATGTCCATGGGTCCCGAAGCGAACATGTCGTCTTCGGGCATGGCAGGCTCAGGGTTTCGCGGCGCGTTGGCCGGAAGTTGGGCATCGTTCTGGTCGAATGCGAAAACCATGGTAACGGTAGTGAGGGGTAATGCGATAAAGAGTTGTCACTCTCCAAGCTGCGCCCGTATTCTGGTCAAGTCAGCATTTGCGCACGCTTTGGAGAGGAGTCCGCGCACATCCAACGCCGGTCTTGGGCAAACCAATATTACAGTCCGCCGCGAGGATTCACGGCGGAACTCCTACCCCTAGCCGGACCAGCGATGCGAAAGAGGCGTCCGTCTTGTTCAGGCCTGAGCTCAGTGCGGTGTAGGGGAAGAAGGAGCCAACTGCGGTAAGCTGAGCGGTGGGTAGGAAAGCGGTCGCGGCGAAGGAAGCAGAGCCCATAGATGGTTGTAGTGGAATATTGGGAATGGTAATGGTCGGAGCCAGGATTCGGGGCCCGGCAGTAAATCTGTCTAGTGGAAGTGTCGCGGTGTTGGGAGAAGTCGTGTTTGAAGGGGTTTTGGCAGAAAGGAACGCGATCAGCGGGAGAGGCTCAATCGCCAGCTTCTTAATTTGGTGCCTTGGCGGGCTCGCGGTGGCATGTGAATGAGCTTGCGCTTAACTGGTCATCCGCCCCAGATCCACCTCCACACAAACTCGGAGATCCACCCCGTGCTTTCATTTACATCATATTTGCATGTCTTGCTAATGTCATGCGCTTGCGTCGCTGATGCGATCGTGTTGATGTCGTTCGCTGCCACGGGCGCTGGCACTGAAACTGCGATCGCGTCTCACTCGACAAAGACAGCGCGACGCTGATCCAACGCGACTCTCTTCGCGAACGAGTCTACGTGGCAAGGGTATCTATTCGCTGCTGTGAAGTAACTCCGACTATGATTATCGCGAAATGAAGCTACCAGCAGTAGCCCTGAGTGAGAGCTAGCGTGTTCCTCCTTTGTCAAACGTGCCTATAGAACAACAAAGCGCGACGCTTGACGGATAGGGGGCGCCACGAGACGTACACGAACTTGAACTGCTATATCTCGCGCCCATCGCCCTGCTTAGTAGAAAGACTCATTCGCGCCCCTCAGGTGTTGCCTCTTTCTGAAATATGTGACTTCCCCACCCGAAGCTAAGCGAGTGGGACTGCTGTGGGTTTTGTGTTCCGACATCCGTCACAAAGAAAGAGCACAACTACCACTACTACTGCGTCTATTCCAGCCCGTTCTGACCTGGATAGAAAGAGCGCAGAAGAAAACGACTTACATATTCTCCTCAATTTCAAAAATTTCCATCGTCGCCTTCCTAGCTCAGTGGTAGAGCGCGTCACTAGTAACGCTAGACTCGATTCGAGTCGTGCTAGTCCCAATCAGGACGTCACGTGACTGTCGCATCTCACGCCCACGTCGCTGCTCGTTCCAAGTACTAGCTTCGTGACCCTGCCGCCGGCCGGAATATGCGAATCCGCTATCCGAAGCTAAGCGGATGCTGCAGCTGTAATTTCGGCGTTCTTGGTAGCTACTGCATGGCATAGAAGCGCAACGTCAATTATAATTACATTGAGCCGCAAATTTTTCATCAAAGCCTTCCTAGCTCAGTGGTAGAGCGCGTCACTAGTAATGACGAGGTCGTCAGTATGTTGTGTCCGTATACAGATTGCATCAAAGGCACAACAGCTTATCCGAATTAGGTTCAATTCCGGCGGAAGGCACTTAACGTGAACGTTCTTTTTGTTGGATGTTCACGGCGTCCCACTTTTTGCCTTCGTTGTTCTTCGCTCCCTGGGCTCCTGAACGCGTTTGGAGACCCTTTCAACTTCGGCAGCCTGCAGCGAGATCTATCGTACCTTTTTACAGCTCTTGACGTCCCAGTCTCTAATTCCTAGCGATGATAAGTCTACCTTCAGTTTCTACCTCTTTCTCCTCCTTAACTACTACTAGCATCCGTTTTCGCGCTTTCGGCTTGTCCGTCTTCTCGCCTTTGTTGTTCTTAATACCTACCTCGCGGTTAGGACTCTTGATAGATAGAGGCTTGCTCTTAACAAGAGTAACGTTCTTTCTTGCCTCGACCAACACGTTTATCGCTGTCGTTAACCTTTCCCCTCGTCTGATTGCTTAGGCTGCCAGAATGTCTTTACTGGTAGTAAGCGGCATTTCTCTCGCTACCTCTAGCTTCCTGGAGAAGGTTCTAAGTTCTGTCCTCTCCGTCTGGTTGAAGTCTACCGGATATATCATCGAATCTAACAGCAGCGAAGAGAACAACAAACTCTACTTGCTTAGGGCGTAGTTTACTTTGTTCTACATGATGTCTACCTTGTCTATAACTGCAGCCTCTTCTGGACGCATGCTGTTGTTTACCGACTCTATTCCTGGCACGAATAACGTATCTTCTGTGTCTTCTCGGTCCACGACGGCAGTAGAGTGTATGCTAGTAAGGAATAAGCCGAAGCAGGCTAGGGTAGTAGCTAGGCGTTTGCGAATTGCAGTAGCTAAATAACTGAAGTGATTGAGGTAGCTGCATGTTGGGATGACTGAATCTTGAACTAAGATGAGAGTGGAGATGGGGTCGATTAGCGACTAAAGTCTGCTTGACAAATCTTTGTTGTGCTGCTTCTGCACCGCGACGGCACCTAGCTGAGACTCTAGAGTGTTGAGGCAGGCTAGTATGGGTCCCGACAGCTGCACCGCGTCTGTTATAAACAGCCCGGAGAGCATACTTGGCATGGTGTCTTGGAGGTCGTTACTGTCTGCTTGCTGTTCTCTCCGCTGTCTTTCGTTTGCGTTGCGCGCTTTACACGCTTTGGTGCCGCTGGCTGTGATGCCGCTGGTTGTGGTGCCGCTGGTTGTGGTGCCGCTGCTGGGCGCTTTACTGAGGGTGTTGTGGGTGTCTTTGTTCCAAGCGATTTGGCGGACTATAATAAAGGTTAGTTAGCGGATAAGAAGTAGATGCAGCGGTGCAATGTCGCACTGTTCCAAGGTCTTCGCGATACTAGCTCTCTACCTTGTTAAAAACTGTACCTACGCCACTAAGCCTTCTAGCAGCTTAACGCAGACTTTAGCGTTAGTATAATATTCTCTACGCGCTATACCTCTAAGACTTCTACCTTGCATATTCTATTTACTCTCTACAAACTAACAAGACGTTAGTTGCGAACGTAATCAGGATACCGCTCGTAAAGCTAAGTAGCTTGCTGATGAATATACATTTGCGAAACCTGGAACTTATCTGTTGGTAAATAGCAACGACAAAGTCAGCACGCTGCAGAAGTCGCACAAACGTAAGGATACACACCCTCCCAAAGCAAACTCACTCGGTATCCTGTTCCCGAAACGCACGTTTTAAGAGTTGCCGATAACATAGATGTTGACCCCAGCATGTTCGCCAACAACGGCTGATTCTACGATGATAAAGTGGTTGCCATCATGCCTACATGCTTACGCGACCACTTCATATCAATGCAAGATATTACGTCGCTAGATAACTTGTCTGGATATTGTGCGTATCTAGCAGTCAAGTTGGCACAGGCGGCTCTCATCCAGATGTGGTATCGAAAGATTCTCCAGCCGTCTGAGTCTTGCAGGTCGTTGTGATGGAGAAGGTATGAAGGAGGAGCCAGCTAAGGAGGTTCTATATAATTACACTCTGCGGCAATTGTTGTTTAATCAAGTATTGCAGATTTGGCTCAACGCGCAATCTTTTGTGTTTGTTCAGTGTATGTAAGGCGCCGGCTCCGGTGCTGGACATCGAGGAGCTGGTGAAGCGTCTACAGAGGATAATACAGGTGGCGGACACCTACAGTGATAGTGTGCGACGGTTGAGGTGCTTCATCAGCTCCAGGGCTGGCAGCCTCTTCTTGGGGCGGCCGCGAGCCTCTTGCCTAGCTTTGGTCTCGCGCTTGCGGTTGGTGCAAACTTCTGGGATGTCACTTCGGTGTCGTTGCCATCGTCAGCATTGGCCCCGCGCTTGCGCGATGTTGTGATCTTCTTGGGGTGTTAGGGTGTTAGATTGGGGGGGGAGGGGGGGGGAAGCGGGCAAAAAGACGGCGTGGCGGCGTGATGTGGAAGATGAGACAGTCAGGGATTGAACTGGATACCTGGTTAGCTAACACAACATTGGCGAAAAGAATGGCAAAAAAATAGGATGCGCGTACATGCCTTAGCTATGTTTATCGTTATTAGCACCCGTTGCCTTAGTAGTCAATCGATATTATATGGTTATTACCGGCCACTGCACTATGCTATCCCTTGATGGAAAACAGCCTAGAATATGTGGATTATATAGCTAAGGTTGTGTTCTACATAATCTTGTGCTGTTGTAGTGGAGTTATCGCGCCGCTTAGGAAGTCGCGCAGCCTAGGAAGTCGCAACTTAGGAAGTTGCAACTTAGGAAGTTGCGCAGCTTGAATAGTCGCGCAGCTTAAATAGTCGCGGAGATTAAATAGTTGCGTAGCTTTTGTAGTTAATGCTTGATAGTAGCTTAGATATAGCGATTTAGTATAGCGGTTTAGATGTTAAGATTTAAACATAGCGGTTTGGGTATAGCGATCTAGGTACGAAATGTAAGGCAAATACAGGTATTTGTATAGTGCAAGACTAGAATTGTAGACGTAATAGCCTTAAAACCTGCTAGATTGTATATACTACGAGAATAGTAACCTTGTTAATAGCTCTTTAGACCTCGCGATTTGTATATTCTTAAAGAATAGAAATATAGACTTAGTAAGATCTTGCCTAAAGAGGCGTAGTTTGTAGGTAGTAGTAATACAATACTAAATACGTATATTAGAAGTAGAAAAGCAAATTGTATTGTATATGTATAGCGGTTATTCTAATACCTTATAGCTCTAGATTATAAAGTTAAAATCTAAAGGCTTATTTGTTAAAACCTGTCTTTCTTATTAAGCTAGCGGAATGTATGTTTAGAAAAAGAAACTTCTTGTAGTATGTCTTAATTGTACACACGTTGAGATATACTAAAGTTTCTTAATACTCTTATTATTATACTTATAAGTATAACGTAGTAGCAAGACTATAGAATAGAAAAAGAACCTGTGTTTTGCAAGCTAATACTTTAAGGCTAAGAAGCCTTTGCAATTTAGTAGACGCGCGAACATTACATAAGGCCTAGCAGAGACGTAGTGTTCTAGTATAGCTAATAACACATTTTTAATTTCTAAAACAGATTAGAACAGATTAGAAGCACTTTATTTAGTGTTAGTCGCATTTCTAAGTAATAGTAAAACTTTAACTAGTTGTAGAGAATAAAGGCAGTAACCTTAAGAGCAAAAATATAGCGCGCAAAAGCTCTGCTTATATACACTTACTATAGAGTAACGCGTAAGATCTTTATCTTTGTAGACAGAAATATTATGTATATTATTAAGTCCTCTATAACTACGTCGTGTTATTATGTATATACAGTAGTAGGTTTAGAGTAAGAAGATATTATAGAACGCGTTAAGTTCTTCTCTACAAAAGCACGTGCACTTTAGCTTACGCAGCTTCTTTATTAAATAATGTTATACACTCTACTTTATACACTACTATATATCTCTACTAGTACTACGCTGCAGTAAAGATGCCTACAAAGAGATTACTTAAAGATATAATAAATAGTAATAGCAACTTCTCTCTTATTAAGCGCGCAAGAGACTCTACTATAGAAGTAAGCTCTACTTTCTAGTCTACAGCGCTAGCGCTAGCGTTAGCTTACTTAGATTAGTAGTAAGGTATGTCTTAATTTATAATAAGCGCGTAAGCTAAGTATAGATAACTAACACCTATAGTACTACACTAACGTTAAGCCTCTATCTTAGTAGACTTTAGTCTATTATCTTTATATCTATAAGTACTAACTTTATACTAGCTACCTTGTAAAGAAAGTATAGTATCTAAAGAAAGTACTATAGCAGTAATAACTTCTAGTATAGCAATCTATAGCTATATATAGATATAAGTAACTAATATAGCTTACGCATTCTAAGCGCAGGCTTACTAGTTATAAGAGTAGAAACTATCTATACCTACGCCTATTAGACCTCTACTATACATTTCTACTTTATACTAGTAGCTAGTCTTAGATAAGAGCAGTCTAAGCTCTAAGTAGATAGAGTCTCGCGCGCAACTAGCGGCTCTTACTACCTAGGTAGCTATACAAAATACTAAAGGTTTTAGGCCTAAGTTTAAGTTAGACGTAGAAGATAGTATATATGTAATAGACTAGTCTACTATAGTAGAAGAGAATAGTAATAAAGAAGATAGATATAAAGAGTTAGATAGAGGTAATAGCAAGAAGGTAGAAAGTAAGGTAGAAAATAAGGCAGAGCTGTATAATACTACAGCTACTATTAGCACTTAAGGTGTAATACTACTCTTATTATTATCTATTAAGTTTATAGCCGCACGTTAGATAGTTTAACTACTACTGCGCCTAATACAGACCTTAATTTATTGCTATACCTTTCTGCTAGATAACTTTAACTTAGAGTTAGATATAGAACTAGGTAGCGTGTATTAATAGCTTTACGTAGACTCTTTATACTAGTAGTTTAACTAGGCTAAAAGCTAAGAGCCTAGAGCGTGTATATAGCATTATTGTGTTTGTACATTTAACGTGTTAATGTTAGTTATCTACTATATTTATTCTACTCTACGCACCTCTATGCTCTAGTAGCGCTAACTAAACCTATTGTACGTCTACGTACTATTATTTTCTGCTAACGCGAACCTTAGTTATAGTAGTAATTAGCTAGAATATAAGCATACACTAGGTTAGAAAGAGAAGTCTAGGTATTTCTTCTTAGGCAGACGTAGTTGTTTAGTAGTTTTATATTAAATATCTATGTAGTAGTAATAGCAGTAGTAGAGAGAGTAATAATAACTACTAGATAAGTCTGTGTAATATTAGTAATTGCGATTACTTTAATAGAACTATAAAGAGACCTAGCTCTTTTAATCTTTTCTTTTATTCTCTACGTCTTAAATCTCTTATCTTTAACTTACTTATAATAGGCAACAACAACTTATCTATAATTACACACTAAACCTAATAACTATCTCTAAGTATCTGTAAAATATTAATCTAATCTTATAACTAATTTTAAGGCGTTAAGTAATAGCTCTAGGTTAATAGCCTTCTCTTTGCTATAAGTATACTTGCTTTACCTTCTTAGCGTATACTAATAAGAAGCACAAGATTAGACCTCTATTCTACCTCTCTACAGTTCTCTATTATTTAGGCTTATCTCTAACCTACTAGCTAGTAAGCTTAATAATAACTACGCAAACACCTTTAACTATTAAGTTAATAATTATGCTATACATATAGAAATCTTGTACTTCTACTAGGCTAGCTATTACACTTCTAAGCCTTTTGCTTTTAATATTAAGAACTTTTATCTAACTTACCTAAACTATCTAATAATTATCTGCAACACTAAGAACTCTATTAAGAAAGTTAGCTAGAATGTTAACACGCGCTTTCTCTTCTCTAATAACTATAAATAGGCTATTAGAGAGACTGCTACTAATACACCTCTTATTGTTCTCTACATCTTAATCTTCTATATTACTTATCTCTCTAAGTACTATAAGGCGTACACTATTAAAGAGAAGTAATTTTAAGGCATAGACATATTAGACTAGAATATAGTTTTGTTTCTACTATTATATAGAAGAGATAAGCCTAAGACAGTCTAAGAAGTATACTAAATAATCTACTAAGAGCTTAGAGCTCTATAGGTCTATATATTCTAGAAATTAGTGCTAGGTAGTGCTAAATAGTTCTAGAGTTAATACTAGAGCGACAGCTATAGAAGGCAGCTAGCACTAAGTACTATTAAAATAGATACACTAACTACTAGTTCTTTCTTCTAGCTTATATAAGTATGTAATATCTTTTGCTTTATCTATTTTATACTATCTAAGAGCTTAATAGTAACTCTAATAAATAAATAGAGGTTCTTAGAAATGTAATACTTCTCTTTTTTATATAGTATCTTCTTGCGTATAAGTTGTATAAGATATAGAAGATATAATTATTGTATTATCTCTAGGTTATTGCAGTACTACAGAAATTAATAAGTAGATAGATAAATAGATATACATAAACTAACTAATATAGAAGGTCTTTAAAGCTATAGATATATATGTATAGATATATATATATAGATAGACTACTATAAAAGAGTCTATAAAGCTATTAATATAAACGTATAAATATATTAAGAGAGATAAAGAAACTAGCGTAATTAAATCTTTATATAAGCATAATTAAGTGTATAGAGCTATAGATAAGTAAGGTAGTACTAGGTGCTTAATAAGAGGCACGTTAATAATATTGCTATTTACTTAGCTCTTATGCTGCAGCTATAACTAGCTACTTCTTCTTTACTTCTAACTTCTTCTCTACTTCTAACTCTACTACAGTCTAGATCTACTTTCTATAGTACTTTTAGATATATTCTAGAAACTGCCTTTAGTTCTTATAGGCTACTTCTTCGCATAGCAAGTATATAACTATTCTTTCTTTAGAGTTAGCTAAGTTAATTTTAAATACTTAAATTACCTACTTATTACATATATGCATAGTCTTCTTAAGGTATAAGTTAAGATATAGTCTAAGCTATATTTTATTCTTTGTAGCTGTATAGAGTTAGTAAACATGCTTTGTAAAGATAGAGGTAAACATACTCTAAGGTATAGTTAGATTAGCTGCGTATAGTAGATAACGCAGCTCTATACTACTAATTAGTTTATCTACCTTATTAACCTAGCGTCTAACAAAGACTCTCTATTTCTTAAATAATATATTAGCTTTTTTAGAGTTAGCTATAAGTATTTAGCTCTATAAGAATACCTTTTATATCTTAGGCTTATCTTATTTATACCTTACTGCCTTAGTATCTATCTCTTTAGTAAGCATCTCTTTATTATTATCTTCTCTAAGCTTTATTCTCTTTACTCGCCTAGCTATCTATTAGCTACGCTCTAATATATTCTCTAATAGTATTTTGCGCAACTTATCTTTAGCGCGTTAGGTAATACCTCTCTACTTATTTCTACGTAGAATAAGGTGCTCTTTAAGCTTCTTTCTTATCTCTACTAGATTAGGTTAGTTAGCACTCTCTATTAGCGCTCTGTACCTAACTACGTTCTTAGCTATTATCTAGTATAGCTTATTATAGAGAAGGTAGTTGTAGGCTTAGAGCGTCTTATGTGTTTATTTAAGAATATAGTAGAGTTTAGCTTTAAGGCTCTTATACTATAGGTCTAATATAATAAGCTACTATGCGCGTGCGTTAATCTTCTCTTTTAGTAACTAGCCTAATAATTCTACTAATGCGTTTCTATTCTACTATAGGCCTATAAGATTAGTAAACGTTATTTACACGCAAGAAGGCTAGACAGGTAGAAGAAAATGTAAAGAATAAGTACTTACTAGTCTATTTAATAGTAAGAAAAACTTGCAGATTAACGCGCTAGTAAGGCTCTTACTACCTAGCCTAAAGAAGGTTACGTCTTACCTTCTAAAACTATAGTAATTATAGTTAAGTATTATAGTTAGGTTAGCAGAGGCATAGTTAAGTAGTGCTATAGCCTCTTTAGTTAAGTATATACTCTTAGCTTCTAGTGCAGCTTATTGTCTAAACGCGTACATAGAGATATAGTAGAGAATTCTAATAAAGAGATAAAACTACTAAAGCTTCTAGTTAAAGAACTCTAATTGCATCTTCTATCTAATAATAAGCTTACACTTAGTATTTACTATAATAAGTATAGCCTGCTTAGCTACTTCTAGTCTAACTATAGAAAATTAATCTAACTCTTCGCTAAGAAAGATATTAAGGTCGTCTATAAATAGGCTATAGGTATAGACTATAGATAGTTAGTGTATAAATCTAGTTTCTTAGCGTCTACGCCTTACTTTTAGTAAAGAGGAGGGCGCTTAAGTTAAGGTAGAGGCGTTCTTGTTTAGGCGCAAAGAAGAATTAGTAAGCGCTTTACTTATTACTCTAGCTATATAGATTAGTACTTTCTTTAAAATAGTAGAAGATAATAATATAATAATATTCTTAATTAAACTTTTTAAACTTAAGATCTAACTACTTTAATATATAAAACTTAGCGTAAGTAAGCATAGACGCGCTAATTACACCTCTAAGTAGTGCACTCTTATAGTACTCTTTTCTAATAGTAATGCTAGTAAGTTGCGTAGACGTAATATACAAGAGTATCTACGCAATATAGTATTACTTTATGTTAAGAATACCTTTATATAGTAATATTACCTCTACAAATAGAAGGCCTAACTTAAACTCTTCTAACTTGTTCTTTTTATAGTATAGTGTTAAAAGATTCTACTTAATAGTAACTATATAGATGTGCTACAGTACTTAAGTGCAATACTTACGTTCTATTATTGCGAAGTTAGGTATATAGAGATTAATCTAGTACTAAAGCGCGTATTTATAACTATACAGCGTTCTAGTCTAGAATAAGTTAGTTACTATCTAATATAGATATATAGATAATACATACCTTAATCTTTTCTAATAGTGCCTCTTCTAAGACAGTTACTATGCACTCTAGAAAACTATATATATAATTAATAAGGGTCTTGCAGACGTACATTATTAGTTTATAGTTAATATTATAAATAGTTTTATAGTACTTAAAATAGTTGCTCTGCGCAAGTTTATAATAGTTAATAGTTATAGACGCTGCCTTATTGTAAAATTTAGATTGCTTAGCAGTAATTTTAAGCGCCTTCTTACGCTTATTAGTTATTTCTACTAGTCTTAATACTATGCGCGAGGTAGGCAGCGTAAGTAGTAGTAGCGTTACTATAGCGTTCTACTTTCTAGGTAGACTGTAGAGAGTAAAGAAGAGGTAGAGGTCTTAGAGAGGGTAGAGGTGTAGAAGAGTATCTTCTAAAGTAATTAATAGTTTAGTTAGGTAAGAGGCCTACTTAGGTAGATGCTAGTTGTTAACAATAGGCGTAGAACGCTAGGTAGTAGAGATAACTTTAACTAGTACAGCGTTAAGCTATTAGAACGCTTACGTGTATTAGTGTTGTTAGAGAAGAAGAGTAGAACGCTAAGAAACTAATAAGAAGAACTGCAAATAACTAGTAGTAAAAATTAGTAAGTATATATGCTAGCTAGCACCTAGGTAGTGTTTAAGAGGTAAGAATTGCTTAGCATAGTAGGTTAGAAAGGTGCAAGGCACTATATCTTTCTTACCTCGCAGCATCTTCTTCTTCTTTACTTCTATTATTAACCTTCTTTATTGTACGCGTGTCTTCTATATACTCTCTACGTGTTCTCTACGTCTCTACTATAACTTCTCTTTTTATTCTCTTTTTATTCTTTTCTTTCTCTTGCGCTGCTATATAACTACTTATTCTTATATACGCTGCGCGTAGATAGACACTCTAAATCTTAATTTAGCGCTCTTAGCCTCTTCTTCTTATTACTAATAACTATATCTTATATCTCTGTGTTTTGCTGTATTACGTTTCTGTAAATTACTATATTAGATCTCTACCTCTTTCTATTCTACTTCTTTCTAATTCTATAATATTAGAACCTACTATTAAGAGACTAGTTAATAATAAGGCGCTTAAGCGCAGTAATAATAGCATTAATAAGAAGATTGCAGCATTTAATACTCTAACTAAAGTAATAATAAAGTAGTTCTTTATTAACCTAAACGCTAACATTCTCTTGTATAAATATTAGATCTAACTCTTAGGCAATATCGCTAACCTTAAGGCTTAATACTAGGTATACTTAGAGAAGGTATAACCTTACGCTGCTGTATGTACTACTTACCTGCTAACCTACTTCTCTTATAGTCTCTCTTAGCGTTATTAGTAAAGCGCCTAGTAACTACTACGTAGCTAGTAGTAGTAAAGTAAGCAAAAATAGATAAGGCTGCAGAGACTAATAGCAACGCCTAAGTAAGCACTAAACTAGAGATTAATAGTAACGCTGAAGACAGTAGTTAAGTAGAGACTAATAGTAACGCTAAAGAGAGTATATTAAGTATACTATTGCGGCTGTTTATTGCGTAGACTATTAGCGTATTAAGAACTACCTTAGAGTATCTAGATGCGCTTAATTCTCTACTCTTCTCTATAGTAATATAAAAGAGTAGCGCTTAAGACGTATTAAACAAGCTTTAGCTACTAGGTAAGTCTATTGTAGCTATTATTAAGGCTAAGAATGTAATTACTGCAACTTATAACTACGCAGATAATCTTAGTTAGCTAAGCGCTAAGCTCTGTAAGTACCTAGTTACTGCGCTGCGCTATCTTAAACTTTTTCTAAAGAGTCTAAGCTTTACTATTATCTAAGATAATAAAGCTAAGAATAGTGCGTTGCCTATACTAGAGGTAGAGTTAGAACATAACAGCGCGAAAATAGATTAGACTACTATTATAGCTAAAGCTACTATTATAGCTAAAGTTATAACTAAGATTAATATTATATATAATAAAGTTTACTATACACTAGGTAGATAGAGCGTAATATTCTCTTTACTGCTAGCTAACTTAATAGTCTACCTAATTAACTTTACTAAGAATAAGAGATTAGAGTTAAGAGTCTTTTTAAGAAAGTTTGTCTTAGAGAACTTCTACTTTATCTAGAAAGAGGTAAAGAGAACTATAGTAAAAGCTGCTAGTAAGTAAGTGCTAGCAGCTTAGCTAATTATACAAGAGAAAATAGATAAAATAGTAATAAATCTACTAGAGAAGGCTATAAAGCATGTAAGAAGACTTGTAAAGAATAGAACGCTATCTACTATAACTATAGACTCTAAAGTAGAAGATAAGAACGCTAATAAGACAAAGCTGCGCAGGCGTAGGCAGATAGTGTTAGAAAAAGATAAAGAGATAGAGAATAGAGGTAGAGTTATTGTTATTAGTAACTAGGTAGCTAGATATACCTTAAGCTTACGCGCCTATAGAAGACAAGTTGTAATAATAGTATCTACATATTCTTTAGTTTCTTAACTTTATCTACTTTGTAGAATAAATATATAGAATTATACTATAGCGCTATAGTCTCTATATAGCTATATTAAGATGCTTAAATATCTAAGAAGAAGAGGTATTCTTTTAGTAGTATATAGTTCTAGGCTGCGCGTAGGCGTTAAACTTATTATATAGAAGAGAAGTTCTATAGAGAGAAGTTAGAGCTAGCTTATATAACTATAACTGTAGAGCTCTATACATAAACTTATTTTAGAATAGAATTTATAGAGCTTTATATAGTATATAGATTAGAGTAGTTAATAACGCTAGTGTAGGCGCTCTTCTATAGTACTAGAGCAGCTTTTACTATAACTTATTAGCAAAGAGCTAGACAACTTTGCATTAGAAGATAGTAAAGGTAATAGGCACTCTAGTTCTTCTAGCTAACTACTAGGCTTCTAACTATACGTTAAATATATAAATAAAGGTATATATAGGTAAGACTTAGAGCTATAAGTATAAAAGAGAGTCTAAGGTTAATTCTACTTCTAAGGCTGCCTTTTATACTACCTTAAAGAACCTTTCTAATATCTAAACTCTATTAACTTTTAACTAGTATGCTCTTATACTCTAAAATATTCTCTCTATCTACTAAAGCTGCAGCTAGTATTACTTCTCTATACGCTACTCTAGCTTACTACTATTCTATTATCTCTAGCTATTAACTAGTTAACGTATAGTTACTTTATACACTCTATTAACTAGATAAGCGTTATATATAAACTAAAGAAGATCTAAGAGGTTATTAATATAATTATAAGTCTTGTTAAACACGCTAAATAGCTTATTACAAACCTTGTTAAAGTTAATTACGTCTAAGGCAGTAAGCTAAGCTAAGAATCTATTATAGTAGATATAGCTATGTCTATTAGCTTTTGCATTAAGAAGATTAGTTGTATCTACTTAGTCTTAAGGTTGTAGTTATTGTCTAGAACATTATTCTCTTTCTTATTAATAATATTCTGTAAGCACATAACTTTCTTATCTGCACTACTATAATAGTGCTAAATAATAATTTTATAGTATGCTAGTATACTCTTCTAGGTAGAGCGTTAGAGTTGCTTACAGAGTAAGCTGTCTTTAAATATAGTATTATAGCGCTATTACTTACGTTCTAATAATTAGTTAGCTAGGTTAGAATACTCTTTAAACTTATAGTAGACCTTAGTAATAAAGCCTTATATAGTATAATCTCGCTATACTTAGAGAATATTATGTGTAGTAAAGAATAGGTAGTAGTCTTTAAGCTAGTCTATTAGGTTAGCTTAGATAAACAGGTTCTCTTTCTTAGTAAAGTCTAGCGTATTCGCATTATTATTAATTATCTACTATACTACAAAAAACTCTACTTTCTTATAAAGCGCGTAGTAGATGTTAAAGCTCTAGAGAATGTTCTTCTTTAATACAGTGCTAGTATTATAATTTTAGCGGTACTAGTTATTATAAGCCTTTTTCTAACCTACCTATAGCTATAGTCTAGCCTTATTTCTTACTTTAAGTTTTCTAGAATATAGGTTACAAGGCGTTAGTATTTTTAAGACTATCTTATTGTAGTTAGCGCTTTATAGATTAGAAGTTAGTAGAGTAAGATAGAGACTTTATATATAGGTAAGATTAAACAGTACGCGCTAGTTCTAGGTAAAATTAGCGCCTATACGTATATAACAACATTAATTAGAACTTATAATTTACTACTACATACTTATACTATATACTTGTAGTAACTACTTAATCTATCTCTTGCGTTATCTCTCTATCTTTTTAATTAAAACGCATTACTATCTACGTTAGAATGTTGCCTAATAAGCTCTAGGCTCTTGTTAATACGCTTAAGATTATAGGCAAAGAGAATAAATATATACTACTTCTTGTATTATATCTTTATATGCTATTATGTTGCGTGTAGATTATAGAAAATATTTGCAGAATACCTGCCTTTACGCTACCTATACACAGCGCCTCTAATCTCTACTATATTACTAAGATCTTGCGTAGGCTACTATTAATTTCTTCTAGTTTTCTAGAACTTCTTCTAGTTAGCCTTATTCTCTTTAATAGTCTACGCAGATCTATAGTTAAAAAGTTTGTCTACATTACTAAGTATAACACAGAGACTATTACTACTATACTTATAGATTGCATTAGCAGACTAGATATTATTCTCTTAGTACCTAGGTAGACTTTACCCGCTATAATTATTAAGTAATACTAGGTTTCTTACAACGTTCTAATGCATTACTTCTAAATCTTATAATAGAACTCTTTCTTTTAACTATTAGAAATAAGAGTATATTCTCTTATAATATCTAGTCTCTCTAACGTACTTATAAGAAAGTAGAACTAAAATGCTGTAATAGGTTCTATAAGACTACTAATAAGTCTACTATATTCTTATAGCTAGACTATAGGTTTTCTACTTGCGCGTTAGTGTTAGTAAAGTACTAGAAGTAGAGTAATAACGTTACGTCTGTCTATCTTAAAATTCTATAGAATAAGTTCTTCTACGCATTAGAGTAGATACACTAGAATAGAAGATAGAATATAAATACTACTAAGAATAATTTTGCTAATATGTCTAAGACTATTAAATTTAAGAGCGCACTTGCCTTATTATTAATATTTCTGCTATGTAAGAATGTTACGCTCTATTATAATATAGTAGGCTTAGAGCTATATAAATGCAACTTTAAGATATTCTAAAAGACTATACAGGCAAGAACTATAGTAACTATAGATTCTGTTCTCTGCGAGAACTTAGAGTATAGTCTTGTTAGTAGTATTTATTGCTCTAGGTCTTTGTTAAATATATCTAGGTAAGAGATATAGTTTTGTTCTTATTTTAAGAAAGAGAAGAATAAGAATTAAATTAATATAGATACTACATTTAAAGAGGTAAGTAGTAGTAGTAAAGAAGAAGAGGCGGAAAGAAGTACAACTACTAAGACTCTAAGAGTTCTACTTAAAATAAGCTCTAGATTTCTATTCTTTGTAAGAACCTATTATAAAGTCTTATTAGAAGTATCTATTACTCTATATCTATTTTAAATATAGCTATATATTATAAATACTTTCTTTTCTCTTATAATATAAAGAAAAGTAAAAGCTATATTAGAATTTATTTCTAACTATAAGAGGTTAGTAGTAGTAAAGAAGAAATAGCTATTTTAAACTATTAAATTTTAAATTATACTTATTCTATAAGAAATATCTTTACTATATAACTAAACTTTACTTTAAACTATAGTATAGTAATTTTAGAGCTATCTAGAAATACTATAATACTTTAATCTAATTTATATAAACTCTAAAGATTTAAACTATAGCTATACTACTATAGCTACTTATCTACTAGAAGAATCTTTTAGGTATAGATTTTATTAAGTATTTTATTTTATATTCTTAGATATATATTTTAGATATATAGCTTTAATAGTAAAGAATAATATATATAAGTATAAATATAGAAGATAAGTTTATATTTATAAATATTTAATAAACTTATGTTATTATTAGAAACTAATTTTATAAGCTAGATATTTTATATATAAGTATAATAACTTAAATTTAAACTTTATCTAGATAATTCTCTTATATAAGAAATATTATAATTAATTAAACTAATATATAGTTTTTTATATTTATAGATAGATTTCTAGTTAAAGATCTTTATATATAAGTAATCTTTTACGTATATTACTTTATATATTAGTATTCTTATAAAAAGAGTAGTTAATATATAAGTAGCTATATACGTAAGTAGATTAATAGAGTAGAGATTTTATAAAGACGTAGTTTTAGATATAAATAACGTAGTAGAGAAATAATCTTATACGCGAATACGTTTATATATTAATAACTTTACCTATAGTTAATTACTAAAGTATATAAGATAGTAGGTAAATATTCTTACGCGCGTGTAGGGTTGCGCGTTAGTAACGTTACGCTTAAGTAGGTTTAGATGTAAGTAACGTTAGAGGTAAGTAACTTTAGAGGCAGGTAATTCTAGAGGTAAGTAAGGTTAGAGGTAAGTAGCTTTAGATGTAAGTAGCCTTGCGCGTAGAGAAGTTTACGCGTAGAGAAGTTTATAAGAGAAGAAGAGTGCGTAGAGAGAATATAGTGCGCAAGAAATATAGTGCGCGAGAAATATAGTGCGCGAGAAATATAGTACGTAAGAAATATAGTGCGCAAGAAATATAGTGCGCGAGGAATATAGTGCGCAAGAAATATAGTGCGTAAGAAACTTAGTGCGCGAGAAATATAGTGTGCGAGAAATATAGTGTACAAGAAATATAGTGCGCAAGAAACTTAGTGCGCAAGTAAGTTAGTGCGTAGATAAGTTAGTACGCGAGTAAGTTAGTGCGTAGATAACTTAGTAGGCGAGTAGGTTAGTGCGTAGATAACTTAGTGCGCGGGCGAGTTAGTGCACGAGTAATATAGTATCTTTATAGGTTAGTATACTAGTAATATAAGATATATATAGTATAATATAAATATATAATAATATATAAGTAATATAGCTTACTACTAATATAGTATATTAATAAATATTTAGATTAGTATTTTTCTTTACTATAAACTTAATATATAAGTATATTACTATAAGAGTAATTTTATTTATAAGTAAGTTTATATATTAGTAATTTTATTAATAGCTAACTTTATATATAAGTAGCTTTATATCTTAGTAATACTTTATATTAATAACTATATATAAAATTAGTTTTAGAAGTAAGTAATATAGTATATAGAAAGTATTATACTTTTATAAAACTATATATAATTATAATATTCTTATATTTTAGTTATATTTTAGAATATTAGTGTTATAATAAATTTTAAATATATTAAAATAGTAATTTTAAAATCTAGTCTTAATCTTTATACTTTAAGTAGAATATTTCTATCTTAAGAAGTATATATTTTTAAAAGTTACTAGATCTATAGCTTTAAAGCTTTATAATATAGTAGATATATTAGCTTAGTAGTATATATATTAATATCTAAGTAGATTTCTAAAATACTAAGCTTTAGTAGTAATATATTAGTAAAGAAATATATTTATAGCTATATAAAAGTTTACTAATATAAAAAACTATATTACTATATATATATACTAATTAAAAATAGAAATAATATATATATATATAGATAGTGTAGAATAGAAATATAAAAAAAGCTAATAATATTTATATTAATAAAAGACTATATTCTATTTTTTTAATACTTTAATAAGTATAGTTTTTAAAAACTTATTATACTAATAGAAATATATAATTAGAACTATTTCTATAGTATTTATATTATTATAAAATACTAGAATAAAATATAAAATATACTTCTAAAAGTATAGTAGAAAAAGAAGTATAGTAATTATACTTTATTAATAATCTTAACTAAACTATCTAGTAATAAACTATTTTACTAATATATATAAAGTTTTTTTCTTTTAGTAAAGTTACTTTTATTTACTAAACTTTAATTATAGTATATATATAAAGAAAATATAAGTATAGAATATTAAATAATTTTACTAAAATATTTCTTTTTATAAAAAAAAGTTAAAAATATTAAAGTAAATTATAAAAGTAGTAAGTAATATATATAAATTACTTAAACTTATTAAAATAAAAGTTTTAGTAATATAAAAGCTATATTACTAATATAAATATAGGTTTTAAGCTTTAATTAGATCTAGTCTTTCTACTAGAAAATAGAAATAAAGTAATTAAATAAAAATACTATAAGACTATATATATCTATATTATAGATAATTAGTATAAAAGATAATAAGTAGAAGCTTTTAGAAGAAAAGAAGATATAGAGAATACTAAGAGCTACTTTATAATTTTAAGTATAATATAGCTCTTATAGCTTTTAAAGTAAATAATATTATACGCTCTTCTTTATATACTACTATATATCTCTACTAGTACTACGCTATAGTAAAGATACCTATAAAGAGATTACTTAAAGATAAAATATATAGTAATAGTAACTTCTCTTCTATTATACGCGCAATATACTCTACTATAAAGATAAGCTTTACTTTCTAGTCTACAGCGCTAGCGCTAGCGTTAGCCTACTTAGATTAGTAGTAAGGTATGTCTTAATTTATAATAAGCGCGTAAGCTAAGTATAGATAACTAATACCTATAGTACTATACTAACGTTAAGCCTCTATCTTAGTAGACTTTAGTCTATTATCTCTACATCTATAAGTACTAACTTTGTACTAGCTACCTTGTAAACAAAGTATAGTATCTAAAGAAAGCACTATAGTAGTAATAACCTCTAGTATAGCAATCTACAGCTATATATAGACATAAGCAACCTATATAGCTTATGCATCTTAAGCGTAGGCTTACTAGTTGTAAGAGTAGAAACTACTTACGCCTACGCCTATTAGACTTTTACTATACATTTCTACTTTATACTAGTAGCTAGTCTTAGATATAAGTAGTCTAAGCTCTAAGTAGACAGAGTCTTGTACGCAACTAGTAGCTCTTGCTACCTAGATAGCTATACAAAACACTAAAGGTTTTAGACCTAAGTTTAAGTTAGACGTAGAGAATAGTATATACGTAATAGACCTGTCTACTATAGTAGAAGAGAAAGATAATAGACATAAAGAGTTAAATAGAGGTAATAGTAAGAAGATAGAAAGCAAGGTAGAGAACAAGGCAAAGCTGCATAATACTATAGCTACTATTAGCACTTAAGGTGCAATGCTACTCTTATTATTATCTACTAAGTTTATAGCTGCACGTTAGATAGTTTAACTACTACTACGCCTAATATAGACTTTAATCTATTGCTATACTTTCTTACTAGATAACTTTAACTTAGAGTTAGATGCAGGACTAGGTAGCGTGTATTAACAGCTTTCTAAGGTTGCGTAGAATCTTTATGCTAGTAGATTAACTAGGCTAGAAGCTAAGAGCCTAGAGCGTGTGTATAGCATTATTGCGTTTGTACATTTAACGTGTTAATATTAGTTATCTATTATATTTATTCTACTCTGCGCACTTCTGTGCTCTTATAGTGCTAACTAAACCTATTATATATCTACGTGCTGTTATCTTCTACTAACATAAACCTTAGTTATAGTAGTAATTAGCTAGAATATAAGTATACGCTAGGTTAGAAGGCAGGGCCTAGGTATTTCTTCTTACGCGGACGTTGTTGTTTAGTAGTTTTCTATTAAATATTAAGGCTGTAGTAATAGCTATAGTAAAGAGAGTAATAATAACTACTAGGTAAGTTTACGTAATATTAGTAACTATAAGCACTCTAATAGAACTATAAAGAGACCTAGACCTCTTAGTCTCTCTCTTTATTCTCTACGCCTTAAATTCTTTATTTATTAACCTACTTCTAATAAGTAATAATTATTTAACTACAATAGTACACTAAACTTAATAACTAACTCTAAGCATTCGCAAAATGTCTATTAAATCTCGCAATTAGACTTAAGGCGTTAAGCAATAGCTCTAGGTTAATAACCTTCTCTCCTCTATAAGAAGAATTGTATTACTTTCTTAGTGTATACTAATAAGAAGCACAGAATTAGACCTCTATTCTACCTCTCTATAGTCCCCTCTTATTTAGGCTAATCTCTAATCTACTAGCTAGCGAGCTTAATAACGCTAACGCAAATACCTTTAACTATTAAGTTAACAACTATGCAATACATATAGAGACTATATACTTCTACTAGACTAGCTATTACACCTCTAAGCTTTCTACTCTTAATATTAAGAACTTTTATCTAACTTACCTAAACTACCTAATAATTATCTGCAACACTAAGAACTCTATTAAGAAAGTTAGCTAAGATATTTACGCGCGCTTTCTCTTCTCTAATAACTGTAAATAGGCTATTAAAGAGACTGCTACTAATACACCTCTTATTATTCTCTATACCTTAACCTTCTATATTACTTATCTCTCTAAGTACTACAATGCCTACACTATTAAAGAGAACTAATTCTAAGGCATAGACATATTAGACTAGAATGTAGTTTTGTTTATAGTAGTATATAGAAGAGATAAGTCTAAGATAGTCTAAGAAGTGTACTAAACAATATACTAAGACCTTAGAGCGCTTAGAGTCTATATATTCTAGAAATTAGTGCTAGGTAGTGCTAGGTAGTGCTAGGTAGTACTAGGTAGTGCTAGAGTTAACACTAGAGCAACAGACATAAAAGGTAGCTAGCACTAAGTACTATTAGAATAGATACACTAACTGCTAGCTCTTTCTTCTAGCTTATATAAGTATATAATGTCTTTTACTTTACCTATTTTATACTATCTAAGAGCTTAACAGTAACTCTAATAAATAAATAGAGGTTTGTAGAAATATAATATACTTTTCTCTTTTATATAGTATCTTCTTGCGCATAAGTTGTATAAGATGTAGAAGATATAGCTATCTTGTTATCTCTAGGTTATTATAGTACTATAGAAATAAATAAGTAGATATATAGATAGATATACATAAATTAACTAATATAGAAGGTCTTTAAAGCTATAGATATATATATATAGATATATATGTACAAATAGACTACTATAAAAGAGTCTATAAAGCTATTAATATAAACGTGTAAATATATTAAGAAAGATAAAGAGACTAGCGTAATTAAATCTTTGTATAAGTATAATTAAGTGTATAGAGCTATAGATAAGTAAGGTAGCACTAGGTGCTTAACAAGAAGCACGTTAATAATATTACTATCTACTTAGCTCTTGTGCTGTAGCTATAACTAGCTACTTCTCTTCTACTTCTAACTTCTTCTCTACTTCTAGCTTAACTATAGTCTAGATCTACTTTCTATAGAGCCTTTAAACATAATCTAGAAACTACCTTTAGTTCTTAATAGTTATTCTTTTGTACAGTAGGTATATAACCTTTTCTTTCTTAGAGTTAGCTAAGTTAATCTTAAATACTTAAATTACCTACTTATTACGTGTATACATAGTTCTCTTAAGGTGTAAGTTAAGATATAGTCTAAGCTATATTTTGTTCTTTATAGCTATATAAAGTTAGTAAATATACTTTGTAAAGATAGAGGTAAATATACTCTAAGATATAGTTAGATTAGCTGCGTATAGTAGACAACGCAGCTCTGCGCTACTAATTAGTTTATCTACCTTATTAACTTAGCGCCTAATAAAGACCCTCTATTTCTTAAATAATGTGTTAGCTTCTTTAGAGTTAGCTATAAGCATTTAGCTCTATAAGAATACCTTCTATATCTTAGACTTGTCTTATTTATATCTTACTACTCTAGCATCTATCTCTTTAGCGAGCATTTTTTTATTATTATCTTCTCTAAGCTCTATTCTTTCTACTTACCTAGCTATCTATTAGCTACGCTCTAATATATTCTCTAATAGTATCTTACGTAACTTATCTTTAGCGCGTTAGGTAATACCTCTCTACTTATTTCTGCGTAGAACAAAGTGCTCTTTAAGCTTCTTTCTTATCTCTACTAGATTAAGTTAGTTAGTACTCTCTGTTAGCGCTCTGTACCTAACTATGTTCTTAGCTATTATCTAGTATAGCTTATTATAAAGAAGGTAGCTATAGGCTTAGAGCGTCTTGTGTGTTTATTTAAGGATGTAGTAGAGTTTAGCTTTAAGGCTCTTGTACTATAGGTCTAATATAATAAGCTACTGTGCGTGTGCGTTAATCTTCTCTTTTAGTAACTAGCTTAATAATTCTACTAATATGTTTCTATTCTACTATAGGTCTATAAGATTAGTAAACGTTATTTATACGTAAGAAGGCTAGACAGACAGAAGAAAATGCAAAGAATAAGTACTTACTAGTTTATTTAATAGCGAAAAAAACTTATAGATTAACGCGCTAGTAAGGCTCTTACTACCTAGCCTAAAGAAGGTTACGTCTTGCCTTCTAAAACTATAGTAATTATAGTTAAGTATTGTAGTTAGGTTAGTAGAGGTATAGTTAAGTAGTGCTATAGCCTCTTTAGTTAAGTGCATACTCTTAGCTTCTTACGTAGCCTATTATCTAAACGCGTATATAGAGATATAGTAGAGAATTCTAATAGAAAGATAGAGCTACTAAAGCTTTCTATTAAGGGCTCTTAATTGCATCTTCTATCTAATAATAAGCTTACACTTAGTATTTACTGCGATAAGTACAGCCTACTTAGCTACTTCTAGTCTAACTATAGAGAATTAATCTAACTCTTTGCTAAGAAGAATATTAAAGTTGTCTATAAATAGGCTGTAGGTATAGGCTATAGATAGTTAGTATATAAATCTAGTTTCTTAGCGTCTACGCCTTACCTTTAGTAAAGAGGAGAGCGCTTAAGTTAAAGTAAAGGCGTTCTTATTTAGGCGCAAAGAAGAATTAGTAGGCGCTTTGCTTATTACTCTAGCTGTACAGATTGTTACTTTCTTTAAGATAGTAGAAGATAATAATATAATAATATTCTTAATTAAACTTTTTAAACTTAAAGTCTAACTACTTTAATATATAAGACTTAGCGCGAGTAGGCATAGAGGCGCTAATTATACCTCTAAGTAGTATACCTTTTTAGTAGCTATGTCTAATAGTAATACTACTAGGTTGCGTAGACGTAATATATAAGAGTACTTATATAATATAGTGTTATTTTGTGTTAAAGACACCTTTATATAGTAATATTACCTCTACAAATAAAAGGCCTAACTTAAACTCTTTTAACTTGTTCTTTTTATAGTGTTGTGTTAAAAGATTCTACTTAATAGCTATTATATAGATATGCCTTAGCACTCTAGAGAGATACTTATGTTCTATTATTGCGAAGTTAGGTATGTAGGTATTAATCTAGTACTAAAGCGCGTATTTATAACTATACAGCGTTCTAGCCTAGAATAAGTTAGTCTCTATCTAATATAGAGATATAGATAATATATACTATAATCTTCTCTAATAGTGTCTCTTTATAAATAGTTGCTATACACTCTAGAAAACTATATACATAATTAATAAGAGTCTTATAGGTATATATTATTAGTTTATAGTTAATATTATAAATAGTTTTATAGTACTTGTAAAAGTTACTCTACGTAAGTTTGCGATAGTTAATAGTTGCAGGCGCTGCCTTATTATAGAATTTAGATTGCTTAGTAGTAATTCTAAGCTTCTTCTTACACTTATTAGTTAGTCTAGCTAGTTATAATACTATACGCAAGAAGAGCAGCGTAGGTAGTAGTAGCGTTGCTATAGCGTTCTACTTTCTAGGTAGACTATAGAGAGTAAAGAAGAGGTAGAGATTTTAGAGGGGTAGAGGTGCAGAGAAGTATCTTCTAAAGCGATTAATAGTTTAGTTAGGTAAAAGGCCTACTTAGGTAGGTGCTAGTTATTAACAATAGTTATAGAACGCTAGGTAGTAGAGATAACTTTAACTAGTATAGTATTAGGCTGTTAGAACGCTTGTGTGTGTTAGTGCTATTAGAAGAGAAGAGTAGAACGCTAAGAAACTAATAGAAGCAACTATAAGAGACTAGTAGTAAGTAGTAGTAAGCGTATATATAGTGTTTAAGAGGTAAGGTTTACTTAGCGTAGTAGGTTAGAAAGATGCAAGAGCACTACATCTTTCTTACCTTGTAGTATCTTCTCCTCTCTTCTTTCTTCTATTAATCTTCTTTATTATACGCGTATTCTCTATATATTCTTTATGTATTCTCTGCGTATTCTCTGCGTCTCTACTATAACTTCTCTTTTTATTCTCTTTTTGTTCTCTTCTCTTTCTTACGCTACTACGTAACTGCTTATTCTTACACACGCTACGCGTAGATAGGTACTCTAAACCTTAATTTAGCGCTCTTAGCTTCTTCTTCTTATTACTAATAACTATATCTTATATCTCTGTGTTTTGCTGCTTTACGTTTCTGTAAAGCACTAAATTAGATCTCTACCTCTTTCTATTCTACTTCTTTCTAATTCTATAATATTAGAACCTACTATTAAGAGACTAGTTAATAATAAGGCGCTTAAGTGTAGCAATAATAGCATTAATAAGAAGATTACAGTATTTAATACTCTAACTAAAGCAATAATAAAGTAGTTTCTTATTAACCTAAACGCTAACATTTTCTTATACAAATATTAGATCTAACTCTTAGGTAATATTGCTAACCTTAAGGCTTAATACTAGGCATACTTAGAGAAGGTATAACCTCGCGCTGCTGTATATACTACTTACCTACTAACCTACTTCTCTTATAGTCTCTCTTAGCGTTATTAGCAAAGCGCCTAGCAACTACTACGTAGCTAGTAGTAGTAAAGTAAGTAAGAATAGATAAGGTTGCAAAAACTAATAGTAACGCCTAAGATAGTAGTTAAGTAGAGACTAATAGCAACGCTAAAGAAAGCATATTAAGTATGCTATTACAGCTGTTTGTTGCGTAGACTATTAGCGTATTAAGAACTACTTTAGAGTGCCTAGATACGCTTAATTCTCTACTCTTTTCTATAGTAACATAAAAGAGTAGCGCTTAAGATGTATTAAATAAGCTTTAGCTACTAGGCAAGTCTATTATAGCTATTATTAAGGCTAAAAACGTAATTACTGTAACTTACAACTACGCGGACAACTTTAGTTAGCTAGAGGCTAAGCTCTGTAAGTACCTAGTTGCTGCGCTACGCTATCTTAAACTTTTTCTAGAGAGTCTAAGCTTTACTATTATCTAAGACAATAAAGCTAAGAATAGTACGTTACCTATACTAGAGGTAGAGTTAGAATATAACAGCGCGAAAATAGATTAGGCTACTATTATAGCTAAAGCTACTATTATAGCTAAAGTTATAGCTAAGATTAATATTATATATAATAAAGTTTACTATACACTAGGTAGATAGAGCGTAATATTCTCTTCGCTACTAGCTAACTTAATAGTCTACCTAATTAACTTTACTAAGAATAAGAGATTAGAGTTAAGGGTCTTTTTAAGAAAGTTTGTCTTAGAGAACTTCTACCTTATCTAGAAAGAGGTAAAGAGAACTATAATAAAAGCTACTAGTAAGTAAGTGCTAGTAGCCTAGCTAATTATATAAGAGAGAATAGATAAGATAGTAATAAATTTACTAGAGAAGACTATAAAGCATATAAGAAGACTTAGAAAGAATAAAACACTATCTACTGTAACTACAGACTCTAAAGTAGAAGATAAGAACGCTAACAAGGCAAAGCTACGTAGGCGTAGATAGGTAGTATTAGAGAAAGACAAAGAGATAGAGAATAGAGGTAGAGTTATTATTATTAGTAACTAAGTAGCTAGATATACTTTAAGCTTGTGCGCCTATAAGAGATAAGTTATAATAATAGTATCTATATATTCTTTAGTTTCTTAACTCTATCTACTTTGTAGAATAAATATATAGAATTATACTATAGCGCTATAGTCTCTGTATAGCTATGTTAAGATGCTTAAACATCTAAGAAGAAGAGGTATTCTTTTAGTAGTATATAGTCCTAGGCTGCGCGTAGGCGTTAAACTTATTATATAGAAGAAAAGTTCTATAAAGAGAAGTTAGAGCTAGCTTATACAACTATAACTATAAAGCTCTATACGCGAACTTATTTTAGAATAGAATTTATAGAGCTTTATATAGTATATAGATTAAAGTAGTTAATAACGCTAGTATAGGCGCTCTTCTATAGTACTAGAGTAGCCTCTACTATAACTTATTAGTAAAGAGCTAGACAACTTTGCATTAGAAGATAGTAAAGGCAATAGGCACTCTAGTTCTTCTAGCTAACTACTAAGCTTCTTACTATACGTTAAATATGTAAATAGAAGTATATACACGTAAGACTTAGAGCTGCGAGTATAGAGAAGAGTCTAAGGTTAATTCTACTTCTAAGCCTACCTTTTATGTAGTCTAAAGAACCTGTCTAATAACTAAATACAATTAACGTAGAATAGATATACTCTTGTGCTCTAGACCCTTGTCTCTATCTACTATAGCTATAGCTAGTATTATTTCTCTATACGCCTCTCTAGTTTGCTGCTATTCTATTAACTCTAGCCTTTAAACTATTAACTAATAACTACGCTATATACTCTATTAACTAGATACGCGTTATATATAAACTAAAGAAGATCTAAGAGGTTATTAATAGAATTACAGCTATTGTTAAATACGCTAAATAGCTTATTATAGGCTTTATTAAAGTTAATTAGGTCTAAGGTAGTAAGCTAGGCGAGAAATCTATTATAGTAGATACAGCTATGCTTGTTAGCGCTTAAAAAGAGAAGATTGCTTGTACCTACTTAATCTTAAGGTTATAGTTATTGTCTAGAATATTATTCTCTTTCTTGTTAATAATATTACGTAAATACATAACTTTCTTATTTGTACTACTATAGTAGTACTAAATAATAATTTTATAGTATACTAGAATACTTTTCTAGGCAGAGCGTAGAAGTTGCTTGCGTAGTAAGCTATTCTTAAACACTATATTGTAGCGCTGTTGCTTACAGCCTAATAACTAGTTAGCTAGGTTAGAATACTCTTTAAACTTATAGTAAATCTTAGTAATAAAGCCTTATATAGCATAGTCTTGCTATACTTAGAGAATATTGCGCGTAGTAAAGAGTAAGTAGTAGTTTTCTAGTGCGTTAATTAGGTTGTCTTAGATAAATAGATTCTCTTTCTTAGTAAAGTCTAGCGTATACGCATTGTTATTAATTATCTACTATACTGTAAAAAACTCTACCTCTTTGTAGAGCGTGTAGTAGATGTTAAAGCTCTAGAGAATATCTTTTCTTAATATAGTGCTAGTATTATAATTTTAGCAGTACTAGTTATCGCAAGCCTTTTCTTAACCTGCCTATAGCTATAGTCTAGCCTTATTTCTTACTTTAAGTTTTCTAGAATATAAGTTATAAAGCGTTAGTATTTTTAGAACTATTGTGTTGTAGTTAGAGTATAGAAGGGTTAGAACTAGAAACGTTAAAGGTAGAAGAGAAGAACTAGCGTAGTAGCTTCTAGGCAGCAGGCTAGAGTTGTTCTAAATAATAGTAAGTTAACAGGTTACTCTAGCAACCTAGCGTTAATGTAGTAAAAGACAGTAGTAAAGTAAAGATAACCTTAGAAACGCGATATTACTAAGCGCTACTAATCTACATTAGAAGCAATTATCCTCTATCTATAATACTTATATACTATTAACAACCTCTTACTCTATTCTGCGCGTTGTTCTTCTGTCTTTTTAATTAAAACGTATTACTATCTACGTTAGAATGTTGCCTACTAAGCTCTAGGCCCTTCTTAATATGCTTAAGACTATAGGCAAGAAGAATAAACGTATACTACTTCTTGTATTATATATTTATATACTGTTGTATTGCGTATAGATTACAGAAGAAATTTGCAAGATACCTACCTTTACGCTACCTATGTATAGCTTTTTTAACCTCTGCTACGTTGTTAAGATCTAGTTCTAGCTACTTACAATCTCTTCTAGTTATCTAGAACCTCTTCTAGCTAGCCTTATTCTCTTTAACAGGCTACGCAGATCTATAGTTAAGAAGTTTATCTACGTTACTAAGCACACTATAGAGACTATTACTACTATACTTGTAGATTGCATAAGCAGACTAGATATTATTCTCTTAGTAGACTTTCTCTGCTATAATTATTAAGTAGTTCTAACTTTATTGCTATATTCTGCTACATTACTTCTAAACCTACTAATAGAACTCTTTACCTAGGTTATTAACAATAATAGTGTATTCTCTTATAACATCTAGTCTCTCTAACGTACTTACAAGAAAGTAGAACTAAAATACTGCAACAGGTTCTACAATATTATTAATAAGTTTACTATATTCTTATAGCTAGATAATAGGTTTTCTACTTGCGTATTAGCGTTAGTAAAGTACTAGAAGTAGAGTAATAACGTTACGTCTATCTATCTTAAGATTCTATAGAACAAGTTCTTCTACGCGTTAGAGTAGGCACACTAGAATAGAAGATAGAATATAAATACTACTAAGAATAATTTTGCTAATATGTCTAAGACTATTAAATTTAAGAGCGCACTTACTTTATTATTAACATTTCTACTATATAAGAATATTACGCTCTATTATAATATAGTAGGCTTAGAGCTATATAAATGCAACTTTAAGATATTCTAAAAGACTATATAGGCGAGAACTATAGTAACTATAGATTCTGTTCTCTGTAAAAACCTAGAATATAGTCTTATTAGCAGCATCTATTACTCTAGGTCTTTCTTAAACATGTCTAGGTAAGAGATATAGTTTCTTTCTTATTTTAAGGAAGAGAAGGACAAGAATTAGATTAATATAAATGCTATATCTAAAGAGGTTAGCGGTAGTAGTAAAGAAGAAGAAGCGGGAAGAAGTACAACTGCTAAGAGTCCTACTTAAAATAAGCTCTAGGTTAAATACATAGCACGCAAACTCCTCTAGCTACTACTAAAGACGAAGTAGCAGTACATTAACGCATTGTATTAAGACGATGTAGTAAGGCTAGCATAGAACTAGATAAGTAAAGCTCTACAAAGCTTTTGTGTGTAGAGCTGTATAATCTTACTGCTTAAACTCGCAGTTCTTAAAGCTTAATATTCTTAAAGTGCTGGCTGCATAAGAGCCAAGATAACTAAGCAGCCTATCTTCTTTTAACTGCCTAGTACTGGCAAATGGCTTCAATCAGTAGTCAGCCAGCATGTGCGGTCAGCCTTACTCCGGCCGCTTTCGGTAGCAGATTCCCCAGCCACAACCGTTTCGGGGCAAGCAGAACCTCCCCCGCAGGCCGATGTAAGACATACGATGTACTAGAGAAGAAGTTAGTAAGTGTCTGACCAGGCCAGCCCTAGTAATATAGCCATATTAACTGTCGTGTAACCTAGGACGATCTTCACTACATTAATCCCGCCAAGGTCCTTGAGATCATCACGACGACGAATCATCATAGTAGTTCTATTCTGCGAACACCATATGCCGGTTGATGCATGCACATAGTCATCCCCCAGAACACTGTCTTTGTGTCTCGACGTCCGAACACCTCCAAGCCTGATGCGATCAGCTTACCACCACCGTCATTGCCAGTCGAGAAACACCGTGTGCACCTCATGAATGCCACTCAAGCTCTGCGGTGAGTAGTCGCAGAACGCTGAGTGGGCAAAATGACAGCCAGTTATGTGGTAATAGGCTCAGGAAGGCTCTCAACCCCGAGACAGTGATCCAGTTCGGGACAGTGATAACTTTGTGTGCGTCCGAGAGGACTGGAAGAGTTGACCGGTCGAAGTCAGCGGTGATGAAGAAAGAAAGAGGACTGAGTGAGGACGAGAAAGTATAAAGGACGGCCAGAAGTCGACCTGAAAGTACTCATCACGCTTCAACATCACAACATCATTACCTTCACTACATTACCAGCCTTTCGCTCAACACCTCCTCAACCCATCAACATGCGTTTCTCCACCATCACCATTGCCGCCCTTGCTGGCCTCGCTGCCGCCGCTCCCAACGAGATCGCCAAGCGCGAGAACCAACAGATGACCAGTGCCATTCAGTTCGCTGCCCAGCAAGCCGACTGCAGCATCTTCGACTGCGCTGCTGTTGTCGGTGCCGCTTTCTGCATTGCAGCAGGTATTGCAACCGGACCCGCTGGCGTTGCCGCAGTCGTTGCCTGTGTTTCCGGTGGTGCTCCTTCGGTATTTCCTCCCATTGTCTTTCCAGTACCCAGTCCCACTGACTTAACTCAGCTCTGCGGCTGCGCTGGGTGCGTCGATGCTCTCGGCGACTTCTTGACCGAGAACGGCCTTTGCCCCGAGTAAACGACGATAGCTGACATTCTGATGCCCATTTCGGGTTGGAGAATGGACGAGAATGGAGTGTTCGGAGGGACATGGTCCATCAACATTAGACCTGCAGTGTCTGGTGTAGACTGGGATGACGGCTCTCACGAGCGACTTGCATGTATCTCCTTGGTGGTAGTTTAAACACACTCGCTCCTCAATGAAATCGCTGGCCAGCTTAAATATTCTCAGCGCCTTTGGTGCAGGAACCAGTGATGTGGCAGTAAGCCGACAGTGTTACAAATCTTGCGATAAGCTCGTCTTGAGTGGCCGAATGAGGGATTGCATGAAAGGTACTGAATGTTTATTGTGTATTGATCGTTTTTATGCTTTTTCATGCTTCGATAATGCGAATCTCTACATCTACTCCTCGTTGCTAGTCCACTCGCAACACCTGGGGTACAGGTTTGTGCAGTGGTTTTCATCTAATGAAGTACAAAGGTTTCATTGTATGAAAACACGGATATGAACGCAGAATCGCTCCTTTTTTGACCTCGTCATGTCATTGATAGGCTTCACGCCGCCCTATGTTGATACAAATGTACAGCTCGTCCCCTCGTGTGGGCGCACTACTTCTAACGAAACAGAAAGGGAAAGTCACCAATTGGTGACCTTAGTTGCAGGTACCGAAAGTGCCCTGGCAGCCAGCACCGCAGTGACCGGTGGTGCTTCCACACCAGCCGTACTGGGAGCAGCAGTTTCCGAATGAGGAGCCTGAGCATGTGAAGCCAGAGGTTCCAGCGCATGATCCGTCAGTAGATGCCTTCTTGGTAGGCGCAGCAGCGGCCTTGCTAGTAGTGGTAGCGGCCTGCTTGGTGGCAGACGCTCCAGTGCCAGAGCAGGTACCGAAGGCAGAGTTGCAGCCAGTGGAGCAGTGGTCAGTAGTGCTTCCGCACCAGCCGTACTGAGAGCAGCAGTTGCCGAAGGATGAGCCAGCGCAGGTGAAGCCAGAAATACCACCGCATGAGCCGTCAGTGGAGACCTTGCCAGCAGCAGAGGCGACGGGAGCCTTGGAGGTAGTAGCCTTGGTAGGCGTAGCAGCCTTAGTGGTGGTGCTGGTAGGGGCAACACCGTTGCTGCCGCAGTTACCGAAGCCAGATTGGCAGCCAGTTCCGCAGTAGGCCGAAGTGGTGCCGCAGTAACCAGCAGAGCTGCAGCAGTTACCGAAGGTAGATCCCAAGCAGGTGTATCCCTTGGTACCGCCGCAAGTAGCATCAGTGGTAACCTGTTTGGTTCCAGTGGCAGCGGGAGCACCGGCAGAGGTGGCGGGGTTGGGCGCGTTGCCAGAGCCGGCACCACCAGCAGTGCGGTACCAGTTCTCCTTGGGGTCGCCAAGGCAGTCACCGACAGTAACAGCCTTGTATCCGAGCTGAGTGAGGGTGGAGAGCATGTACTCGGTCAGGTTCATGGCAGTCTGCTCGTGGATGTCGTGACCAATCTCGAGCCACTGGTTGCTGGCGGCGGGACCGCTGGTGACGTTGCCCAGGAAAACATCCTTAGAGTATTGGATGAGGGTGGTGCTGTCGTGTTCGTAATCATCCTGTTTGTAGTGTTAGCAATTGAGCCATTTGAAGGGGTCAAGGAAGTGCATACGGTATCAAGGTTGAAGTATGTGACGTGGTAACCGAGGTCAGCCATGTCCTTCTCGCAGCCTGACTCAGCAGTGCAGCTGGAGTACGGGGGACGCATGTAGGTGGGGATCTTGCCGACGATGTTGCGAAGAGCCATCTCGTTCTTGATCATCTGATTGTAACGGTCCTGCTGGGAGACGGCGCTCAGGTCCAAGTGAGTCCAGGTGTGAGAAGCAAGCTGGTGGCCCTCAGAGTCCATGCGCTTGAGAACACTGCTGAACTCGGGAGTGATGTCAATCTGTCCCTTGTTGATGTTGTTTCCAGTGATGAAGAAAGTAGCCTTGGCGTTGTAGGAAGCCATGACATCGAGAATGTGGCTGGTGAAGACCTTTTGTGGGCCGTCGTCGTAGGTGATGGCAACTGTGCCGGGGGTGGTGCAGCCGTAGATACCAGCGCCACCGTACTCGACATTGCCGACCTTGGTACGGGCGATGGAAGAGGTGTTGGTGCCACCTGGGGTGGCGTTCTCGGGGCAGCCAGAGCCGTGCTCGTAATCGCATCCAGGAGAGTAGCAGTAGTCATCTTCTGTGCCACAGTAGCCAGCACCTGAGCAGCACTGGCCAGCGGGACAGTTGCCGACACCCGCACCACATTGGCGATCGTCCTGACGAGCCACGACCTTGTTCTTAACCTGAGTCTTGGGTTGCAGAAGCTCGTTAACTCCGGTGAATCGAGCTCCAGTGCGAGAAAGTAGGTCGCGGGCCCGGAGGTCCCTTGGGTTCAAGCCAATGATGTTGGGCAGACCGGCGCCATGGGCGTTGACGAGAGGAGTGATGGCTGCAACGGCAGCGAGAGCCGCGGAGTAGTGCATGTTGTAAGAATGCGGTCGGTTCGAATTATGGAATTAAAGTTGTTCTGATAGTCGGATTAAGAGATGAGCGAGTGGATAGTGGTGGTCAATAACGACGACACACTGAAGGACCTTGGACCGGAACGAAAGACGGATCACAAGAAGGTAAGATTAGGACTTCGAACAGAAGGTACCAAGAAAAGTCATCACGGCATGCGGGTAGAATCATCTTATGAAGGGTAAGAATGATCGACGGTTAGCCAGCAATCCCCGTAAAGGCCTGGTGCTAAGGTTGACTCGCGTTACGACTAGCGCTCTCGACTCTTGCCTGCAGATGCCGGTCAGCGTAGAAAAGAAAGCTTGGTGTGCCGCGGGCCCCTGGCACTGGCAGATTCAAGCTCTCGACCCGCGGCGCCGGCTTCGCTTCGGGCGGACATGATGCGCGATTGGGAGCTTTCCTCATGGCTTGTTGGTGGCACGCGCTCCTTTGCCATGCAGGAACCGCATTGCTGTCACGTCGTGGAGCGAAAATAGAACGTGATTGTTGATCCGAGCCGTTTGAAACGTGTTTTGCTATCAGTGCCTTCCGAAATGTTATTCTTGAACGCCTCTGACGTGACGGCTGTCGACCGGTAATTGCTCGAAACATCGAGTGATTCAAGCAGCCGGTCTCCACTGCCGCCTGTCACTATCCAGTTGCTTGGCGCATATCGGTTTCGCGCGGTCGCTGTTCAACATGTTGCGATGATGTTGCTGTGAGACGCTAGAAAATTATCACTTAGCTGTTGGAGGACCCCACGGGCGAGACGATGTGACGTCTTCCATCGGTCGGACGGTCTGACGGTGCCGCACTCAGTAGACGGCCCTTCAGCCATGGCGTCGAGCCACGAAAGCATCGACCTGCACTGGCGCATTGGCAACAGCTGCCGAGCACGCCCAACCGACGGTTACATCTCTTGGAGAGAGCTTGTTCGGGTTAAGAGATCCACCCCGCATCACCAACAAGCCATCGTGTAAGTTGTCGTTTGAGTCCGAGTCTCTGTCGCACAGCCATGCAATTGCATGAAGATTCGTCCGCGAACGGTAGCATGATGCGCAATTCCGCTGCGGTGGAGGATGTCTCTTCTGGCCCTTCTGGCCCAGGCACCCGCACTTCCGAGGAAAATTGGAGTCAAGTGGGCTTTCCGATGGCCAAGATGAGCCAATCACGTGCGCTGTCAAGCGAGGCCCATCTAAGCGCTCCCACCCTCAGCACTTTACAGCATGCTTGCTTCCGCCAACACATGTCTCGATTTATCAATACTCATCACGAACCACTACTGCTTACCGGCGCAGAAATTTCATGCCACATGATGGTGGCGTGCAGCACGCAACCACTGTTGCAAGCCGCGCAGGATACAGAAACTCTTGCGACAATGCAATTGGATTCAAGGGGCACGGGAAGACCTCGTATCCCTCTTCGTTTTCATGCAGCTAACCACTCGCACGTCTGATTCAGGCAGCAACTCCAAAACCTCCACTCCACCATGGCATGCAGAAATGGAGCTGTATATGCCTCGGGAATATCGCAAGGAATAAAGACCGAGTCTATTTTAATATATTGCTTTTCTGTTATGAGACAAGCTTTTGCTGAAGATGACTAGGTTCTTCAGCCTCGTCCCGATCGCTTGACTCGACGAAACGAGATTGCGATAGACAAACCCTTCTCGTGCGGAGGAGTAAGCAACAGCACGACCGATCCTTAGCAAATCTTAGGCCTTCTGCGTTCAACGGCTGCGATGATCGTTTGTAGCCAGTACTGCGACAGGTAGACTACCGGTCGCGAATCGAAAACTTCCACTTCCCGACGCCGCGCGAGCTGGGATTCTAAGAATCACGACCCTTGTTCGACTCAGACAGTCACACGTACTCCACCTCGGAGCTAGTAATCTACCCTGACAAAATGGCAACAATCGGATAGCACGGTTAGCCATCCGAACAGTCAATATTGACTGCCGTTTTGTATACTTTTTCTCCTCTTACGTCCGATCAAGCATCCTCAAGGGGCGATTGAGCCAAGCAAACTATGTGGAGAAGCAAGGCGTCCACCACCCGTATGGCTTCTCTTGCTAAGCAAGAACAAGCACCTGCTCCATCCCATGGCACTTGGCGCATGCCGTAGTTCCGCAAGTACTCGTATTGCAGGATGAGCATGACGGCTGCAGCTTTGGAAAGTCAACCCACATGACGCCTCAGGGGTCAGA
This sequence comes from Alternaria novae-zelandiae, assembly GCF_023758075.1. Classification (NCBI taxonomy): domain Eukaryota; kingdom Fungi; phylum Ascomycota; class Dothideomycetes; order Pleosporales; family Pleosporaceae; genus Alternaria; species Alternaria novae-zelandiae. Next base: position 808,223 of record NW_026056970.1, on the reverse strand, counting down.
GTCCGACTGAGCATCTGACGTGCTAGGAGACACCTTCCTTTTCTCCCCACTAACATAGATGCTTTCTTCCGCCAGCGCACATGTCTTTCGTACGACGCCTGAACTACTAGGCGATAGGTCGAACCAAACATTGTCCTATGCCCATAAGCAAGCATCGGTAACCTGCGCGAACGGCACACTTGGTTGTCGCACAGAGGGTTGGCACCCCGCTGCTGATCAGTCGCAGATCCTCGACGACGGGTACCTGCACGAAAAAGCGATGATCAGTATTCCAAATGTAGATCATTGTAACGTCCAGCCGAGATCGAGATGCGATGAAGAAGAAGAGAGCGGAAATCGTTTACCTGGATCCACTATGGCTGTTTGACCGACTTTTGCGCCTCCAAACAAAGTTTCATGGTGACCATCTCGCTTTAGGGCGCACACCAGGCCAATCATGCCAGGAAGGCCTGACGAAGAGCACGCCAAATGGATACTTACAAACTACACGTCTTTGTTTCAGTCATACATATCCTCATGCGCAAAATACATCATAGACTGATACAAGCGAGTTCGATATGCTTTACAACTCGAATGCAAAGCCGTGAAGCCACTGAGACAGGAGAAAGATCTGGTTATCAGAACCTCCACTTTTCCGAACCTTTCCATTCCCCACAATACCAATAGTCCGGTTTGATCAGGCGAACGAGCCAACTCTACGCAGAAGCATTGGCCAACAATCTAGACAATAGTGTATGGCATACTACGTACCCATACAGATCTTCCCTCGTACGACAACATCTCATGCCGGCTGGGTAGATGGCAAACAACCGACCTCTACTACTGGAAACAACAAAATCCAAGATGAGATCATTCGTCATTGATCAAACGCGTGACATTCCGAAACTCATGTGCTCTAGATCGCGGCAGGTAAAGCTCTATTCACCATCATCTCCCAGTCACAACTCCATTCCTCCCCGCGATCCCATTATTCACAGCCACTGCAAACGCAGCGATATCAGAGTTCGTTGGTAATCCTTGCTTTGGCTTATCGAACGGGAAGACAACACTCTTATCCCTGACCCCTAGACTATCTACAAACAGCACGTTTGGAAAGCTTTGCGGTGTGAACGCGTTCCACGTCTCGCTTATCAGGTCGTCGAAAGCGGAGGCTGCCATGTTCCTAATGGTATATTAGTGTCCGGAGAAAGCTTGCATTTGTAGACGGAGAAGGGTACAGGGGAACGAACATAATGGCTTTATCAAAGATCAACACATCCTCCGGTTGTTGCGTCAACGTCCATGAGAAGATATGAAACATATCTTTCCTCTGACTTTGCTCCGCGACGATATTCCGGTTCTGCTTCAGCTTCGCTAGTTGGTCGCTCTTCATCGTGGCGAGATTGTTGCTGTTGCTGTATTCGTCGTAGAAAGGAAGATTGCGGCCTGAGTAGAATCCTTGGTTCGCAAAGTCGCCTAGTGTCACATCATCTGGTATCTGCGCGATGATGAGAACGGATGCGCGGTCTGTGATGAAGTCACCCAGACGGCGCGTGGAGAGATCGGTGCCGCCGGGATTGTTGAACGTGTAGCGATTGTTGATACGCTTTAGTGTTGTGAAAAGATCGTTCCATTGCGTTTGCGTGAGGTCTTTGTACTGGTTGTCTGTATCGAGAGTGTGGCTAAGATTTATGATGATGAGTTCCTGATGTTTTGCAGTGAAGTCGTTGATCTGTTGTATGATGTCTGCGAGAGACTGTCCGTTCCCACCGAGCCAGATGTCGCCGACTTGGCCGTAATGACCAGCTACCCATTCGCCTCTTGAGAGCACTGGGCGGAGGTCGAAATACCGTGAGCCGGCTTCGAGTTGCTGGTAGAAATCCAGATACTGGGTCTGAGTGTTGGCAAAGTGTGCGCCGATAGTGCCAGGTTTGAATGTTCCCATCCCGGCATCATGGGAGCCTGGCATGCAGATGTGTTTTAGCGTTCTGTTTGCCAGCGAGCCCATGCTTTGCTGCATCCAATCTGCGTAGGTACCGCTATTTGACCACCAGGTTCCTGCCTCGTCAGTGGACATGATCCAGTTTACAGCAGCATTATGCCGGAATCCTAAGGTGACGCTTGATCCTTTCGAGCTCTGCTTTGTCGACATGTCATCCAGAGATATGGTAAGTGCATAGTCCGAAGGCTTCCGTCCGAGTACCGTGAACCTATCCGATGTTCCGTCAATATTGTAGTACGCCTCGCCTGCATCGTCGCGGGTGTTTCCTCTCGTCCCAAACTCGACGTATATTCTTGATGCCTGGCCTTTGCGTGGTCAGTCGAGGTACTCCTTCTGATCAATGACATACATACCAGCGTTGATTGTTGGCCATTTCCATGTATCCATTTGATACGAGTGCTGGCCATTCAAGGTCCAACTGAACGGCGAACCATTCACCAGTGTCAAGTCTCCACCTATCGATGCATAATATGTTTAGCGCTTTTCGTTCATCTGCACAGTCGGCTTAGTAGTGACTTACCCCAACCCATGATTGACAACTCTTCCGAATCTTCTTGGCTCCTTGAAAGATTGTAATGAGCTGACTGTAGTCGTTGCTGTTGTACGCGCTCTTCAACCGCAGCGTAACCCGTAAACCCGTCTTTGGGTTCAGTCGCTCGCACAACATCCCGGGCAAGCAATATACTTAACCCCCATCCTCCCCATGACCTATAAAACGGACGCATAGCGCCTAGAAGCCCCAGGCCCTGTCCTGTCTACTAACGGCACTCTACTGGGTCGGCCCTCCCGTCATTACAGGCCTCGTGCCGCTGTCAGCCACTCGATGGTAGCTAGTGGCTGTTAAAACAGGTCCCAAACCCTCGCAGGGCTGTCTATATCGCTGTAAGCGGGTACTTGCTTCATCAAATGGGAAGAGCGGCGAATTGGTGGTGTTGTTGCTGCCACTTTCCTGATTGGGCCAGCTCTGTTGTTTCACCTTCGTACCCACCCACCAACAAGATCGCGATGGCCACGAGAAGACGGTTACAAGGCACCAATTGCGCTTGACAGCATCCAATGCGATGCGCGAAAATCACCAAGGCGAGGTGACATGTGGTGCAGTGTGGCTTCGACAGGTTGTTGGGGTTTCGGTTGCCCTGGTCGCGCATGGCAGCGCCGATACTTGCTCCAAGCGTCTGTTCCACGGCACTATCAACGGCAAGGCGCTTGAGATAGCGAAATCCTCGCCCAAGGTCATGCGCACACACAAGAGAGGAAGCTAGAAAGTCAGAAAGACAAGAACAGTATGGAATGGTGGAGAGCAAGAAGTGGCGACGATCCATAGGTTTGCCACGTGCTTGACAGCCAGGCATTGTTGGTCGCAGACGCGTGTCGACCAAGTTCTTCATTTATAGCCATAAGCGCACAACGTGACGGACTACCTGTCAACAGTAATCATCCAACCGTCGTTTAGCACACTGCCATTCGCATCGACTCCACCCCAGACTACACACGTCGCGCCATCGACTTCGGTACCCTTGGCGATACCGAAATGCCCCCTCGCTCCAAGGCCTCGCTTTGGCTTTCCTGGAATCTCTTTTTCCTCTTCGCCTTTTGTGTCTACGTATCGATATATCGCCTCAGCCCATTGCGATTCATGCGTATCTCTCTTCAAACCCGCGCGTATATTATCCTTAGTCGCTGCGGCCGTGGAGCGCTCAGGTGCGAGCTGCAGTGCCCATATGTCGTCGAGGTAATCTCCGTTCTCAGTCTCTCCGCCGACAGCTAGCAAGTAGTGTCGCCCTTGCCCTGTGGTGACGCCCACAAGTCCTGCATTTGCGCGCGCCTGCGGTGCTGTAGCGGTGCTACCTTCGGTGTGCTTCACTTCTTCCCAGCCCCACCCACTAGTCACTGCAGAGGTAGAGGTACGAAGTCAGTATATGTCTCACATGCACTTCGTAAAGTCAGAACTTACCTGGTGTAGTCCCGCGCTCTGCATGTGTCCACACATGTGATGCGTCCACGTACTCGGTCGCACCTGACGCAAATGTCTCTATGCCCTTCCCACCAAACCGATAGAGGCGACTGCCAACGAGCGCGAGGCTTGCACCATCCCGTGGCTGACCTGATGGGGAAGGTATGTTGGTCCACGTTCGTGTCTTGACGTCGAACGCAAGTGCATCGTTGGCAAGATTGCTGCTCGAACATTCGCGCCCTCCAACCACAAAGATGGTTCCGTATGAGTTTGCTTCTGGCGGCTCGGGAACGTGTTTCGCAGGATCGGCGGGGGCTTGCGGTGCCTTCTCAACGTACGTCGTCGTCTTGGGGCCTGGGAGGTCTGAGCTCGCCGAAGCGTGGCCAGTTCGCTGGCTGGGAAACAGCGTGCCCTCAGCTGGATCAAGATAGGTCCAGGTGTTTGATATCGTATCGTAAACCCAGACCCGCCCCTTCTCATCTGTTACACCATTTCCTTCGCCACCAAACATATAGATGCTATCCCCAATGACCGCAGCCGTGTGTCCCCTTCTCGAGTTCGGTACATCGTCCAGGCCATTTGCCGCGCGGGCTGAGTATTTGGTGTAGTCGGCGTCGAGAACACCGCTCGACGGCAAGATGACAACGTGCATGTCATTGTCTGCGAGGTTGCCAGCTTCCGTCTCTCCACCAAAGATGTATGCGCGGCCTTTGACTACCGAAACCGTGTGATGCGAGCGAGGGAGCGGGACGGAGGATATGCGCGTGAGGTTTGCCTTGATCGGCAATGTCGGATGAGTTATGCCCTTGACGAGAGCTACACCAGCCTCCAGGAGGTTCTCGGCTGCGTAGAGCACACCGGCTGCTCCGGCTTCCATCGTTGCTTAGGAAAGAGCTATATTCGGGTGAATGGGGATTGTGGGGTTCGAATGAGCAAATTGAGAAGCGAATATGTCACAAGTTCAACTAATACGAGTGGAAAGTGTAGTGTGATTGAGAGGAGGGATGTTGTATTGCGTTGTAGCTGTGAAGCTTAACACGAGGGTGACGTCATCACGCGAGACCCTTGTCGCCCTTACGCGTACCCTTCACGGCAAGCCAAACAAAAAAGAAAGCTGTCTACAGATTCAGAGCATCCGCCGTGTCTGCACATTATAGATCAAGACCTTCAGACGACAATGCACTGTACCGTTGCTTCACAGTTCCAAGCACAGCCTGCGTCCTTCATACCAGCCAGTCACAACCGCTAACACACGTGTGGAAGTATTAACAACGAAGGGAATCCCATGTAATAGACAACCGCCCGTCTTCCTATTATACATTGGGTGATAGTTGATCGGATTTGACGTATCGCTCGACCTAAGAGATTGTTAGTGATGCAGCGCAACACATGTGTCATGTTGCATACCGTATCAATGGAGGCCTGCAAGAAGCTGCGCGCCTCAAGACCAACCCAAACCTTGAGCATCGAAAAGTCGCCTCCACGAATCATCGACGAGCCACTCTGTGCACCAAGTTGTCGCAGTATTGGTAGAGCACTGATTACGTTAGCAGATGGCTAGATGCATGTTATAATATCACTTACCCGGCGAAGAGATCCAAGTTAGGGTTCAAGCTCCTTCCGATACCTTCCAAGAGGAGGATGCTAAGAACGACATTGACAAAGTCGCCTTCGAGGCGGACATGATGTGTTCGTACCATGGAAAGAACCTCGTTGAGAATGTCTCCAATCTTGATGTTGCCGAGAGCAAAAGTACGGCTCTTGACTCCGAGCACCAGATGTTGCATGCGCAAAGCAAAAACTTCCCCGTCAAGTACTGCGTCTGGTTGTCTGCACCTCTCAACCATGAGATGACCTGCTTTGTAACCATCAAACTCGGCGACAGCCTTGAAGAGATCAAGGAAGTTGGCGCGGTTCTTCGCATTGAGCTCCGTTACAAGACCTGTGTCGATGAAAATGAGCTGTGGTCGATACCCCTCGTTGTCAATCTCCTGCAACTTCGCTTTCCACTGCTTCGGGTTCTTCTTGTGTGGTCGCAGACGCTCGAGTACCTCTTCAGTAACATCAAGCGACTCTTTGGGGCCGGTCGTCCGGTCCTCCTTCTTGGCGAATATTGAGACGTCCAACTGCTCAGGCTTATAGAAACGAACCATGATATTTCCCGGGTGTAGGTCGGCATGGATGAAATTGTCGATGAGGAGCATGGTGAGGAACGCATCTAATCCTTCGTCTGCAATGTCCTTTTGGAACACTCCGCCTCCATTTTGTAGAAAGTCTTCCATGGGGATGCCTTGGGCGAACTCCTCGATAAGGACATTGCGCGTGGTGTAGTCAGTGTAAGGGTACGGGAACCAGGCTGTCGTCCGGTCCTTGAAGTTACGTCGGAACAGCGTGAGATTCGCGGCTTCGATGCGCAGATCCAGTTGCAGCCTCATCATCTCGCCAAATTGTTCCACTTCGTCGGGAAACGACAGCCACTCCATCGTGGGTATAGCGTTGATGACAGCCGCGAAGAAGCCCATGATGCGCAAGTCTCTCCGGACGATCTTCTCAATGTTGGGGTGCAGAACCTTGATGGCAACATGGCTAGATGGTACCCTCGAGGGTGAGCTCTTGAGCGTCACATCGACATTCTTCTTGATCCGCCGCGCCAGATTGAGTTCCTCTCGGTCGATGCTGTTGTCTTCCAGAGTCGCAAGGTGCGGCTTCAGCTTCGCCTTGTATACCTGTGCTATTGCGCCAACACCCAATGGCTTCTCGTCGAACTCCTCGAAGATGTCGTCAAAGCTCTGTCCGTCAAAAGCCGCCTCAATCGTTCGCTTCGTGACTTGTAATGTGTGCGCCGGGGCGTTGGAGTGGAGGGTCGACATGATTGAACACATTTCGGTTGGAAAGACATCTGTTCGGGAGGCAGCCCATTGTCCGAGCTATCATAGAGTCAGTCTACTTGATATCTTCTGAGTCTAACGTGACGGCACATACCTTGATGAAGGCCGCACCAGCCCTCTCCATAGACCCGACCAGAAAGCCATACCACCATAGTGTCCCACTCCGCTCGTTGTCTCTCTCAGGCTGTCGTGAACCAAGCCATATCGCAGGTATTGTCACGATGACCGGCACGAAGATGATGATCAGGTGGAGGAAGCGGAACCCGGTGGCTATGGGCTCGATTATGTAGTCCTCGATGAAGAAATAGATGCCTCGCCTGTACTTTGTAGAGTGCCTCAGCGCATGGGGCACCTGCTCGTCGAGCTCCTTCCGCGACGCCTCCAGCATGGCCTCCTCATGCGTCTTCTCTCCATGGCCGGATTTGTCATTGGCGACGTCGACGAAGGCAAGTGGGCTGAGTATCGCGCCGCCGGCAGCTCCCGCGGCTGCACCGGACCATAGTATCGTTCGGCCTTTGAAGTTTGGAGTCGCAAATTGACGGCGGAAGCGGGAGGCGGCGGTGGATGGACGCGTGAAGGCGCGGGTTGCGAGTTTGGGCAGGCCTGGGCGACAGCATTGGCGACCAAAAAGGAACGCCGTCCTCATGGTACCGGGTGGTGGGCAGATGCGCGTGCGGCTTCCATAAGGCAGGTAGCAATGCGCTGCTTGACCTGGCGCCCGTCGTGACGTCGGTCGGCGTAAATTCCATGTGACGCCGATCAGGCCATCTCTGATCTGCTGCCCGCGGGCTCCTCCGCGGCCACCCACGCCACGCTGCCCCTCTCCTCCCACCACGCCCGTCACATCGCATATCCCCCACGCCCGAGCCATGCGGTCAAGTTCCAAGGTTTCGCTCCATATCTGCACGTGCCGTTCCGAGCAGTACAAGACATGTCGCACTAGTCGAGGCTTCCTGCCTTTCAATGCAGTACCTGACGCACACGACGAAAACGGGACAGTTGTTGAAAGCGGATGATTGATATACAATTAATTACAACAGGCAAAACGGCCCCTTCCTTCGCCAGTGGATATCTACGCAGTAATGAAGCCCTCGAAGCCCTTGTCCAGTGCACTTCGCGTCATTTCGCTGTACAGTGGGAACCCGCCGGCGAAGTTCAACTGCTCTCGGAGTTTGCCCGGCACGTTGTCACCCATGTACCATGACTTGGTCTGCGGGAACAGTGTCTTGTCCGAGAGCTCGGTGATCTTCTCCCGCCACTCCTTCTCTGCTTCGTGTGTGGCATCACAGTAGTTGATGCCTTGCTCTCGAAGCTTGACCATGGCATCGACGATCCAGTCTCCCTGAACCTCAACGCACGTGGGTCCGTTGGAAAACGCCGTCGGTCCCTGAGCACCGTAGAGGAAGAAGCAGTTGCTGCAGTCCAGTCAGTATCTGCAGTAGTTGGAAGCACTTGAGAACTTACGGGAAACCGCTCAGGCTCATGCCCAGGTACGAGTAGGTACCGTTCTTCCACTTTTCTGACAGCTCAACACCGTCGACATCCTTCAGTCCCATGTTCTTCATACCACCCGTCACTGAATCGAAGCCGGTTGCAAGGGCGATGACGTCGAACTCGTGTAGGGTACCGTCAGCCAGCACAATGCCCTTTTCAGTAACCTCCTTGATCGGGTTCTTGTTTACGTCGATGACCTTGTTCTCGGGCTTGTCGAGCATCTCGTAGTAGTTCTGCTCCAGACTCGGTCGCTTGGTACCAAAGGCATGCGGTGGCTCCAGAGGCGCAAGAATCTCACGCTTCTCAGGATCCGTTATCCGGGCTCGCGTCTTCTTAGCCCAGAAGTTGTAGGCTTCGCGGTTGGCTTTGTTGTCGAACAACAGATCCTTGTAGTTTGCCTGTGATCACAGTAAGTGTCTGCTGATGTAGGGGCTTCACATCTATCGCTTACCAGCCAGAACTCGAAACCACCGTTCTCCCACATCTTCTCGTAGAATGTCTCGCGCTCCTCGGGTGAGTCATCGAAGGTGTTCTTCTCGATGTAGTCGTACTGGAAGCCAGCGAACGTTGTCAATCTTTTCTTGAAGATTTCCTGGTATTCGCCCTGCTTCCTTCTGTCCTGCTCCTCCTTCGTGAGAGCTTTCTGTTGCATCGGAAGGCAAAGGTTGGGCGTGCGAACAAACTGGGTTATACTGGCGGCCGTCTTCGATGTCTCCTGGGCGATCTGAACACCTGTCGACCCAGTGCCAATGACGGCAACACGTTTGCCCTTAACGTCTACTCCAGATGCTGGCCAGAACGAGCTGTGATGGATCTCGCCCTCGAACTTGTCCATTCCTGGCCAGTCGGGGAAATGGCGCTTCGCCGCGAAGCCCAGAGCCAAAAGGAAATATTTGCAGCGCGCTGTCCGGCCATCTTCGGTCTTTACGACCCATTTCGAGGAGGGTTTGTCGAACTGAGCCTCGACAACTCTGGTGTTGAATGCGCAATCTTTCTTGATATCCAGCTTTCGCTCGACATGGTCGAAATACTGTTGGAGCTCTTCCGTACCGGGGTATCTGCAGGACCAATTCCAGTCCTATCCGCCAATGTCAGTCTTCGTATAGCGATACGATAAAATTGTCACATACCTTCCAGATCTCAGGCATACTGTATTCGTAGATGGGGACCTGGGAATCGACCCTAGCTCCGGGATAGCAGTTCCAGTGCCAGATACCACCAATGTTGGAACCAGCCTCCATAATCTTGCACTTGAAGCCCTGCTGGCGGAGTTTGTGCATCAGGTAGACGCCGCCGAAACCGGCGCCTACAATCACAACATCGGTCTCGAGCTCTTTTGCATAGTTCTCATTATTCGGATCCGCCGCTTCGTTCGTCGCACCGATGTCTGTCCGGAAGTGGACCATTGTGGGAGGAATGATTGTTGAATGAAGAGGAAGTTGTGAGACTGAAAAGTTACTGTCGATCCTTTGGATAGACACATCGTGGGCGATACACTCTCTATATATACGTCAACGCACGACATACCCCTCCTGGGCGGATCCTGCATGACCGCCACGCTATTCGCGATCCTGCCACCGTCTCGCACCCGATAACCAGGGCGAATTGCGTTTCGCCTGTGGACGCTGCCACACTCCAGTAACATTTCGAGACCGTGTCGATCTCCTCTAGTATGCCATCCGACCGGACGCCCTAAGGGAATCAACGGAGATGTCGCGTGTGAAGGCCTGGTACTGGATGTGTCTGAATGCGGAAACACTCCGCGGCAACGCCACGCACAGGCGGTCGATACGGTTGCTCTCCGAATGTCTAGTTTGCGGGGTAGATACAGCTACCCCGGTACCCCGCATAACACCGTTCTGTCAAGGCGAACATGATGCCGACGGAAACGCCGGCTTGCCGATTTTGGTAATTCGAACAGAACAAATGTCGGTGTTGTCGGGATTCTACTCTAAATGTGGCCGTATCACGGTTCTGTCATTCATGGAGCTGCATTTGGAAACGCTTTCGACCCCAAGTCGCATCCAAGTGGTAGTATTCACTATGCAAACACATACAGAGTCAATGACTCGTGTTTGGAGTCGTAAGCTTCAAGCGTGCTTAGTATGCACTAACCCGCATCACATGGGACCAAATAAGCCTGACGATCGGATCGTCGTCTAGCCGTTCCAGTGATGCATGGAAATTTGGATGTCTCAACATGCGCAAATGGAGGGCATCTAGATGTTACCGCCCGGTCCGAAGGATATCTGCGGAACCGCATCTTACAACGATCGAATTTGGACACATACACGGCTTCCTGAAGCCACCCGGACTGTTTATAGGACTGGATGAAAGGAAACTCACCTGATATCCTCCTCAACGGACAAACAAACTTCTGGTACCTTCTCACATAGGTATATTCGTGTACGAAATGTTGCGAGCCATTTACTGACTTCGTACATCGATCTTTGGGCAAAGTTTTGGAAGAGTTGTACTAGTCACGAAGCATGGGCGCAGCTTGACGATGCATCTACTAAGCATCAAAGAAGAGACGACTGCCATACACCAAGAGCTTTGCCATATTCGTCGTGGCAAGGTGCGATCCCGATCGCGTCAATGAAGAGCTGGGGTGGAGTAGGATGTCCACTTTATACTCGGCCTACCTAACTGTCCTGGCTACATTTCGAATGGACTATTAAGGCATTATCCACCCAATAGTATCTGTTCACGTTTGACTCAACATGGTTGTCATGATGAATGACCGAGCGGCAAGTGGATGTTCTGGCTAGAGCTTCTCCGTTCTTCTAATTTTCGCTAAGAGACTCCCATACTGTTGCACTAACGCGGAACATAGCAAATCGTTCAAGCGATCTTTACTCGAGACCATGCCAACTTTCTAACTGGAGTTCCACAAGACTGCATCCACTAAAGACGCGTTTCATCAAACCTTACTATCGCTTTGAGCATCCAACTCGTGAGGATCGTGGCGATCGTGATCTGCCAGTTCTGCGGGAATTTGCCCTTTCTCACTCACCTCATGACATGTGCCACCCCTTGATGCGTCCAAGGAAGAACCGTCGGCTTCATACAGCTCAGGTTTACTATGCGTATTCCTGTAGCGGCGGAACAAGAAGAAGGCCGCGAAGGCTGAAGCTAGGACGACTACCGGAACAGTGATACCTGTGGCTATCGCGACTTTCCGAGAGGTATTCTGGGGAGCAGGCGTCGACTCAGGTGACGTAGTGGGCTCAAGTGATGAGATAGGTGTTGTCGAGGTGGGAGTTGAGAAAGCCGATTGTAGCGTCGATGCTGGAGACGCTGAAGATGATGATGGCGATGACGTTGTTGCTGGCACCGATGTTGTAGCCGCTATCGCCATGTCAGCTCGTCGCTTTCTCACCTCAGAACAAGGGACTACTCACCGGAAATTTCAGCCAACTTAGATCCGCCGATATCACAGTAGCTGCTAAATACCTCCAGCGCCGTCGTGTTTTGCGAAGGGTCATCTGGACACTGGGTCATGACATGAGCTCCAATCATGCTGGAGAACTTGGCAGAGCTCTCGTAACAGACTATGAGACGGAAATTACGAGGTCAGCGCATGTCGCAGACGCAAGCTTTGTTTCATAATGTCAACTTACAGCAAGTAAACGACTGGTATGAGCCGCCATCCCCACACCCCCATTTCATGTTACGCACGATAGTCGACAACTCGAGCTCGGCACATGTTGCGAGGAGCTTGTATTCTTCAATCTGATCAATGAAGATACTCGTAGGACCACTAGCGCCTGCTACGCTGACCAGGGCTAGGAGAAAAGCAAGAGCGGGAAAGCCTCGGCTGCCAAACATCTTGGTGTATGCTAGCGTATCTTACTGGGGAGATAAATCGATACAAGCCTTCTTTTTTCACAGCGGGAAGGCTAAGGGAAGAGTTGTGGAGAAAGCTGGGTTGGCAGCGGACCGGCGTATCTTGTACGCAGGGCGTTTTCGCACATGTCGCAAATTACCCCAGCCTTCCTTCGCTGGAAATGGATGTCTTGATGTGATAGCACGGGCATGTGTATGCACATACTTGAACCCGAGACGGCTGAACTCTGATTGGACGCCCACGTACGCATAAATAGACTTTCACCTCAACACACCGGCAAGGCTGAAGAATTGTGCAGCAGCAACGACGCCGAACGAGAAATGATCGGGGTCTGATAGTGACGGGTGAGAACATGGCGTTCTCTTCGGTGCCTGCCATTGACTGAATCCGGCGGGTGCGTCGCCATTTATCTCTAGAGTTTCGATCGGGCCAATAGGGGCGGCCTTTGGGGCGGCCCAGCTGCATGCACAGCGTCCGTGGGTACACTCCCGCAGCTGTCACAGACAGCCACCACAATCAAGGCTAGCTCACCCGTAAACTTTCGATGCGATAAAATTAGCTGGTAATTTGAGGTGATGCCACGGCGAACGTGGCTGGCAAGGCTGGCCCCATATGTCTCCAAACCATCAACACAGGCGCATTCAACTGTATTCGGCCCCTCGCAAGGTTGACCTGGACGGCCACCATGGCATATATAGTCTTTGGCATGCAAAGACTAAATTACTCACTAACTACTACCCACATCTGTTTATAAATCGTATACATCTACGCACCACCAACTTTCACGATGCGCAGCCTTATGGCTATCACTTCCTTGCTGGGGCTATCGACAACGGTAGTCAACGGTTTGGTACCAACTCGCAGGCAAGCTTCAACATCATTCGCAGGAAGTAATGAGTACTTTCTCCACGCCCTTTCTGCATCCGAGCAGAAGGAGTATGTTGAAACTCTTGCTGGATGGGGCGCCAAGGTCCTGAGGTTGTGGGGTGAGTAGCATTTGAACAGTTGCAAACACCTTTGGAATAATTCTGCATCCTCTTAGCAATGGATGGAAGATCTACAGTACTGACAATCATTGTGCAGCGACGAACGTTGCTACAGGGTGCTTGAAGGGCAGCACCATCGAAAATTCCGTGCCAGCTTTCGAATCGACGGTCGGTGTTTACGATACCACCGTTCTAGATAAGCTCGACGACACTCTCAAACTCCTGCACGACAACGGAATGAAGGCGATCATATCTCCCCATAACGCCAATACACTGGGAGGTAGCGCGGGGTGCGACGCGTACTGCCAAAAGTATGGCGACGCACCTACCTTCTATTCTTCATCCAACGCCAAAGCAGACTACGACAACAGACTCAACGAGATGCTCAACTACCAGTCACCGAACTTCGGCAAAGCCTGGAAAGATATGGAAGAGGTCATCATGGCTTTCGACCTTCAGAACGAGCCGCTGATCGGGCAGATCGACCTTTTGAACGCCAATGACCCGGACGACTGGCTGTGTGGCCGTGCTGGAGCATTGCGCAGTGCTCTTGGATCCTCCAACATCAAGGTTGCCACAGGTGGTGTCGGCGGTTCTCACTACTGCTGTGACCACGAGTTCAACACGTTGGAGAAGGCTATGCAATGCGATGCCATCGACATCATCAGCATGCACGGATACATGAGCAAGGCGTCTGATTGGGCCTACTACATCACCGGCGACAGGGAAGTCTTGAGCGGGGCGAGGGCTGCAGGCAAGAACATCATGATGGAAGAGTGGGGCGTCTCGGTCGACTACCAGGACTCTTTCGATACGCAGGTTCAAGTGTTCAATGATGCTGGAGTTCCTTGGGTAAGCATAACAGCTGTGAATATCAGATGAAACGCATACTGACGTACATTGTAGTTGTATTGGCAGATCGTCCCTGGCTTAGACGGCTCTGAAGCAGGCGCGCCCACCAGCTGTGGATATGATAGCTTCGAGATTGGCTTGGGTAGCTCGAAGGGCGATGTCGCCGGAGGGATTGCTGCAGCGAACGCGGCTTCGGCAGCGCAATCTTGGGCGGGTTATTTGTGAAGAAGCCAATTTGGCTCGCGAGTGTTTTCGTAGTTGCGCTTCCTTTCGTTGATGTATTTCTCCAATTTTGAAAATGTAGGGTTTGGCAAGCGCGTGCCATTTCCTCGTGCCACTCTTTAAATCGATCACGTTATTCATAGATACACGACCTAACCCATCGGAGTGAGTTGCTTACTTCATAACTTTTGGACTAAATGCGTTGCTCCTTCAGGGTTCTTGCTGTTATGGCGCTGCGTGGTGGAAATCCAGGATGCGCGTTGCACTTGCCAAAACTCCACGCACCGTCGACGCGTCGATGTGACGTCACAAGACCCATTTTTCTACTGGCGCGCCTCCCACGCGTGCGCGCAGCACCCGAAGGTTGCGAAACCTCAGAGCGCAAAACGCATCCTCTAGGCGCTATAGTGCTCTGTCGGTCTCGTGTACTCATGACACAACAGATTACTCCAGACATAACGACTTTGCTCAACGGTCTTTGACCTCTGCTTCTCAACAGAGGAGAAAGCGGGACGGATGAGGCTCGGTATAAGTAGTATACAAAGGTCTTCTCATATCTATTGCTGTTATATGGCGTACCCTTGCATCATGCAACGCACGGGGCGTTCGCCGTCTAGACGCCTTTGTGTAACAATTAGCGAGCGAAGGCAAACACGAATTGGCATCGAGTAATGCTAAACTGATCACTCACCTTCCACCTGTCTCACGAATATCGACCACACGAAGAAATCGCGAAGTCACGTCAAACTCTAAGAAAGTATGCCCTGGCGCGATGAGTGGCCCGTTGAATTGAATGGAGAAGAGTACGATGGCAAACATATTCTGACACTAGTGCGGGACAATGCTAGTCCTTTCAAAGACGTCTGGAACGTGCAGTCGCTCATCGATGAGATTGAAGAGAAGCTCCAAGTTAAAGTAACAGATATCCCGACTATCGATAAAGGCTCCAACAACTATGTACGTGTATCTTCGCACCTGCTCTCCGACCAACCTATCTAGCCCTGCAGCCCTTTATCACCAGGGAAACGAAGATGGAAACGTCGCCCAGTAATCAACTAAGGCGATCTTGCCGACTACACCTGACTGACTGTTGATCAGGGATTCCACTTGAAGGTCCGAAGTGGACCAGATATGGTGGTTCGTCTAGCTCGTGGCGACGTCAATATGCCAGACTTTGATGGCTTCGCTATCGAGCAGCAGATCCCCGAGGTTTTGTTCGAAGCAGCCACGTACACTCTTTTGCGCAACGAAGCCGAAGTCCGCGCCTCTCGTCTAATCTACTCTCGCGCACCACTCCTGAAACCAGGCTCTAGGACGCAGGTTCCAGATGATCTGTCTGGTCGACGCATGTTTGTGTTCGAACGATCTGATGGAACTAATAACGTATGGGAAGAGCTTGATGCCGGAGGAAAGGTGAGAAATAATACTCAAAGTGTTCGTCGTATACTAAGAGCTTCTAGGAGTCGCTGCTTGATCAGCTTGCACGCATGCGTGCTGCCTTATTCAACTATTGCCCACCGTCGGAGTTCACGACCGAGTACCTACATAGCCGCATCTTTGACTTCAAACCAGATGCTTTCACCTTGCCCGTAGCACCTACTCGCGAATTCTGGACACACGTAATGAAGTCAAAGATTGAAGCCACAATCAAGAACGACGGTGACATGATTGGATGGGAAGATGATGAAGAAACTGTGGGACCTGTTGCACTAGTAGCAAAGCAGTCTCTCCTCAAAGCGATACCACATCTACTGCCGCAAGAGAACTCCGACATCTTGTACAGGCTAGTGCTTGATCACGGTGACTATGGGATACACAACACTTCGATCATCACAGACGAAAGCTGTATGCCCGGAGTCACGTCGCTATATGATTGGGAGACAGCATGCATCGTTCCAGCTCTACTAGCTGACCCACTTGTCGCGGCTGGTCCTGTGGATCTGATTACGAACGAGCATGCTGAGCCAGCTGTTACTAGAATACCTGGATCATCGACAGGTGCAGAACTAGAAGCATATGCTACCTGGTCGCGACATTACATCAAGGTTCGTCTGTACCGAATCCTGCTTACCATGATGGTGCGCTAATACCTGGTACAATGAACAGGAATTGTACACGCATGCGCCAGACTTCGAGGCCGCTATCAAAGCAGGACGGGACGTACGGTATCTGTGGTTTGCGTTGCGCGACTGGCGTGGTGGTGCATCTGAAAAGTTCTTTGGCGACCTTGGAGCTTGGGCGGAGGCACGGCTGAGAGAGAGGGGACTCTCGTGAGTTGTTAAGTCGTCTTGAGCATCAGTTAGCCAACT
Source organism: Alternaria novae-zelandiae (assembly GCF_023758075.1). NCBI lineage: Eukaryota > Fungi > Ascomycota > Dothideomycetes > Pleosporales > Pleosporaceae > Alternaria > Alternaria novae-zelandiae. Next base: position 791,687 of record NW_026056970.1, on the reverse strand, counting down.
TTGTTATGATCTTGAGAGATTGTAGTAGCGGGTCGTAGTCTAATGGATGTAATCTGAGCGCAAAAGATGTGTTAAGTTTCGGCGCACAAACGAAGCCAGAAGCTTATAACAGCGAAAATCGCCAGTAGTCATCCATTCGTTACTAGCACACCGGTATTCTGATTGTACAGGGATGAGTGGACGCGAATCATAGCGGCCGATTTCCAGTTAGAGCCCCCGAAGACCTTTGGGGAACGTGTTCGGCCAAGATTGGGCACCTCGCAAAAGGGATTTGCCGGATAAGCTCCAGCTGCGAGCCATGGGGGAGACTGTCGCGCGACTGCCTCAGAAAGCTCGAAAACGATTTTCTGTTTGATATTGTCGAAATTTCTTGCTTTGCGCGTACTGTCTGCGCATGCAGTCTACGCGTGAAGTCGGTTCAACTGAGCAACTGTGGGGGCAACTCGCCAATGCCCAGCTACAGGTGCCTAGGTGGAGTCCATGGGTAGGACTGTTCGTTAGCGTGGTTGCCCCTGGTCAATGCGGCATTACCTCGGAACAATCGCGCGCAGCAAACAGCCGCCGTAGAATCGCGCAAATACATATACCCAATCTCCCAGCCGCATCACCCCGCATAGGAGGACACGCATCGAGCAGCTCCTGTCCATCTAGCCCCGATCACCAGAAGTACCCGTGTGGAAACCTACAGCAAGTAGTCTAATAACAAGATGAATCCGGATACCAATTCACGCCTCTGTCCCGACTGGGTCTTTCTAAACAATGCCAACGTACAGTAGGTGAGCTACCACTGATTTGAAAGCATCAAACGTTAACATCTGGCTGTCAGCGTCGCAAAGGACAGAGGCTGGTTCAAAACGTACACGCCCTTCAAATCAACAGTGGATTCCTCGCCCTTCTTCGGCCCGCACACGCAAACTCCCGTGCTGGGAATAGGTACCGTCGAAATTCCAACCAAACGCTCTCCGAATGCTTCCGGTGTATCTTCGCATCGTTCTCTCGTTCTCCACGAGGTCTTGCACGTGCCTGACTTTATTTGCAACACCATTGGGCAACCACTCATGTACACTGATGGATACAACGTAGTGACATTCGGCGGCAAAAGCGGAAAGCACAAAGGCACCATCAAAGACAGCAAGGGTAAAAACGCTGCCTATTTCGCCTCTAAAAGCCCATTGTTCGGAATCAAAGTGCGCCGGTCACCGAACGGGCCAAGGCTCGGTCCGTACGCGCTCAAGAAGGACGTGATGTACATGCTAGGCTGCCGATGGGACGATGCCGAGAGGCGTAAGTGGGAAGAATTCAAAGCCAGAGATGGACTCATCACTCCGGAGCCAAATGCTGCGCCTTACACGGCCGAAGAAACTTCGTTCCTCAAGAAACACTATCGCTCTGAATATCACTTCTTGAGACAGCACGGGCTCAGTATCTACAAAGAGGAAGACCGCGAAGAGGGACGGGTGATTTTACGCGCCATCATGCGTGAGGACGAGATGTCCGAGCTGGGAGGGTCCGGGGATGAGGAGGATGATTTTGATGTGTCACGTCTCGAAGGCCATCAGGCAGACTACAACTTCACGGAACGCCAGCTTGATTGGATCGAACAGTACTATGGCAATTCGGAGCAGTTTATGATTTCGTATGGACTCAAGTTCTACCGTGAAGAGGATCTCGAGGAGGCAAAGGCCATTGTGGATGTCATGATGGATGGAGATGATTAGGGGTGCCTAGGTACCTTGAAGTGTTGCTCATTAAGAAGCTATAGATCCGAGAAGAAGAATTGGGTATATAAAGCAGCCGAAATCTGGTAATTCCCCTCTACCAGTGTCCACCGAAAGCGTAATATGAAATGTATAGACTCTGATTGAGCCCGCTGGGTGTGAGCGGGGTGTGTTGCTCAAAGCTCACATAAGATGGATACGGAAGCTTCATCATATATCAAATCATCTCTAGCTGCTCATCCGGTACCCGTAGATCACGTACACATGCTCAACAAGGGGAATGCAGAGCTTATGATGGTATGAAGAAACCACGATCCTTAAGAAAACCTATGGTTTCGAGTTCCTTGCTCTAAATATTGGTATCTCGGTAGCTTGAGAGCTTGTCCTGATGGGCCTTAGGCTGGTGGGGCGAACGCGGGCAAAAAGATATAACCACCACCATGGCGCAAAAAAGAGCAAAACATACAACAGCCTACTAATCCGCCAGTACACCGTGACCAAAACCTCATGTAACCGAAGCAGGATCAATGCGACAATGACAGGGATAGATGGCTCTAATCCGACAAGAACAACAGAAGATAGAAACAAACATAGTAAACGACAGTGTAGGAATCGAAGTCCACATTAATACACCCCAAGCGATCCTCTCCAACAATGGCCTTCTCATAACCTCTTACCAAAATGTCAGTTTGTCCGCCACCCAATCCGTTACCGCAAAGAAAACATTGTGGCGGTGGAAGAAGCTCCGGTTTTTCTTGCCGAGGATATCTACAAAAGCACGGATTAGCCACTGCCCTCATCTCGCCTTCTCTCTGAGACTTACACATCGGAATCGTCAACGCACAAACAGCGACCTGCGCACTCCCAACGGCGATAAAAAGGGTCTTGATTCCCCCACCACCACCTACCCCACTCCGCCGTCCAGCTTCAACGACCCAGTCGAAGCCTTTAAACGTCAGGGCGAAGGAGAACACGTTCTTGAAAACGAGGAGGCACGTGAAAGCTTCGATGGACATGCCGCCTATATACGTCAGTACCTAGGCATCTCAAAGCATGGAATGGTCTCGGAGACTTACGATGCGCATCGACAATGTATAGCGCACTGGCGACAGCACCACACACCATACCCATAACTACGAGCGCGAAGAAGAAATCAGGCCAAAACCAGCCGTACGTTGCCGTATCTGCGCTGGTCCAACCGAAACCATAGATACCAGCACAACCTAATATGAGTTGTGGGACCACGAGCACCATGCGGAACTCGGGTTCGTAGACGCCGTTATTGAGACGCGTGAGCAGATTGGCGGACCAGTCGCTAATCAGACCGGTGAGGCCGAAGCCGAGGAGTGCACCGATGAAGGCGCCTGTATACCTTGATGGGGTTAGGACATGTAGGTGCAAAATATGAACGGAATGTATCAACTTACATGTATCCTGTCTCCTTCTCTCCAAACCAAAGCGGTGGGCCAAGCATAATTGCTGCAAGCACAACACCGATAAGGACCGTGAAACCGATTAGACTGCCTTGGATGAGACAGGCCCATAGTATACCCGGATGCAAGAACAGCGAGAACGGCCGCAGAAGGAGGTGCAGATACCGGTCATCTGTTTTCCGCCCATTGAACGGCTTCATACTTTCGAGAAAAGTAGCCTTGCGTGGCAAATCACCCACCGACTGCTCGTCCGCAGAGTTTCCTGCTCCCTTTTCATCCGTGTTTCCAGCTGCTTCGTGTTCAGCAGATGTGCTACTCGACCCCCGATTACCCAGGATTTTCATCTCTTCTCCATCCTTAACCAGCAAGTTCCCCATAGTGTCGGTGTCAAATTTCTCTTCCCTCCTGAACGCCGTTTCCGGGCAGAAGAGTATGATCAGCGGTAGCATGATCCCCGAGAATATGGCGACAAAATAGAATGTCCACTGATATCCGATTGAATCTGCAATCACTCCTACCAAAACTGGGGTAAGGAACGCGCCTCCGAAGACGGCGAAGTTTGACAGCGCCATGCGGACTCCGCGCTCGTGGACGTGATACATATCGCCAACACTGGCTTTGAATCGAGATACAAAGTTAGTGCATGCTTCAAGTAGGATTCGAAGATATCCACGCTTGAACTCACCATTGACGAGCGCTTCAAATGGCGCTAGGCCCACGCCTTGAAACACCCTCGCCCATAGAAACCCAGCATAATTGTTTCCTATCGCGCCACCCCACGCACAACTCACCACGACTATCACAGTTCCTAGAATGTACACATGTCGTTTTCCCCAGATACGCGCTGATGGCACGAAAAGAAAGCCTGCGACTCCGACACCCAAGAGGTGGTAGCCGGTCAATAGAGCCATGTCGGTTAGGTTGTGACCAAAGTAAATGGCGAGGGAGACAGTATTGGCGGCAAGAATGGGAGAGAGGGTGCTTGCGATGACTGATATGGAAGATAGAAGAAGGAGAATGGTGTCGCGACGACGAAGCGACCAGTTCTGGAGTATCAGTCAACTATGTGCACTTGCCTGGATTTTGTGCCAAAATGGGACGTTTGAAAGACGTACAAGCGGATCATTCGGATCATCACTCGGCTGCGGAACAAGCAGTATTGTCCCAGTTTTGTCGTACTTCAAGCCTGACCTCCCTATGATATTTCCTGCATTTCTTTCGATTTCCCTCCGCTGCTCGCCTTCCAATACCTGCGCGGTCCCAGGGACCTGTTCGAGCGCATGGTCAGAGAGGATGCCGAGACCCATTGTCGCACGACCTTATGAGTGCTGATTGCGGTAGAGCGTCGCAACAGCTACGTGGAATGCATGCGCAAAAAAATGTAAGGAAAAAAGGAAGTAGGCTGGAAGTGAGGACTGATGATGAAGGCTGACAGTGACGGATGCCGGGGATGTTGAAGGGTCGAAGATCTGGGGTGTGCAGATCGTCCAATGGGCCGCGGGAGCTGAACATGCTTCGGTGGAAGGCAGCTAATGGCAAATAGTAGCGGCCGAGCGCGTCCCGACTAGGGGCCGACGAGGCTTCAACTTCGAGTGTTCAAGAATAAGCCGCACGGGCACGGGATTGGGCGGATCAGCTGGATTATTCCGCAGCACGTCGTGCAGTCGCGAACAAAAGATGGAGTCAGTCATTGTGTGCGTCTGGAAGACTGTAATCATTACCAGCGCGTTCTAAAGGAAGAGAGTTGAAGTGGTTTCACGCCAAATAAGCTGGGCAGGCTTTCCAGCCTGGTGTCATCGATGTATGTAGTTTCATAGCACCTCCCTTTAAGAGGATACATCAATCAAATGTCTCCAAAGAGGATGCATTCACAGTTACTTGTTATTACAGGTTAGCACTAATGCTAGAGATCTACTAACAGTTGTAAATGACGAAATAGATTATGTTATTAAACAAAGAAGTTTCCAAACTGCGGGAATACACTACAAATAAACCAGGCCATGTCTTCGGTGTGGACAATCGATAATTGCAGGAAGGTTTTCTTGAGGCGCGAGTCGGGAAGTTGTCTGGTACACGGCCCGTCAGGTGCATGGCTGGGGCTACCGTTCGAACAACGGGCGCTGGGCAAGTATCCAACAGCGTACAGTGATAACGGTGTTCTCCTACAAAGCAGCGAGCAGCCCGACCATGGCAAGTCCAAGACCAACTCCCGCGCCTGCAGTCTGGATGGGTGCTGCTCCAGTGTTGCCAGCCGCTGATGCTGAAGTGGCGGAGGCGCTTCCTGAAGGGGTCATGGAGGCGGTGCCAGACACTTGTGTGACAGAGGAGTTGCCGGCAGAAGGGGTCGCACTGCCAGATGCTGTCGCGCTGCCAGACGGGCATGAGGGTTGGGTGTTTACGTCGATGTTCTGAAGTTTGCATATCTCGACGCCGAACTGAGTGGTCGCTGTGATACTTGTTAGCTGGCACGGGACGCGAAATGGCAAGCGACATACCAGCGATATCCGACTGTGAGCAAGTAGCGAACACACAGCAAGACACAGCGTCGATGATCTTGCTCTCGCAAATGCATGCAATGTCAGTAGCACCGCAGCTGCCCAAGTTGCCACCGAAGCAGGCTTGCTGCGTTTTCATTAGCTTTCGTTCGCCGGTAGTTATGGTCAATAACTCACAGCACATTGCGGGATCTGGTCAAGAAGACCTTGTGCCAGAGCTGTAGAGCTCAAGGCAGCGGCAGCGGCGATAATGAGGAAGCGCATGTTGGCAAAGTTTGGTTACTTGACTGTGAAGTATGATTAACGACGAGGTTTGCTTTAGACTGATACGCGACGGAACCCGCGAGGGGAAGCATGGTTTTGAAGTATCCGCCGGCCTGTGGCAGCGCCCTGAGAGAGACCTAGACCTACGATGGCTGCCAATTTACAGCTGAAGCATGCTTGGTCCCTACCTGATTGGCGGTTCGTTCCACCATTTGACTTCCCGATTGGCAGACTTCTCCACAGACAAGCCGATTCACATGCTTGATCCCAAATCCGGCGCGCACGTCCCTCCATAGGGCTTGGGCTGGGCTGAGATCGGAAGTAAGCCGGGGATCGGCGCAATTGCTGGAGAGACTGCTGATTGGTACTGGCGTCCCAGCCCGACTCAAGACCACCTGGGCAGGCACTAATCTGAACCAAAGGCGCACTCTATTGTCGCGAAAGCGACCGCCGTGTTCTGTTCATACCCGAGCACGGTCCGAATAAACCCAAGTCGATACCAGCACGTTCTCAGTTGTGAGACGGTGCAAGAAAGTGACGTTGGGGACGTTGATAATTTTGAGGACACCTGCAGCAAACTCAATCACCCTCGTCAAACAATATGAATGCCGAGCACTGTATGACTTTGGGCGAGCATTGTACCACGTAGGTTGCCGCACGCCACCTAATGCGGACTGCAAACGCAAAAACTTAAACACGGTAAGGGCATCACCGGAAGCCCACAAGTTAACACTTCGTGAGTAAACTTTGGAAGTGAGAGGACAGAGCGTTCGCCGTAGGAGCTTTGATCACCGACAGCCTCCCCTACAATAATTGCATCCAATACTTCGACCCCCGGCGCCTTAGCAGATAAATAATGGCAAGTGCAATGCAACTCATTCTAAATGTCGCCAAAAACCTCAACAGTAAGATTATAGACTCTTGATGCTATCAAAACCGGCCTCGGCGAGGCTTAGGGGCCGGGGTTTTCGGAGAAAAACATAGAAGACGGTCGTGATTAAGATTGCGATTAGCGCAAATGGCTTAGGGCGAGCGATTGTTGTTAGGAGACCTCACAGGATGACGTCCGTTATGCCGAAGCTGACGATTTCTGGCATTCTGGAATGGTTTATGTTGGTAAGCCGTGCGGATCTTGATCGCGCGCTTCAGAGTGTTCCAGCGGTAAGGAGTAAGCGACGGTGGGCGAGAGGGTGGGCGCCAGCATGCGATGGCAGTCAATAACTAGTCGGAGGCCGGCATGTTGCAGACTTCGCAGACTAGGCTACTTTCTTCAGTTTGATGTTTGTGCCACGAGGAGAGAGCAAATCGGTCTAGTTTTCATTCAGCTCGCTGGGGGTGGTTACTGAAGGCAGGAAGGCGCACGGTCGTGTTCTCGAAAATGTGAGTTTGAATCGAAATTCAGCCATTCTGAACACGAAGCATCCATTCAGCAATGTTGTGATCCTTCAGCGCCTAGATGTAGAGTGGTTTACATATTCTCAAATGGAACAAGTGTGCTCCACTACAACTTCGAGCTTGTATTGGAGATCCGGGGCTGCTAGTTCAAGGTGGGCTACAAATCGGAGCTATTCTCGGACCTTCTTATCCACGAACGCCATTATCTTATCACTTGATGAGACCCTTCTAAACCCCTCCTTCGTTCAAAGCGTGCATTTCCCGGTTATTCAGCAGTTTCACAACGACTTATTCTTCGCAAGATCTTTGGGGTACATGCGAAACGTCTCCTCGAGTATGGGTCTGTCGCTTGTTCAGTCGAGTCTACGTGCGAAGACATCGCGCGTAGACATATGGCCAGGAAGGAAGAGTTCATCGCAAGTCGCATTGTTATGCGATTGAAGAGTGGGAAGGACTAATGGCACACCTGCGATCATACTGTGACCTGGTTCCGATCCATCTGACTCACCTCACCCAACAATCGCTCGACCAACGTCTAAAACGAAATCTACATACACAAGGCTCGTCAATGAGAGAGAACGCTCCAGCGAATTTGGTAGATTGGTAAATGAGTGGCTAGACCGGTAAACTTCACTAACTATGCGAAACCGTCGTTAAACATCTGCGTAGGTGGCTGCGTCTCATGCAGGGCAGCGAAACGAGGGTCGGAAGGAACAATAAGGCCTCACAGATACACTAGCGCAAGCGGAACGCCATGGCGAGTTTGATACTTCCCCAGCAAGGAGCCCATCACATCCTCCACATATCGAGCGACGATGCTCTCATACGATGTACTACTGTCTCCACACATGATGCATCTCAGCCCGACATAGGGCTATAATCAAGATCTGAGTCACTGATTAGCTTCAACCCATATCCGCGGTCGATAGAGACCTTACCACTGCTGGATCTATACCACCAGCAATCCGAACCTTCCAAGAGCTTCTGTCAACTTGACTGAGGTTGGAGATATCGTTTGACTCCTGCAACAGCAGTTCGGCGATACAGACGTCTTTGGAGAATACCCTAGTCGTAATTGCGCTCTGGTCCTTCTGCCGAACCTGCAGCACCACGTCGTCTTCCTTGTCTTTTCCGGTGGGAACGACCATATCAAGATCCGATCGGCGCCCAGAAGAGACATGTTTCAGCTCCGCTATGCGCTGACCATCTGGACTTTCCACCGTCCAGAGGTTCTTCATTGCCGACCCGTGATGTCGTAGGTCGAAGATAGGCACACCCGAAGTGTCTTTCACCTGTCGACGCCATGACCAAGACTTCATTGGCCCAGGTCCTCCTCCCACGAAGAGCTCTTGGCCTTTCTCATCCACAACGGTGACGTTTGAAAACAACCGATCGTGGCATTTGACATAGATGCTGGTCTCTTCATTCGCGATGGGGGCATCAGAGATCTTGAAAGGAAGCGAGCAGAACTCGAGAACTGCCGACATGTCGACTGCCAACTGAACAATGGATTTCGAAAGGTTTCAGGGGTAAGCTGGGTGCGAGTATTTGCAGTTGCAAAAGCTGAACAATGCGACAAGATAGATGGGTAGGCCTCGTCAACCGCTGGGTGAAGAATGAGAGGGAATGCAGGTCGGAACACGCATGCGCCATGAGAACTAACTGCGCAACTCAGCAGCTCTTGTCTAAGACAATGTGACTCGCTATACGCGATCTGCAATGTCATCCCTTACACAAGAAACCCCTCGAAGCATCGTGATCGGGTTTAACCGCTGCCTGGACGGCTTGTCCATCAGCACGTGGTCTCGGCATAAGCCGCCAGGGCAGAACTATCCACATACACCTCTTGTTGCCTCCTCGGCAGACGACTTGAAGTCGCGGCATGCGTCTGGTATCAAGGATAGCGCAAGGGTAATGTCTCGGTGATTATAAATTTCATGTTGCTGCAAGCCATGTCACGCTGACCGGCTGTCAGCTGCATTTACCCAGACGCTTTCCTATTTGTGCTTCAACGCAGATCTTGTCTGGAGACGGAGAATACCACTGCACCGGTGTCTCGCCCAATTCGGGATTCTGAATCCAATCCTTGTTCTAGTTTCTCCATTATGGTGATGGTATTCTCTAGCTACGCCATATCCATACCACCTGCGGGTACCAGAAGCGGAGATGAGTCAGCGATTTCACCTCAGACTACAGCCTCATTCATCGTGCTCATCGCTTCTCGGGAATGAGCAGGTACAATAGCCCTGGGCCTTTCGTACATCATGTCCTTGCCATCGCTTCATTCTGGTATGCAACTCCAGCTCTCTCTTGATACGCACCTTCTCGAACAAGTGATCGCCAACACGACTTCTCATCGACCGCTTGCATTGGACGATGGAGATGCCAGCATCTTCTCGACGAACGGCCAAGCAATCCCAAAGCGGACGATTACGCTGCTACTTGCTGCGCCTCTTACCCATCTTGACCACTTTGAGCACACCATTGATGATGTGGAAAGGGCTTTCGGCTCTTACCGCTTCTTCAGTGCCAATGGTATGTGTCATCTCGGAATCGATGGCACCCGCTTTTCATAGAGGGGATTTGCTCTTTCTCTCCAATCGGAGCAACCACATCCAAGCTGGCGAAATACCAGTCGTGTGGTTTGCTGGCAGAGCTTTGCCGATGGTTCATCGGGCGATCAAAGTCTCTGACATTGGTGGAGATGATGATAATTCCTCGCCAAGGTAAGATATTCTCACAGCTTCGGCATGGCGACATCACATCTAACGTAACATAGGCAGTTTATAGTCACTAAAGGTGACAATAATGAAGTCGATGACGTTTCCATGTATCCTGATGGGCGAACCTTTGTAACGAGAGACGAGATCATGGGCCTGATCGTGGGATACATACCGTACCTTGGATGGGTTTCCATTGCACTTCAGAAGATCCTCGAGGCAAAATATCTCATACTGTTGCTCGTAGTCGCTGTTACATTTGCCGGCTAGCTCAACAGTAGCTCACCCCCGGCTTCACTTCTCGGTATCTGTGTCTCCGCACGCCCTAATATCAGCGTACTAGTTCAGTCTTAGCCATGATCTTTTGCACAAGTCTGTGTGTCTCGTATACGCATGTAGATGCCATGGATAAATTTGATGGCCTGTTTGGTGGGGTGGGGCGCATCAGGCACCTCCAACGTAAGATGATACACGATCATAGACCTTGTAGGGGGATACTGTCGTGCGTACTAACCCAAGGAATTTGCCGAACTGTACTCATGTAAGACAGATCCTTTACCTGAGCGACATTCGTTTATACTATTCTGATGAGATGACATGCTTCGCGGCAACACCGATTGGACGTATGAGACGTTTGTCAACCGAGCATGAAGATGCCACTTGAAAGTACCTAGGCATGGACACTGCTCAATTGATGGGTATTCAAGCAAAGTATAGTGATACGCACACAAATTGCAAGTGTTGCAATCGCCGTGTAGCTTGTTAAGACTTATATTGGTAAAGGGATGCAGCTCCGCCCCATCTTTGTAACCATTGTTCTACAGCTATGATACGATTGTATCACGCGCAATCTATCAAGGATGGTGAGACATAATCACATCACGCAAGTTGAAGCCCATCTGGATAATGCCTCGCCGGAAAGGGATCTCGGGAATGTTTTACTTCATTCCTGCACGATCCCAGGCTTGGGCGTCCCACGATCACCTCTCAACATGATTGATACGGGTGGATGGTCTTACAAAGCTCATCGGTTCTATTCTTGATAGGTTACAACTACTGAATCACCTCATCGGCGGAGTTTTTTGACTAAATAGCCCCCAATTGCTGCACTAATCGAAGCACCTGTCTCACATGCAAGTAATCTTCTTGATCGAAATCTGACGGATAGCTTGAAGCAAAGCTCTTGGAAATATTTCGTCCAGGAAGCCGGACCAGGTATAAAGCCTGCCTGATCCACCGTACAACTGTGTTTCCAGCACGCATATCTTCTCATCATCCAAGGTAACAAGTTCAACAAAGAACTCTTCATTCCAACATCATCAATATGCTTTCCAACGCCAAAAGCCTCATTGCTCCCATTGCCCTTTTGGCACTGGCTCAGCACTGCCCCGCGCCCTTCCTCGCCGCCATTCCCGCTGCTACCGCTGCTGGTATTGGCGCTGCCGTAAGTCCATCCATTCGCTACCACGAATGTAAACAAAACTGACATGATGTAGAGTGCAGCTGTTTCCGCAGCTGGCACCGTCGCCGGCACCGTCGTGACTGCAATTAACGGCAAGAGGGCCCGCGATGGCACCCAGGTCATTCACGCCCGCGACAACTGGGCTGGACTTCACAGCTACGTCTCCAAGCGCCAGGATGAGGAATTTGGCACTGGAACCGCGTGGCAAGACTGCGCCGATCAGCTCAAGGGAGCTGACGTGACTTTCGAGGGCACCGGTCCTGGTGGTAAGTCCGATCTGCTCTATTACAGCGACATGTGTGTGTACTAACGTCGTGTCCTCCAGTCATTCTCGTCAGCGGTATTCCCCCTGCGTGCATGACTTTGGCCACTGTCATTACTGGCAAGTTCAACGCTGGAAACCCTGTACCCCAGGGAACTGACTCGATCTCCTTCACTGGTCTTTCCAACGAAGATGTTCAGGCTATCCAGGATGCGCTTGATGCCAGGCCTACTTAGATGTAACGCCCAGATCTCACTCTCAAGCTCTCGATGGAAGTGCGCTTGGTTGAACTGTTGTAGCTTTCTTTTCGGTTGATCACACACTCGTTTAGTTGTACGTACATGCACTGAAGTAGAAAAAGAATCTTGGCCAAGATATGCTCGTCCGTCAGTTATGATGTAACAGTCCCTAATGTCATAAGGCAGTTAGACACTGAAGACTCTTGATAATGGTGTGGAAGTGATGGAGATGCATCAAGAGCGACGTGCGTGTCCCTGTATGTCCAGATACATGCTCAGATACATTTGTCAGCTTTAGCATGTGAGGATCTCTTTCCGTCTGGGTGACGCCTCATGGCATGCTGACATTATCCGCGTCAGCTTGCGAGGATGTCCTGCCGATAAGAAGGAAGAAAGCCCCAGACGACTTCGCTCTTTCCTCCACCAACCTCGTCCACACCACACCACCATGCTTCTCCATCTCCTCACTCCCATCCTCTACCTAGCCACTTCAATCCTCATATTCCACCTCGCTTTACACTGCCACAGCCAAGCCCATCGATACTGCTTCCTACCCTTCTTCCTCCTCTTCGCCTCACTATCCATCACATCCTCCACGCACTTCATATGGATACCCGGCCTAACAAGTCTCTGGACCCAAGCCATGGTGCTGAACATTCCTCACGTGTTCTGTCTACTTTACATACGGAAATGGCCCGTTCCGCGCCTACCTGCTACTTCACCACCCCTCAGTCGGTTTGCTCGGTTGCGACACCAGTGGGAAGCAACGTATCGCTTGTGGGGTAACCCGCAACTCATCCGTGTTAGTCCGGACTCCAACACTACCAGCGATACAGACAAGTCTAGTCAGCCTATTTCAGTCTTCCTGTTCTTACGACTAGTAAAACTGTCGATATACTACTGCATCAACTTCGAAATCCTACCCGCTCTTGTCGCCGCAGTCTTCGGCGAGATATATCCCGAGGACGTCTCTGAAGAGAAACAAATGCTACTCCGACGCTGGTACGACGTCACCACCCGAGACTTATTGATCCGGGCCTACATTTCGGTCCTCTGGGTCTGGCAAAGCGTCGTGTACCTAGACGGAAGCAACGCTATACTGGCCAGTTTCATTGTCAGCATCGGCTTGGACCGTCCTTGTGATTGGCCTCCTCTCTTTGGCTATCCTTCTTCCATTACTTCGCTGAGAACATTCTGGTCTCGGTTCTGGCATAAAATTGCTCTTCAGCCGTATACGTGTATCGGGAGAGCTCTTGCTCACCAGCTTAGCTTCCGTTCCGACTCCTACGAATGCAAAGCGTTTGTTGCTCTTGTCGTGTTTGGGCTTTCTGGGGTATCTCATGGGGTTGTGAGTTGGCAGATAGGTCGTGATGGACGGACAGAAATCTGGTGGTTTATGATCAACTTCTTCGCTTGTTTGGCGGAGACGATCTTCTTGCAGCACTTCCTGCCTGCATTTGGTTATCAGAGAGAGCTGAAGTCAGTCAAAGAGAGTTGGTTCGGCGTGTTCATCGGACGAACATGGGTTTTCGCGTTCTTTTTCTGGAGTGTTCCCAAGTGGCAGTATCCGGCCATGTACAAGGACGCGCTTCAGGCAAGACAGATGGCAGTATGGAGCTTGATATTCTCGAAGATGATTGCGAGCGCCGAACCGGGCTGAGCGGGAACCAGAGTTCATTTCTCAGTATGCAGCTTGATATGGTAAAATACTAGCGATGCGGTTAGAACTGCGGTAGAAGCCACATACTGTACAGAGACTCCACACGCCACCCACTCTGACAAACATACCCACGAACACCAAGCCATGCAGCGAACGCGAATGCGAATGCGAATGTGAAATGCTTAAACAGCGTCCCAATCTAAAAGCGAATGACTCCTTCCATCTCTACTCTTTCTCGGCATCCATCGCCGGCGGCGGCAAGCCGGCGGGGCTGATTTCCTTGTTTAGCGCCAGGCGCTCCGGACTCACGATTTCTCCTAGGCTGACGATGTTGCCATGTGCATCTGCAATAGGAATGTGAGAGGCATCTTCGTCTCTCTCATCTGATCTACCGCGCTCTTCGCTCTCGGTCATGTTATGCTCTTTGCCTTTCGCGCTGCTGCTACGCTCAAAAGCTTCGGGAACCTTCTCGCTGAGGTCAATGGCGACGAAGGATTTGGGTAGTTTGACACTAGAACACATCAGTATGGTTTCCCAACGTAAATTGGGGGAGGTGGAATGCGCGTACGTGTGGAATTTTGCCCGAAGAGTCTCGAGGACTTCTTTCCAGTCTTGGTGGAGAGTGAGACTGCGACGTGGTGCAAAACCGATCATATGGCGTGAGTCCAGTTGTCTGCCCATGTTAGCGATTGTCGCATTGCATTGCGTAGAATCATTTGACTTACACATCGAGCGGAGCAAAGGCGTGGCATCCTGGCGATAGAGTAATGCGAATGCTGTAGTTGAAAGTATGCGGCTTGTCGTCAATACTAGCATTCTCTGATTCGTACAGCTCGAAGTTGATCTGTGACAAGTAGTCGAGCTCTGGGATAGCATTGCGTTCGATCTTGGTCTTGATACCGCCCTCCAGGATGCAGTTGAGCAGTGTGTAGATATGCGACTCCTTGGTGAAGTAGAAGAAACACTTGGGCATGTCCGATGCCTGCAGCTCTTCTAGGTCTCCAACAATCTCTTTAAGAAGTGGTAACGATGTGAGCAAGCCAATTTCTAGCTTCTCCTCACTCTCGATACCGTACTCCTGTGGCCCGATGTAATCGAACAGAACCTTGCACAAGTGATACATCTCGCGCAGCTTGACCAGTCTCGCATCGGTTTGCGCTTTGGAGGCTGCAGTACCCAGACCCGAGTACAGCTTGAAATAAGACTCGTGTACATAGGACGGAGGCGCTGGGGCTTTGACGGTAATCTCAGACTTGCGCCTGAAACCCATACGGTGGGAGAGGCTACCGCGGTCATGGGTCTTCTCCGCGCTCTGCTCCTTTGCCTCGGCCTTAAGCTGGGCATCTGACGGTGTCGGACCGACGGGTATAGACTTGGCTGAGCTGTTGTCGGGTGTGGTCTGCTTGGATCCGTCTGCAACCGAGTCTTCATCCACAAAGCTGGCATCGGGAGTAAACACCCATTCAAGGAAGGCGCGGTTGTGGAGAGCGTCGAACTTCATGGTGTCGTATAGCTCAGAAATCTTGCTTGGATCGACTTTGTCTGCGTCTCCAAATTCCTTGAACAGCTTCTCCCATCGCTCCTTGAACAACTCTGGTCCTTCATTACAGCACCAGCGTGTTTGGATGTGATTGACGTTAGTGTACTGGGACTGTCCTGACGTTTGTCCTTCCGATGGTGGAGAGTTCAACGCAGCTAGTGAAGAAATGGCTTCTGACTCGATCTTCTTGAAGTTGTGGTTCATGACACGCTGATGGAACTTGATCAAATCCACAACCTGCCGAACGACAATGTATGGCTCTGGTACGTCCTTTGGCCATGCAAACTGAGGCGGAGCCTTGTCGCCTGCGCGTAGCAAGGTCTTGAGCTTCTTCTTAACTTTGTCCATAACGTCCTTTGCCGCGTTCGAGTCATCCAGAAGGTCCTTGCGTACTGATATGTGTTCAGACTGGTACTGCTCCTTCTCCAAGAACGACGCTCCGAATATTTGTGCGCTGGTGGTCACTCGTCGCTCTGAACTGCTGAAGATGTGAACATCATCTAATACGTCCCTGTTCATCAACAACAGATCATTGCGGAAGTTCGCGCCCATGTCCTGCGTTTGATGCCGAGCGGAATGCGTCGGTTCACCTCCCCACTTGATAATCAGTTGGAGCTTATCAAGGACCATGTTGTTATCTTGCGCAGTGATGCGAGACAATGTGACCCCAGACATGGAATCGCTTCGGTTTTTGAGTAGCTCTGGTTCGTCCTCGCCGGCAGCGGCAGTCTTTTCCGTGCCCTCAGCAGTTGTTGACTCTGGCTTTGGAGCTTCCGGTACCTCTTCGGGTAGAGTCTCTCCCGGTAGCAACTCTTCCTTCCGGCGTTTGCGGAACATGGGCTTGATTTGAACTTTGGTTCCAGGCCAAGCGCCTTTTTTATTCAGATAGAGTTGCAGCTCGCGCAGCTTCTTAGTATCCTCGAGACCTTCATCTAGAGCTACCTTGACTGCATCACTCACGCTCTGCAACGCTATCTCTCCGATCAGCAATACTTCAGCCTGGTGGCCCTTGAGCAAGTCGACGAATGGTTTAGAATGGAAGGTGTATTTGAACTTCTGTTTCGGGGTCCTGTCCGCATGGCGAATGACTGACACGACACCTTTGAGCTTCCATTGCGCCGCAGTTGCCGGAGGAGGCACTTCCAGATGATCTTCCGACATTGACCTTTCCTGTTCAAGATGCAGGTCGTCATCGTCATCGAAGGCAGGCGGAAGCGTAATTTCGGGTTCCGACATTGGCCCTTCTGGAGTCGAGGTAGAGGTGGTAGTGATTGTTGCAGGACTTAGTACTGAGGCGGGGTTGGGCTTCTCGAAACTAGGTGAGGATGCGATGGGCGTAGAGCTGAGTGACGTGTCAGGTGACGAAGGCATCGTGTTGGACTGCCGCATATGTTGGAGGTTGTGAGCATGATTGCCCACCCTTGACATGCTCGGACTCTTGAACAGCTTTCCAAGCGTCTTGCGATGGCCCGAGGCGCCCTTTGTAGAATTGCCAGCACTATCTGTACCAGCTTGGGCATCTGCAGCCGCGTGTTGAGCGGCGTCCTTGCGTTGTTTTCGCGCAATTTCCTTCAAAAACATCTCCTTAAGAATGTTGGCCGCCTTATCGTAATAGTCACCGTTGTCTTTAACGAAGCTCCACCCGTTGACGTCGATAACATAGCTCTGGTCTCCAGTGCGCAGTAGATCAAACCCACACACTCGTTGTCCAAAACCTTCTGAGATCTTGGCTGCTATTGCAGCCTCGGACTCGCTGAGTTTTGTAACATAGCGGACTTCCTTGCCGCTAGGATTGCGCTTAACAAGACCGTCAACGACAGGTGACTTTCTTGTTTCGGCATGGCAGAAGGTTGGTCCGACCGTATATGCTTTCACATCCTCAGAGTTTTCTACCTGAAGAAATTGCTCATAGATGTAACTGCCTGTCGGTTCAAGGATGCCCCTGGGTACTTCGAGAGTTTCATCCTTTTCTGAGCTCTTGTTGTTGATCTTCCTGAACAGCCTCCGGCCGCCGCCTCCATCTTTCTTGTGGAAGTAGATGTGTATGTTATGGTCTTCGCCGCTCACTGGCTTCTCAACGAATGGTTTGGTGAGGGTAACGCCGTCGACGCGGATCGTGTTGTTGTCGTCGATGAGTTCAACGGATTTCGGTGCCGGGGAGCCTCCACCAGTGCCGTCTTCGGGTCCTTCCAGCCTCAGGCCTGTTCTTTCGTACAGGGCTTTCGCAAACTCGGCCGATGGCAGCTTGGGTCCACCGTCGCGACTGACATCAATACGTTTCGGCGTAGGAACGTTGAGCTTATCCAGTATACCAAGACACAGACGGCGATCCCACAGCACCTGCTGCATGGGCAGGTCGTTTACGCAGAAGGGCTTTCGCAATTTGGTGTAGGCAATTGCCTTGTCCAGTGGGAAGCCATCGGAGAAGAAGGAGATGAGGAAATCGCAGACAGGCCAGTTCTCGACGGCCTCGTCCAAGATGATCTTATCGCCAAAGATCTTGACTTCAAACTCGTCCACCAGCTTGCCGAAGATGTTGCGCGCAGGCTTGCTGCGTGCCTTTGACTCGAGCGCACACACGCCGATTATGCCCTTGGTCGGCTTCTTCTCTCTCATCTCCCGGCTTGCCGGACTGCTGCTGGTCGCCGTGCTTCCGCTGATGCGTCTCTGGGCTGTCCGGCTTCTTGAGCGGCGGGGCTGCGTCGACAGAGGGGGCTGCCCGGCGTGAGGAGAGGCGGGGTGGGCCGGCGCGGTGTTGGGGCTCGCCGTCTGGCCGTTGGCGGGCTGGTCTTGGGGGAAGAGCAATTGCGTGGGCGAGGTTTTGGTGCCGAGACTGCCATTCTGGCTCGAGGTAGTGACGGAGAGCGACGAGGTGGCCGTCGTGGTGCCGTGTGGGTTGTCCATTCTGGCTGGGTAGAGTTAGTGGGTCAACTTTGAATGTCTGGAGTGTGCATGTGAAAAAGATCATGGCGCGGCCGTGATGGCCCATGACGTACGTACCGTCTGGTTCTGAGCCCGCCACGGAACTTTTTCCACTCCAACTGTATCCGCGGTTGGAAATGGCAGAAACGAATGAGGATATTGATAGTCGCTTCGACTCTGTTGCTGCAGTGCCCGCGTCAGATCGCGGCTGTCGGAAGGAATCCGGCAGCAGCAGAGGATTAACTGGGGCGCTTGCAAGACTTCCCCGGGTGCTCTCTAGCGTGGGCGTGGCATCCGAGTCGTCGAGAGCGGAGCCAGACCAGGCTTGTCCAAAATATTCAAAGATGCTGCTATCAGATGCCTTGGACGGGCGGCGTGCGGGCAAGCTCTGTCGAATCGCTGCGGCACCGAGCGAGGGGACGGACACGCTGGGACGCTCTACATTGCGCCCGCCCGTCTCAGGCTCGCTCGATCTTGCCTTTTGGCCGCCTGCGGACGCGCCGCTCGCACTGGAGAGCTGTCGCCATGATCGTGTGCTCTCGGAACTGGCTGTGCGGGATAGTGGCTGCTCCATGTTTCGCGGTACGCCTTGCACCCGTGCGCCGTGGGGGAAGTGGACAGTGGACGTTTGGCGACAGTATCCTCACAACGTCTTCATTCTCCGGAGCGCAGTAGAAGTTGAGTCTCTGGACGTCAAGAATGCGAAACACTTTCACGACACGGTACGTCACTCAGCGCAACTTGGCAGCATGGTCGAATACCACAATCTGAATGGACAGACTTGCATATGCTGTGCCGTTTCGAGCTCTAGATGTCCACCTTCGGGCTGCAGCGAGGCTACACGCGCGCCACGTGTTGCACATCACATCGGAACGGCGCCCGCCCAGGTTGACTTGTACCTAGGCTTCGGGGGTACCCCGTTCCGCGTCCCCATGTTTTTGGAAGATGATCAGACGATGCCGGTCATAGTTGAGGTAATCCAGATGTCTTGTGAGCGCGTTATCGCTGACGTGGTTCTGAGCTGCAATTTGAAGCATAACTCACCAGCCAGCATGGAAGCTTATGGGTATTCTTTTTGCTATGCAAGGCGGTGGACCCTGAGTCGATCGCTTGGCGCCGTCACGCGATCTAATCTAATCTTATCTGATCATCTCATCTCCGCAAAAAAAGTTCTGGTCGCGTTCGCGGCTGCAACACCAGCCAGTTGATGCATGCGCCCCGGTCGTCCTTTCCCAACCTACACCCAACATGGCAGGCCCCAAGGTACAGCAGAGTGCCAGCAGCGGCCCAGTGACCAAGCGTCAGAGGACACGGCACGAAGGTGAAAAGCACGTCGCAACACAGATCCGCCAGTCCAAGATATTTGCGCCGTTCCGAGTAAGCTTCCATGGCGCGACCAAGCACTCGCGCACGACTGACTCCATGATAGACTGTTGGCCTTGTGTCGCCTACAAGTGTTCCATTTACAGCACTCCCGCTCGGTAAGACGACCTTCCAGATCACTACCTCGGTCGGCCGCTCTCTCCAAACGTACGACCTCAAGCGCGGACTCAATCTCGTCTTCATAACTCGACCGCAAACCCCCGAGGAGATTACTGCAACAGTAGCATGGAACAAGGTCGTCTTTGCAGCTTGGTCAAGCTACAAGAAAGAACACGAGCGCGGCGTGTGGGTATACCAGCGCGGGAAAAAGATTGCTGAGCTCGAGATACCACGCGGCGGCATACAGCGCATCAGAAAATTGGTCGTCCTCGGAGAATGGATAGTAGGATGCGGCAAGTACAAGATCGAGGTTTGGAGGACAGCTACCCGCGAGCACTACACGACCCTCCACGGCGCATCGTCCAGTGACCTCTCGGGCTGCATCTGCAACATGCCCACGTATCTGAACAAGATATTCGTAGGCCGAAAGGACGGCTCTGTCGAGATTTGGAACATCAGCACTGCCAAGCTGCTATACACGCTTCTCCCGCCAGCCGCAGACTTCGGCTCTGTGACCGCCCTACAGCCGACGCCAGCTTTGTCCCTCCTCGCTATCGCATACAAGTCCGGCCCAATTACAATCCACGACATTCGCGCCGACAAGGAGGTTATGCGCCTGAACACAGGTGGCTCGCAGAAATACCCAGTGACATCAATTTCCTTCCGGACCGACGGACTGGGTGCTGGCGACGATGGTCGTGAAGACGGTGTCATGGCCACGGCCAGTACTCAGAGCGGCGACATTACCTTCTGGGACCTGAACAAAGGCGGTCGTAAGACCGGTACTCTGCGCGGAGCTCATGGCCCACCCCCGGCTGTCAGTGGAGGCGTAGGCGGCGGCATCAGCAAGATCGAATTCCTCGCTGGACAGGCTGTAATTGTGTCGAGTGGCTTGGACAACTCTTTAAAGACATGGATTTTCGACGAAACCCCCTTCTCGCCCCTACCGCGTATCTTGCATTCCCGTGGCGGCCATGCTGCGCCAGTTTCGACTCTTCGCTTCCTCCCTTCCAATTCAGATGGCTCCGACGATGTCGGCAAATGGCTTCTTAGCTCGAGTCAAGACCGAAGCTTGTGGGGCTGGAGTTTGCGACGCGACGGGCAAAGCACAGAGCTCAGCCAGGGTGCTCTTCAGAAGAAAGCGAAGAAGATGGGCCTCTTGAACGGAAACGCCGAGACTTCCAAGCACCATATCAAGTTGGAAGACCTGAAAGCGCCAGCCATCACCTGCATGGCTTGTTCTCTCAACCGCGACGGCGGCATGGGCGCGATGCCTGGCGTATCTGGCATCTGGACCAATTCATCCAAGGTCAAGGGCCAGGACAAGAAAGCTACAGAGGTCAACATGACTGGATGGGAGAGCATTGTCACAGGACACGCTGGTGACAAGACTGCGAGAACCTGGTTCTGGGGGCGCAAACGGGCTGGTAGATGGGCATTCGAGACAGGCGACGCTACAGAGGTCAAGAGCGTCGCAATCTCGTCCTGCGGCACGTTTGCTGTGATAGGTTCCGCTGGTGGCTCCATTGATATGTACAACTTGCAGTCTGGCCAATTCCGTCGCAGGTTTCCCGCTCGACTCACTCCGGCGGAAGCCAAACAATACAAACTCCGACAGCTACAGGCCGAGGAGGCTATGGACTTTGCAGAAGATTCGCCACGGAAGTTTGCAAAGGGCGAAGGCAAACACAAAGGAGCTATCACTGGTCTTGCCGTAGATGGCCTGAACCGTACGCTGATAAGCTGCTCCGATGATGGTAAAGTTAAGGTGAGTAACTTTTTCTCCCACTGCTGGTCAACACTAAATATCTTTTAGTTCTGGGACTTTGCTACCGGCATTTTACTTCACGAGATCGACTGGTACCCCATGACGAAGATTCACGGTCTACGCTACCACCGGAACAGTGATCTGATAGCACTGAGCTGTGACGATGGCTCTATCCGTGTATTGGACATTACCACCAAGAAACTCATTCGAGAGTTATGGGCATCAAAGTCCCATGCCGCGTTGCAGACTCTCGACTACACATTTTCAAGCGACGGCCGATGGATCATTTCTGCAGCCTCTGACTCCACAGTCAGGGTATGGGACTTACCGACGGGCCATCTTATCGACGCCATGAAACTTCGCCGAAAGGTTAACACAGTGGCCTTTTCACCTTCGGGCGAGTTCCTCGCTACCGGACTGGATGGCGAGGTTGGTGTGCACATTTGGACAAACCGAACACTCTTCACCCATGTTTCAACCCGCCAAATAACAGAAAATGATGTTGTCGAAGTGAATGCACCGACAGCATCTGGCGAGGGCGGTATCGCCGTCGTTGACGCTGCGACTGAAGAGCAAGCAGAAGACGAGGATCAGGATGAAGTCACAGTGCCAGTCATGGACCAACTCAGCGACAAGATCACAACACTCAGCTTGGTACCGAAGTCTCGCTGGCAGACACTGTTGCATCTCGATGTCATCCGTGCCCGCAACAAGCCCAAGGAAGCTCCCAAAGCCCCAGAGAAGGCGCCTTTCTTCCTTCCGTCTCTTGGTCAAAATCAGATTCAAGGAGCAGATAACGCTGCTCTCGCACCACTCGACCAAGACCCCAAATCTCGCATCTCCAGCTCCGCGCTTGCTTCGCGTTCTAGCGCCGCCACGGCTACCGATGTGTTCAGCCGTCACCTTGCACATGCGACCGAGACTGGCCAATATACACCTCTCCTAAGCCACCTCTCTTCCCTTCCTCCATCGGCCGCTGACATCGCAATTCGCACCCTTGACACGACGGAGCCTTACACTGAGCTACGAACGTTCATTGAGGCGTTGACCGCGAGACTACAAGAACGTCGAGACTACGAGCTGGTGCAGGCTTGGATGAGTGTGTTCCTGCGACTACATGGAGACATCGTGGTCAAGGATCCTGAGCTTGTGGGCGAATTGAGGAAGTGGCAAGAGGAGGCAAAGAGGGAACGTGAAAGGGTCGGTGGGTTAGTAGGATATAGTGTTGGTGTGGTCGGATGGGTCAGAAGCGCAAGATAGGCTTCTGGTTGCATGTGCATGTCTAGCATATTTCGCAGCTGTCGCCTTGTTCTTGGCCTACCAATTGACATAAAATCAATGATTACGGTACTCCTTACAGTTTCAAGTTAAGAACTTTCGATGCTCTCCAGCATGACTTCGGTCGTATCTCAGACGTATCTTGCCCCACTGTCGTCTGATATAGAGCACGTGTTGCGCCCGCTACAGACATTGAGATCTGCGCAGCCATGCCTTCCGCACCCAGCAACATCCCAGCTGGCTTCCAGCGTAGCAGTTTCGTCACATGGCTGCACCGTGCCTCACCCAACCCCAGAACCCATCGTACTTGGACCACCTGGAAAGCCATGGCAGGGCTTAATCAAGGAAATCGGTTTCTAGACGATCAAGAAATACTAAGCAGAGCTTCAGTCTCTCGAAGAGTTTTCCTAGGGTTTGATGTTTCACAAGGACGCCTGAGTTGCCCGGGCTACATACGCATGATTCAAAGAACACGATGCAATCATGCTCTACAAGCCGTTGCAGATACATGCCTATGCAGCCACCACTGCGAGTTCTATTACCTAATTTCATGAAGTCTTCACTAAACAAACTCGAGCTCATGATGATCGTGAGGCAGTGTTGTACGTGGTTGTGACCCGCTCTGCAGGTACGTTTCTCCACCATGACATCACAGCAAAATACATCATCGCGATGACACAAATTGATCGCGACGAGAACTTCTTACCCCTCATACTCACACTCACAAATCTTCCACTGCTCTTACTTTCAGCTCAAGCCCAACTACTACTACACCAACCAAACCTTACTCACATACTTCATCATGCCTCGCAACGGAGACGGATCCTCAGACAACGGCCCCATCGAGGTCGGCAAGGACGCTGTCCACGGCGCCTCTGGAGACGTACGTACCCTCATCTACCATCGCACATCTCAAGCTTGAGACTAACAGATACCAGTCAACCCTCGAGCACACCAAGAACAACGTCGCTCCCATGCCTGAAATCGAGAAGGGCGAAGGTACGACCCGGCTGCCCCACCTACCCCTCTCCGCGTCCCAAGCTCTTTTCCAAACCACAACGAAGGAAGAAAACATAACTGCAAAAGACGCAAGCACTGACACGACGCAGCTATCGAAGGCATGAACGCCTCCGGCGGCGGCCTTGCACCAAAGAAAGGCCACACCGGTCAGGGCGCCCCCGCCACCGACTCGAACAAGCCCGCGCCTGTTGACGAGGTCACCAAATAAGCTATCAGCACCAGAGCGAAGAGCGACAGCCATGCGCTCGGCCTCTAGGGAGAACATCCCCGGTACCAGCAAGGGGCTTGGCTAGCTAGCTAGCTAGTAAAGCAAAGCAAGGGAGTAACATCTACAAGTGACAACGGACTTTTGCGAGTAACATCGGTAGTTGCGTTGCATTGCATTGCATGCTTGCAAGCGGCGTGGGCCCCTAGATAGCTACGAAAGTAACGAATGGAAGTCAAATAACTCAAAGACGATCTTCTTAACAGCATGTGGTTCTAGATTCCTGTGTTGGTGGGGCCAAAACGCGGTGTGAATGTTCGTGCGGTGTACATGCTGTTCTCGCATGCCATGTTCCCTGCGACGCCAAAATGGTGTTGATGGCTTAGTAGATAGTAGACTTCATAAGCGAAGGCCGATAAACCTCACGCACAATCGCGAAGGCCGAATTTCACGTTCGTCCTTCTGTCTATGTACGGGACGAGCTGAGTCGTGTGAAAATACATGACTGCGCCGTTCGTATTGACGGAGTCCACGGAAGCCAGACATCCGTAAAGGCCTATGAATAGACCCTGTGTACGTACTCCGGTCACGTCATTAGGCGACCTAGAGATAAGTTGGTTCTCATGTCATCGTGGCTGCTGGGCAAGTAGTTTTGAGTGGAGGCGGCTGGCGTCAGCCTGCATGCGAAGTCAGTCTCGCCTCAGCTGAGCCGGAGTCCGAAGCGGAGGGTTGGGATGCTTAGCGTGGGAAGCTGGAAGGGGGCAGAATCGTGGAGAATCGGTGGCCCTGGTGGAGCGGCAGTGGGGAACTTTGGTTCTCAACAAAAAGCACATGTGAAAGGGTAGAGCATCAACAACATTGAGGAAACATCACGATGGGAGGAAGTACTGTGAAGTGGTAGATCGTGGTATTTGGCTAGATAAAGGCACCAGCCCTTGGTGAATTTTGTCCGCCATAGCCTATCCAGGAAGCGATATCCAGAATGGTTACCAAGTCTAAAACGAAACTGTTGCTACAAGAGTGTACACGCTCATGACGCCGTCCGACGCCCGGTAGTGATGCCACACTCCATATTTTCCCAACCCAGTGCCCCTGTTAACCTCAATGACCGAACCTTACGCCGACCCAATTGTCTAGGCCTGGAAGACCTCATCATTCGTGATCCACAGCCACCATCCACCAACTCGGTTTGCTTCTTCGCCCCCTTGGTGGATCTCTTGATGGCGTCAGTGCTAAAGTTGTCCCGCTGCGAGGGCCTCGTCGCTAACCGAAGTTGCGCCAGAGGCACTCTGCAAGTCGTTGAACTTTGCATCAAAGCCGTCAAGAAAGCCGTAAGAGTTTGAGTAAGAACCGTGGTCAAAGGATGTTGGACCGAAGGCATCGACTGAAGAAGAATCGACCATGCTAAAAGGGGGTTCCATGGGAGCAGTCGATGTTGGACTGCACTTTGGGAACGGGTCGAAGTCGAAGAAGTTCTCCATGACGACAGACTTTTCGTCGACTGGAGCGTAAGGTTGAAGAGAGAGAGGTAGGCCCAGGTCGCCCGTAGAGAGGCCCCCGAAGTCGACTGACACGGCAGGTCGCACAATATCGCGGCAGGATATTGTGTCGAGTCGAATTCGGGAGAAGCCTCAAAGCTTGATGGGGGAGTCTCAGGTTGGCACGATGAGTCACGGGGTGAGTCCATCGAGTCCATTGACTCTGGGCTGGGGAAGGAGGTGGGGATCTGCGCGGGGCAGATGGTGTCAAAGGTGTCGCGGGGTGGTGTAGCGAGGTCGAAGACAGGTTGAGGTGCTTCGCCGGGGTACTTGGAGCGGAAATATCTCAGCTCGGCCTCCATCTCAGCCATCTTTTGTTTATAGGCTTGCATGTTGGCCTCGAGCTCGTCCTTCTCGGTCTGGAGGACTTCGTATTCTTGGCGCTTCCGTTCGCGGGAGTTGTGGGCGGCGAGGCGGTTGCGCTTTACGCGCTCGATGCGTCGTTGCTCCTTCTCGTCCTCGGTCTTGGCCCGCTTCCGTGGAGGCAGGCTGGTCTTGGGCTCGGGGAGCACCTGCCCCCACGACTTGCGCTTCTTGACGGGTTTTGAGCCATTGCTCTCGGGCGCTGGTGTTTGTGATGCTTCCGACGAGTTGGACGAGTGGTGTGCGGGTGAGGGTGAGTGGTCGTAGTTCTCGATCATCTCCATTTTGATAGTAGTAGGCATGGCCTCGACTGATGGTAGGGGAAGGGGCGTGGAAGTCATGGCGGAGTTGTTGATGGTCTGGGAAAAGAGACTAGAGTCGAAGGTGTACTGAGCCATGGTGAAGTCGATGTAGGATGGAGGTCTGAGTGGGCATAGTGGGTGATTATCACTAGGACCCGGGCTGTGCGGCGCTGAGGACAGGTGGCATCTACGGACCCTTTAATAGGCAGCTGCCAAGCGCACTTCTGGACCCCTTGAACGCTTGCCCGCATCGGGGCCGAGCTAATTGTGCCCACTCCGACACACGCCCCCCTACGCTAGGAACTCAGCCATCAGCCGCGGGCCGTCCATCGTTTCACGACCCAAGTCAGGGGAGTGTGTTGCAGTCGTCTTACAGCTGCCCGGATTTCGTTCCTGTGTCGCTGTGCCGTCGCTACCAGTCTCAGATGGCGGCGCCGCTCCTCCACGGCCTTCTGCCCCCGTCTGAAGCAGGCGTAAACGGCCTCATCCAACTCCGACGTGCAGTCGCGGCGTAGCACAAGCTGATATTAGCCTTCTCACCGACCCACCTGTATCACTCGCTGCACCTCAGTGGCGACACGAAACAAGTTCAATGTAGCATGTCGTAAGATGCCGTCAGCCAAACCCAATACGCCCTTACGCCGCGCTGCATCCATCTCCCTCCGGAGCGTCTTCACAGTCACGCACACCCCCCAAATTATTGCGTGCAATATGCTCGTATACTTCACCCACGGCACGTGTAGATGAAGGCCCGAAGCCATTCCTTCTCGAAGCATCTGCACCCCATAGTTGCAATCTATTTGGCCGCGTCGCTAAGCATTCCACCCACACATCTTCATATCCCCACACAACCTTGCAATCTACAACCACCTTCCATAGTGCGACCTACTGCCGGAAGATTTGCGCAACCTGGGGTAAAGTTCCTTTGTTCGTGGAAGCACCGGGAATGTGCATAGAAGCTTAGCCTTAGCTTCCTTTCTTTATTGCTGCTGCAAACTGAAGCGTCACACGAGGCCCTTGGTTTCCGGCTTTATTCAAGTAAAGCATCCCTGGTGGGTTTCTGGCTGTATCCATTCGGACTTCACGAACTTGTAAGACGGAGGCTCTCCGGTAGTAAGAAATGACAAGCCGGTGGTTCGTTAAGCCGCACTCATCATCATGCGGCACCGAAATTACTTTTGCCTTATCGTCGTCTGGTCGTCCCATTGTCCGTTGCCACTACGCAATGGACTGAATGCGCAGGATTTCGAGAACAGGATTCCAGTCTCGAATAAAGACGGGTTGCGTAATACTAGGCTAGCGTCTCGAGCGTGCTTTGTCGTGGACATCGTGCGCTGCTCCACAGGCCGACTCGTCACCGTTTCAGGCACCAGAATTCGGACCTATCGCATCGGAACCGCTTCCAATCCAACGGTCCAGATCTTACTCGTCGCGTTCTTGACTCAGTACATGGGATCTACCTCAGTAATACTACCGCCTACACGGCATGCTCCAATGAGCTGTACAGGACTACGTGCGGCTCTGATTAGTATTCCCATGGGAAATGGCTCCTGTTCATCGTGAGAAATCATAAGGATGTCGGCTGACCTTCATGAAGCCAATACGGCACGATCCGAGATACGAAAAGGAGAGCATGCTCACGACGACCGCGATCATTGCCCCCTGGGTAGCTGTCTCAGTACCAGATCATCACAGCAATGATACTGCCGCCTACGCGTCCTCGTTCAATGCGGGCCACGTAATGGCGACAACCAAGAAGCTTATGGATGAACCGGCTCTCGTGTATATCGAACCTAATCAACCAAAGCAGAGCTGATCTAGGCGCCGATATCTCCATCAAGACCATTGCTGCCACGCACACAGTGCCAGCAACTATGCTAAGCATCATTAAAGAAGTCTCATTGTCACGCGTACATTTTCAGGCCGCAGCACAAAACGAGAAACCAATATAACCACAAAAGTCATTACGATAGTCTTCGTCATCACCATCGTCATGTGTGCCTATGTTTCATGTGCAATATGTGTTCTTGAGATTCCGAGCATTGATGCCTAGATCACTTCGACAAGCGTTTGTATGCCGGATGGTCGCAAAGCAAGCAGCGTCAAACTGCTGCCTATGCCAGCTCGGGATACTCATGAAGTAAGCAAGAGTCACCTAGGGCAATCGCCAGGCTAAGCATTAAGAGTAAGATGATGCTTAAAGATGCAGGTTCAGCTTAGATACGTACACGAATAAAGAGTGACCTATCATTTTCTCAAACTCGTATACGCAAAGCCAGTCAAGTATCGACCTCAAGAAACGGGACATGTTGTGTGCAAAGGCGGTCACTCGCTGTCGCATGACATCAAAAAGGCGTATACGACCAGGCAGTGAACAAAAAGATGATGGAAGATATGTCGGAAGTTCTCTATCAAGGAGCGCCTGGTGCTCCGTCTATGGTCACCGTAGAGCTCCGACATAAACGTAGTATATCAGTCGAACACCGACATGATTAACAATGAATCGAGATGCGCCGAAGGTAAAAGACTGATAACCATGACCGATGAGGTTGTTGCTGTTAAGAGGAAGCATATACTGAGGTGTATCGAGTCGTACCCCCAGCCTCAGGTATGGCAACTATTTTTACATCGTTCGCAACCTCGCCCCGTCCTGGAAGCAGCAGTGGTATCTAATGGAATTATGTGAGCACAACAGTTTTGGGACATCAATGTAGTTTGAATGTCTCAAACCGGA
This sequence comes from Alternaria novae-zelandiae, assembly GCF_023758075.1. Classification (NCBI taxonomy): domain Eukaryota; kingdom Fungi; phylum Ascomycota; class Dothideomycetes; order Pleosporales; family Pleosporaceae; genus Alternaria; species Alternaria novae-zelandiae. Next base: position 762,887 of record NW_026056970.1, on the reverse strand, counting down.
ACGCCCACGAAACCAATCTTCGGTTTCACTCTCGCACCGTCAGTGCTCTCTCCGCCCCATTGGCTGCGCCACTCTTGTTCTTCAGCCTTGATCTGCTCAAACGCTTGTAGTTCTTCGGGCTTCATGTTCGACTTGTCCTCGTCGTCCAGGGTCGGTAGACCGTTGGTACCGACGTCAACGAAGTCACCGTCGGGCCCAGGTATGCCCAGGCCGGCGAAGGGAGGTTGTTGGAAGACCGAGTCGACCACGAGATACTTGCGACGAACGAGTGGAGGTACGTCGGTCTCTTCCGCAGGAACCTCCTCCCAACGTGCATGGGTGGGTTGTGTGACCTTGGGATAACACATCAGGTTGGTATGTGGGTCGTATACGCCCGTGAGATTTGCTTTCCGTAGCTTGGAGAGGTTCGAGTTGAATCGACTAGGGTATGTTAGTCCTGGTAGTCATAGATTGGTGTAAAATTTATGCATACCTTGCAGCGCGACCATGCTCAAATTGCCAGTTAGCAGAGGTGATGTTGACCTTCCGTTTTCCAGGGGCAGGCTTGCCATTTGCAGTAGGTACACTGGGCACACCGGTGTGATAGACACTACTGGCACCATGCCAAGCGACGTATTGGTTCTTGTTGTATGGCTCTCCTGGAGGTGGAAGCCTGTCGTTAGGGTCTGCAAGTTCACCCTCTACTGCGCCACTTTCCTTTGCTGCTGTAACGTAGTAATCGTCAATGACCCTCTTGCCGCCGATGATGATGCGCGCGCCAAACTCGCGGAAGACAGATCGTGCTGTGACGACACCGATGGCACGACCCTTGTAGGAATGAGGTATGATGTCGCGGTCGATCAGGTCCCTTTTCTCAGCGTCGTCGATGATGATCTTGTAGAGCTTCATGTGCTTGGTGAAGAACAGATAACTGTCCCTAAACCCACAGCATCGAGCCGGTTCAGTCGACAACATGTACTGTCTGTCGCCCCTGCCCTTGATGGTGAATATGCGCACGCGATAGTCTCGTCCACCCATGAGGTTACCCAGCTTGTCGACCTTCTGCTCGCCCTCTTCATCTTCTGGTAGGTCAACCTCATCGTTGACTACGTCCATCATGTTGCCCTCTTTGTCTATAGGAACGCGCGTGGTATGCGACGGCCCTCCCTTTGGAGGCCTTCCTCGACCTCCACCAGACGGTCGTCCCCGCTTGCGCTTGACGGGCGTGCCGCCTTCGGAGTTGTCGGGCTCGATGACATTCCAGTCCGGTGGCCTGTTCTTAGGAGGGCGACCAAGACGCTTCTTGCGCGGAAACGGCTGGATAACTGCTGGAGAAGGTGAACGCTCAGAGGGTGCGGCTTCCTCGTCGCTTCCCTGAGCTGCTGATTCAGCATCCTCTTCCTCTTCCTTGGGTGTGTCGGCGCGCGATTCTGGTGCATCTATCATATCCTCGTCGCTGTCTTGCTGGGGTGTTGCGCTGCGAACAGGCGTGCTGCGACGCGCTGCAGCTCGCGATGGGCGGCCGCGCGCCATTGTGGCTGGTCGAAAACGGCGTTGATGTGGCGCAGCTCAAGCTAGCAGCAGTTGTCGCGATGTGTTTGCAACTACAACTTCGGGATTCGGATGCAAATTGGGTGAAGGGCGGTGTCGGTGGTTAGCGATGCTCTTGCACTCCAGGAATGCTAAGGACCGCGACGTGAAAGAGCTAAGCAAGGGTCCCGCGCACGGCCCACAGTCATCACGTGCAAGCTCAAGCCAGGCGTTTTCGTCAACGTCTTCCCCAGACTAAACGTACATTCTCCAATACCTCACAAGTGGCCATCGTTGATCAAGCAATCATACCCACTGCAGTAAACGATGTCAATACCTGTCATGTCCAAGCAACGGCACGACCTCGGGAAGCCCCAAGCATACCGCATCTCCACCTAGGTATTACGGGAATCATGAGAAACGAGCTCGTTGAACAGGTCTCTTCAACATCATACCAGCGAACATGATGCCTGGAGTTATTTCTCTTAGAACAAACGGGTTCAGAGTATTTTATGAGCGCGTCGTCTGCATCCGCTCGATCTGTAGAGGGGTTGATCCTGCCAAAACCACCATACGCTCTTGGAACTTGCCACCTTGAAGTACACAGAGTCAACCCGGCAGGACCAGACGTGTATATCAACAAACATGGATCAGATGTCAAGAGCGCCGACTCCAACAGCTTCCACACACTCGTGGCCTCATCCGTTCGACTAACCCCGTAGCCTCAACCACACTGCCGAACCTACAGTGCAGGACTGGGATAGTGACGAACAGCCACCATGCCTTTTGATCGCATCATCAGTGCCAAGAGGAGCTTTACCGGTATCTTCTCTCGAATGAGTATAGCTCCGTGAGTCGGAGATGTTCCTATCTCTGCTTTGCTATGCTGACATTGTCAAGTCCCTCGCCACCCTGCTCCGCTAAGCACAACGAGAACAATGCACCAAGCTGTGAGACTCCAGGACCGTCCTCGCCTGTCGCGAGCTCAACTATACCTGATTCTAGCGACGAATCGCCTATCAGGGAGAGTCCATCAATGCGCAAAGGTCTAATGGGCTCGTTGCGAAAGCAAAAGCTGCGGAGCATCGGTTCTTTACGCAGCTTGCGCTCACCTACCAAGACCAAGCAGTCTGATATATCAGAGTGCCTCATGGATAGTGTAAGTATCTTTCCCCACAACAGAGAAACGACCACTGACTCTCTGTCCTCTAGAGTCCGCTGACCCCGAAGCACCGCCTCAACTCATCGCTTTTACTCTACTTCGAGGAGTCTCCCCCAGACAGACCAATATTCGATCTTGACCGCATGGACCCCCGAACCTCGAGTCTTTATGTCCACCATTCCTCGCCGGTACCGGTCCCACCATCCTATGAACAGATCCCGCAATCGCCTGCGGATTCATCGCTCATACCAGATGGAACTGTTCCACTATCACCAGCACCTATCCAGAAAATTCTGGACTCAGAAAAGACCATGATTCATTCGCCACCAGCATACACCCAAGCGTACGAACCAAGTTTGGAAGCGATGAGAAAACCAGCTTCAACAAAAAGCGCTCTGTCTGACAGTCTTCGGGAAGCTGCAGTCTACTTCAATGAGCCCCTCGTTCGCTTTCCAAACCCAGGATCCGACTATCTGCCTATCGACGATTGCTTTTCACTTCCTGCTAAGAGCGAAGACTTAGGTCAGACATCAGCCCGAGAGGATCCGTCTGGGGTAGATCGTATCGATAACTCGCCAGTCTACAACAACCCGGATAAGCCATCAGAGGATGCGACCACCAAGGTCTCCAATGAAACGAATACAGACAGGACACCAAAGGAGCATGCACAGCTTATCCTTGAGAATGGCTACCAGGCAAGCGTCTACCGTCGAGCAGACGGAGAGTGTCGCATGAAAATCAAGCTGCTTGCCTTTTGCAATGAAGATGACGACGACGACAGTGGATGGAACAATGAAACGCCAATCAGGTATGCTGCCGCAGAAGAAGAGAAGCTGGCATCACAATTGAGCGCTATTATTCGGGATGCGGGGCTTACCTCTGTGTCTGACAGCGAGCTCAATGAGGCGTTTGCTACTGGAAAACTTCCAGCATATCTGGATGTTGACCCAAGTTGGCACGTCGCCGAGGAAGTGAAGATGGGAAAGCGTGATAGTTCCTGGGGCGAGCATACTGGGCTCTACGACGGTAGCGGCTATGGGTCAAGCTCCAGCTCCCGACATGTGACTGGTGTGACTGAGACGGCCGACGTACCTCGTACACGTATCCCTGGAGCATTCGTCGACCACGAAAACGAAGCGCCTATGATCATCCGCAGGCTGTGGGACAATACCTATCCGCACAGCCCGGATACGGACTCGCCTGTGAAGGCTATCGTGGCTGATCCCGCAATCTCCGCAGCGCAAGAGCAGCACAACAACCCCTTGCAAGACTACGAAGCCTTCCAGGGCATGTTGGATCTTGGTGGCAGTGCATAGATCATCGGGTACGCACTTCGTTATGCAGGGTCGTTTAAATTCGCTGGGTCGGGTCGGGCCCTGAAAAGTGTGACAGTGACCGATCAGGAACGGTACATCCGGCATCCTTCCCAGCAAACAGTATTCCATCGATAGAGTCTCCATAGTTATCAATGCAGCCCACAAGTTTCTTCCACATACGCGTCTTACAGCTCATTCCACACATGCGTAGCGGGGCGTTCGCGTGCCCCAACTCTCATGATGGCACCACTGTACCCAATAGCCGTACATGTAATCAAAGTTCCAGTCCGCAGATCATCCGAGTGTTGCATCAGTTAGTCCAACCAACGGTAATCGAAAGCAGCGAAGATCCGGGCTCCAGAAGGTGTAGGAGGGAAATCAGGCCATGTCGGCTCATGCGACTTACCCGAGTCTGGGACGGTGACTGGGGTGTGCAGTGGAGTTAGCGAAGATGTGCGGAACAGCTCGTACGATGTTTAGTATTTTGGGTGGGCAGCAACATGATCTAACACATGATGATTATGCTGTGATGTGAGACGCCGCTGGTGTGCCGGCCTTGCGCGAGAGTACTTGCTGGCGTGCTTAAAGGCGTGGTGGCGGGCGGCTTCGAGGCTGTTGCCGTGTCCCTCGGTTTGCCCCGCGTGAAGTTCAGAATGCCAGGCCAAATCCATGCTTCTTGTGGGGAGAACGCCAACGACGTCGTTATCCTTGGCTGCGGCATCATCGGCTTGTGTACCGCGTACTATCTCACAGAAAGTGGAAATACAGATCCAAAGAGTATTCATCTGGTTGATTCGAGTCCGAAGTTATTCCATTGCGCGTCTGGCCTTGCTGCGGGCTTCTTGAGTGCCGACTGTACGTTTGGCAGCGTACGACGCGTGCAACATCAGCGCGGCGCGTCGTTCAACACCTGAACACTTTGTCTAACTACGAAGTAGGGTTCGCACCATCCGTAGCTTCCCTCGGCGCGTTATCCTTCAAACTTCACGCCGACCTCGCCAACGCGCATTCCGGACGTACAACATGGGGATACTCGCAGTCCACCGGAATCTCCCTTTCACAAGACAGCGAATCAGCCATTGGCGGTAGCGGCGAAGACTGGCTTGAGAATGGAACGAGTCGAGCACAATTAGCGAATCACAATAAGCCCTGGGAAGAACAGGCTGCCGGACCAGAATGGCTTCGGCGCACACAGGAAGGCATCATGGAGGTTATAAGTAGGGATGGGACGACCGCACAAATCGATCCGTTGAGATTCTGCCAGTGGCTTCTGAAAGAAGTTCAGAGAAGGGGGGTCACGATACATCAGCCTGCGACGGCGACAGCCATCATCAAGGACTCAGAAGACGTGTTGCGCGGTGTGAGGATATCAGAGGGTGATGGCACACAGTCGGAGACAGAGTGTAAGGCCCAATCCATACCACCCAACTCCACACTTACTAACCAACTACAACAGTACCATGTAGCCGTCTCGTCATAACCTCCGGTGCGTGGTCTCCACGCGTCTTCAGCACCCTCTTCCCATCCTCGAAAGCGCGCATCCCCGTCTCCTCGTTAGCTGGCCACTCGCTGCTCGTTCGAAACCCACACCACAAACCCGAAGAGCTCGACAAGGAAGTCTGCCACGCAGTCTTCGCGACAGATACACTTGGCTTCTCGCCAGAATGGTTCGCGAGATTGGGTGGAGAGCTGTACCTGGCCGGGCTCAATAGCACAAACATACCTCTACCGGAGGTTGCAACAGACGTTCAAGCTAGTGCGAAGGCTATCGAGCAGTTGAAACAGTGTGCGAAGGCTATGATGGTGAACGTCCCAGGCAGAGACATGGAGATTTTGAGGGAAGGCTTGGTAAGTTGATACTGAGAGTGGAATGGTGAACTGGTTTGCTAATCCCAGGCAGTGCTTCCGTCCAGTCACATCTAGCGGCCGACCCATCGTATCGCGGATACCGGACGAAAAGCTCGGAGGCATCAGGACGAAAGATGAAAGAACTGGCGGTGTTTATATAGCGGCGGGTCATGGTGCCTGGGGCATATCGCATGCGCCTGGTACTGGACTTGTGCTGTCGGAGCTGATAGAAGGGCGGGAAGCAAGCGCGAATATTGAGGCGTTGCAATTACCAACGTAAAGTGCTCTTACTCAAACAAAATGTGTATTGGGTACTCATCAACTGGTCATATCGAAACAAACGTGCTGGCCCTGTGACGAGTATGGAATCGGGCTTCTTGTCTCTGACGTAATCCAGTGCACGATATCCTTGGAGTTAGCGCAGGACTGCGCCGCACGTTCGCACGATGACTCCGCAGTTGGTCTTATCGAATCGTCACACAATGCTACTATAGCAATCCCAAGCAAAAATAATGTCTACGAATCCCGCCGACGAGGTGGCCGCAAGGAAACGAGCTGAGCGTGAGAAGAACCCCATCCATATCGAACAACTGGACGCAAGCGTGTTGGCTGGTACGTTTCTAGTCAAACAACTACTTCGACTTCCTTGCAGCTAAAGACCATACGCAGCACTACCAAAGGATGTGAAGATACTATCAATCAGACAGTCCGGTGAAAGCGCGTGGTGTGAGAGTTTCCGCATCGATGCAAACCTACAAGATGGCTCGGAAAGGCAGTACTTCGTCAAGGTAGGTTGTGTGTCTTGTCACACGAAAGATCCCATCTAATAGGACCGCAGATCAAAACAGGCGAACTAGGAAAGCGAATGATGCAAGGTACCTACGAATCCGAACTACTTTATCACTCTTACTGCCCCGAACATGTTCCAACACCGATTGCCTGGGGAGCCTATAAAGACCACCCGGACACATGGTTCTACATCTGCGACTTCCACGACATGGCGATGGAGAAACTGGATCCAAGTGCCTTTGTCGACATCATTACTGGGGTGCACAAAGCAAGTATGGGAAAATCATCGCTCGGCAAATACGGATTCCACATTCCAACTCACCTTGCTCACGTACCGAATGACAACACATGGGAAGACTCATGGGAATTCTGGTACACCAAAGCCATGCAGACCATGTATGATCTAGAGAAGAGCAAGTACGGAGTAGATGAAGAATTAGAGATCATCTTCGAAGCTCTCTGCTCAAAAGTCATACCTAGGTTGCTCCGTCCTCTGGAAACCGGCGGTCGCTCGATCAAACCCTGCCTATTGCATTCAGATCTTTGGCCTGGAAACTGCGTGCTGGAGAAAGAGACTGGCAAGATCATTATCTTTGATTCGTGTGCTTTCTGGGGTCATAACGAGTGTGACTTGGGTAGTTGGCGTGCTCCCCGGTACAATATGGGCGAGAAGTTCTTTACTTGCTATAAGAAAGTCGTAGAGCCTTCGCAGCCGAAGGGGGACTGGGACGATCGTAACAGACTTTACGCCATGTAAGTACTATCCCATACAAGGGGGTTGTTTTGCTCACGAGGATTAGTCGCTATGATCTTCTAGTCTCCGCGCTTTATCCCGACAAGCCCGAATTTCACGATAGGTATGTGTAAGAAGGTTTACCTCTGATATTAGGCTGACTGGTGCCAGAGCCAAAGCTGAGATGAGAACACTCGTCAAGAAGTTTCCTGGCGGCTACGAAGACCGGCAAGCCCGACAAGCGTCTTCATAACGTGGCCTCTGGAATTCAAACGCGATCTCGTCAATGGCTGGCTTCAGGTCCGTTCGTTTGCACTTTTCAGAGTGACTGCTTACCCCGCGTTTGATGTGCTCGAAGCAACTGTGCCGCAAGACTAGACTGCAGAGACGTCAAAGCGTGTCTTATGAGTCAGGTGTCACTTTTCTCTGTTGTACCCTCTTGGAGGCATTCGGCTCTGAATAACACGGCTTCCCGATCAGAATGGTCAAGAACGAAAGTAACGGGGCCGCAGAAGAAGAAGGGGTCGCGAGTGCGCTCGCAGATCAAGGAAAAGAGAACGCAAATGACGAGGATACCCCATACACCACGTTCACTACTACTCAAAAGCGACTATTACTAGGTGCCTGCTCCACAGCAGCGGTATTCTCAACAATCTCTTCGTTCATATACTTCCCCGCAGTCACAGCCATCGCAAACTCGTTAGGCGTTTCAATCGAACAAGTCAACTGGTCTATCACCTCGTACTTGATAGTATCGGGAATTGCACCCTCGGTCTTCGGCAGTCTGGCTGACGACATCGGTAGACGACCCGTACTTCTTTTGACCCTCTGCATTTACGTCGGGGCAAACATAGGACTGGCTCTTACGCAGCACTATGCGACTCTCATAGTGATGAGATGTCTGCAAAGTGCTGGTGCTTCAAGTACCATCGCGATCGCCTTCGGTATCATCGCAGACATCTCGATACCTGCAGAAAGAGGATCTTACGTGGGTGTGTTAATGGGTGCTACCAACGCTGCACCATGCTTGGGGCCTGTCATTGGTGGAGTAGTTTCAGAAAAGCTATCGTGGAAATGGATCTTCTGGCTCTTGGTCATCGTTGCCGGAACTTTGCTGGTGACACTTGCGCTGTTCCTTCCGGAGACCGAAAGATGCCTTGTAGGAAACGGAAGTCTCCAACCAGCGCGCCTCATGAACAGATCCATATATTCGCTCGTATGCCGGCGTAGTACCAGGCCTCCGGCAGCTACATCTTCTCGTAGTCGTGGTTCCGCCTTCTTAGGGCCTTTCAAATCACTGTCGGCTCTCAGGAACCAAGCCAACTTCATCGTCATCTTAGCTGGCGGCATCACTTACACTATGTATACGTGTCTCGCGGCTTCCCTCTCAGCGGCAGTCATCGCAGAGTATGGGATGAATTACCTTACGGCGGGATTGACCTACCTTCCGAACGGCATTGGCGGTATCCTCTCGTCGTATGCGTCCGGCAAACTCCTCGATCACGACCACAAAGTCACTGCGCGCAGACTAGGCCTCCCATACACATCTCATTTGGGCAACGACTTCCCCTTTGCAAAGGCTAGACTGCGATCGATAGTTCCGGTGGTAATCGCCAGTGCGGTGGCTACCATGGGGTACGGTTGGGTATTGCACACGAGGTCGCACATCGCTATACTGCTAGTGGTCCAGTTCTTCTCCGGAGCGGCTCAGGTATGTATTTTCGCGACATGCGGGACGCTGCTCACAGATCTGAATCCCGGGAGAAGTTCGACTGTACAAGCGAGTTATAGCCTCGTGAGATGCGCTCTCAGTGGTGCTGGCGTGGCGGCTTTGGAGACCATGGTGCGCCAGATAGGATACGGGTGGACTTTTACCGTCTTTGGTGGCTTGGGACTTTTGTGTGTACCCATACTTTTCTATCTGAAACAGAAGCGTGCTCTATGAAGCAGAGACTTCGTCGTTGGGCGATAATGGGTGGCGGGATGGTCGCGTCGCGACCGTGAACATGACGCGTCTAGGCTGAGGTTAGCGTCCCGTGCCGCCTACGATGCCCCGCGGCAGGTACCTTGCATTAACACACCACGTCTTCAAGATGACATTACCTGCCATTAATTTGCTCTTCAGCATAAATTGCAACGATCCGAAACACAGTCCATGACAGCGCTCCGCCGCACATCGCGAGGATCGGCATTGCTGATACCTATAACGCTCAGTCATTCACTGTTTTGAGACATCGCTCAGCTCAATACCAAGGCCAACAGTCTGCCCGGCAGTATCAGCCACATCAACCATATCAATCATGACGGGCATCGAGGCCAACCCGAAGACCCAGCCAGAAATATTCCAGCACTTCCCTTTACCAAAAGTGAAGGGCTCCTTCAGATTGATACAAGTCAGACCTGATTTCTCCGTCGACGGCCTCCCCGACTGCTACCTACAAAATGCGCTAGTTCAAGAATCGAACTATGTCTGTCTTTCATATACCTGGGGCGAACCAGGGCACGAGTTCCCTATCAAGCTCGATGGAAAGCTACACTATGTGCGCCAAAACCTCTACGACTTCCTCCAAGCGGCACGCCAGCGTCTCACTTTCTGCACATTGTGGATAGACGCGTTGTGCATAAATCAAGCCGATATCGAAGAACGAAATCATCAAGTTCAGCAGATGGGTGATATCTTTGCTGGCGCGAGATTGGTCGTGTCGTGGCTAGGCAATAATTTCGAGACGCAAGAATTCGTTCAAGCGGTGGGGCAGAAGTTCGACCGCCAGGCCTGGAAGACTTGGGAGGATTTTTATCACAGCAAGCACGGTGATTCACCTCAGGGGAGCAGCTCTCAGAACGCAGAGCCGGACTCCAGCAGTCGCTCCGTCCCAGCTTACGATCTCAGTCAAGAGAATACGTACGACTCCGAGATCTCGGACTCTTCACTCATTAAGAAACATTACGATCTCATTGCAAACAATGCGTACTGGCAAAGGGCCTGGGTCGCACAGGAAATGATGCTAGCAAACGCGCTAGTAGTGATGGCTGGAGAACACGTCATCGACTTCCTGCCACTCGCGTACTACTGTGTGCACTCGACAAAGGAGTTACATTTTAGTTCTATCATGGAATATGCGTATTTGTTGTACTGGTCACAGGACGACTACCTCGAGAATGGCCCCAGCTGCTCGATCTTGCAGAACGAAAGGCGGCAGGCCACCCATGGATTGATCTACCTCCTACGATGGTTCCAAGGAAAATGTTGCACACTTCGACGGGACCGCATTTACTCTTTGCTAGCGCTTTGCAAGGGTGGCGACAAGGTCAGGGTCGACTATGATGGTCCAGATACCGAGCTCATCATGCAAGTCCTGGATGCATGCAAAGAAGAGATGTGCTTCTGCACTGCCGCCATCGTTGCTCGCATTGTGAAAGGGCCTGACTTCTCCCATCCAGAACAAGAAACTTACGCCATCACTGTAACGCATGACTTCAAGCTTCACGCATACAGCTCGGACCTCGAAATATGTCCATCATGCTCTCAGCAGGTTACTCAATCCCGACCTGGTGTGTACTTTTGCTTGCACTGCAGTTCCGATGTTTGCCAACACTCTCAGGGGCATCTCTTTTGGGATAACACTCGTCGTGACGACGTAGTAGATCGCTTTCGGCGTCGTGCTGGTCTCCTATGGTTAGCCAGATATGATCTCCGCGAGCCGCGCGTGCTGTGTAGGCCAGGACAAGGAATCGAGATCAACCGCGAAGAGGTCGAAGGCGAGTTCTACACCTTGCGATTTTCTCTTGGTACACTCGTCGATGTCAAGGGTGTCAAATTTGAGACGAAAAGCACGTTCATTCATCGCACACGTGTCGTGGTTGATCACAATATCTGCTCTTCGGCATGAAATCATGCCTAGGCAGAGATGCTGGGTGTGTACGTGCTGTATCCTAGTATTCAGCACGCATGGATCTTGGCAAAACCTGGGTTATCGCGAAAACAATATCATTATGACTAAAGCTACCTCCGCCGACCAAATGACTACATCAGCGGAGTACGTGAAGAATGGTAAACGCTCTCAGACGCCCCAGATATGTAACAATGTACCTGATGCAGGAACGTCTTTGTGGGACCAGTGTCTTTCACGCGTGTCCCAAATGCCCTTTTTGCACATATTGCCATCCTATGCATCTACCTCTGTGACCACGTCCGACGGCGGCTCGCCTCATCCCAGTCTGCATGGCTCGGTCTCCTTCCGCAATCATTCAAGGAAAGATCCTTTCCTCATATACATCCTGGCCATACTGAAGATAGGCTTTGACTACCACGTTGCGTCCTTGAGTAGTGAACCCATGTTTGATCTGTCGACAGAAATCCAATACAGCGGTGAGATTGCTTGACTTATCGTCTTCGACCAGGCCGTCATTGTTGAGTTTCATCTGCTTGCGGGTGTCGTAAGTGCCGGCTGCGCCGCTGATCTTTGTAATGGTGAGCTTTTGTAGCTCTTCCAAGCCCAGGATACCTTGGAGTTGGAAGTCATGCAAGAACATGTCGAATGAAATTGGACGGATGGAGAACGTTGTATTGCCACTCCCATGCGTACACAACAATGGCGAGTAAAGTGTGACGTTAAGCTCGCGAAGTCGTGAGAAGCGCTTGATCGTGGAGGAGTTGACTTTATTGCACCTTTGCGTGAGCTCGCGGGCGTCCTCTTCACTTCCGCCGGGCTCGTCTTTGAGGAATACAATCCCTCGCTGCCCGTTCACGTTCCTTGTTTTCGCCTTTCGAACATAGAGATGCAGGGATCTTGTCTCCAGTGAAACCATGATCCTACTGAGAGCTGTACAGTCGTCGAACTCGAAACGCGCTGCCTCCAACAAACAAGAGAGCAGATCACTTCGCAGGCTCTTACTGGTGAGACAAAGAGACGGCAGAAACGGTGAGTGCTTCCTCTTAAGTCGGATAGACTGCTCATGGTCCTCAGAGAATCGCAAGTGTGGCCAATCCTGACAGGCTATCGATTGCTTTTCGTCCAGGAAGTACTGCTCGTAGACCATGCATCGAAGCTCCTAGTCAAAATCGTCAGCTAATGTCACAGTCAGAACCGGTACGATGATAACACGTACAGCAGGTAAAGTCATGAAGGGGTGGAATGCGGGTTGGTGAAGTAGCTCCTCAACATATGGGTTGAACGCGATCAGGAGCTCTTCAAAACCATCTTGCGCATCGTCGACGTCCAGACAATTGGTCGCATCATTCAAAGCCGGCGCCATGGTGTCGTTGGAGGTGAGGCGTGTCGAGCGGGTGAAACACGCGTGGTAAGAGCGGAGTGCGTTCACCACAGACTTTGGAAGGCAAGAGCGACCAGAATTGGGAAGTAACGGAGGATGTTGTTCGGCGCGCTCTCTCACGTTGTTGCGGCTGACAGCGGTAGCGTCGTAGTCTGCAGAGTACTTCCAACTCTGGTGAACGAGGTAGTCGCGTGAAATGTCTGGGTACCTACATATGTACGTAGAGGCGGCGCGCTAAGGCTATCACACTAGAACTCATCCGGCCTGGTCACCCAAAGCTGCACACCTGGGCAGTCCTGTTGTAATGGCACTGCCAGCTGAATTCTAGACTGAGTCGAGGTTTTTGTGTGGCACCTCGAACAGCTTCGTCGAGAGATGCATCGGCTGGATACAGACATGCTTGCACTACCGCCCACCACGAGTTAAGTAGAACAACTGAAGATAGTCAAGAACAAGACTATCAACTGATACTTTGTATATTCTCGTTGATCAGCTAGCACTACTAACATGCTGGGCACCTCGAAATTACATCTCTACTCGTCGTCGTCGTCGTCGTCGACAACAGGTACAGGGTCAGCTTTGCCTGTGGTCTTAACCTTCCGGTCCTTCTCCGCACCGGCTGGCTTCTTGCCTTTTGGGTTGGCGTCTTCATCCTCGTCGTCGTCTTCCTCGGGCACCGCGGCGTCGTCATCATCGTCGTCGCTCACGTCGTCTTCCTCCTCCTCTTCATCATCCTCATCATCTTTGGGCTTGGTGCGCTTGGTCTTCTTCTTTGGTGCTGCAATCGAGTGTGAGAAACTTATGTTCGATGATATTGGGTGAAGGTATTGGCTTACGAGGCTCTTCGGCGTCGGAGTCGTCTGAATTGAAGTTTGATCCGTCAGACTCGTCATATCTACGTGACATGTGTTAGCACTGTGATGAAAGTTCCATAATCGAAAGTAAAGCGCAGCCCAGAAGTCCTCGACACTCAAAGGAGAGACGTGACCGCCGAGCGAATCCAAGTTGAGAGCGTTGTGGGGATTGTTGCGAAGCGCCGTCGCGTCAACCGTTTCTCCATCCCGAAAGCCCGGGCGTAACAGCGACTCCGCGCCTGTCAAACTTTCGTAGAACTTGGTAACAAGCCCAAAGATCCTATCACTTTGAAGAAGGAAGGCGATTGCGATGCCTTCAAGAGGGGATGCATGCGACGCGAAGTGCAAGGGCCATGACGTCAAGGAAGCGCCGACTTACTCTTCTTCCTCTTCGCTCTCATCGCTTGGGAGAGCGACAAGCTCCTCCTCCTGGTTCTTCCTTTTTCTTGTGGACATTGTGTCGTGCTGGGGAAATTTGACAAAGGTTGGTAGGTCAAGGTAGTGTTTTGGGGTAGGGCGAGAGCTGAGAGCTATGGAGAAGCTTGCGAGCGGGGACCCAGGGACGGGCGCCCGGATGAAATAGACACCACCTACGCAGGCCCTACCAAGGAGGCTGGGAAGCCAGGGCTCTTGCGGGCTTTTGCTCAATGGCTTAGTTCGGGCTGTTCGGGTGTGTCCAGGTTAGCCAATCATTGGCCATGTGGTCATCACCCGCATGGGAGCACCGGGACGGGGGCACACAAGCGTTGCGCTGGTGTTACTTTGCTGCAGGTACCGCTCAATGTCTGTTGACATGAGAGATCCATCGAGAGGGTCGCAAAGACATACGTCTTAACAGCAATTGTTTGGATAGGTAATCGTGAACATTGTGCATCCAACCAGCCTCCACGGTATAGAAGGGACACAAGAATAGCTGCGCAGTGTGCTCTGTTACGTCAAATCATTTGTAACTATAGAAATGCGTCAAATGCAGCTCGTATTTGATCTATATATATAGGATTGCATATGAGATTCCTTCGACGGCTAGCGATCCGATACAGCGTTGAAGGCAGCAGGCTCCCATAGTCACGGTGTTGGCCATGTGTTCGCAGCTCAAGGTGCAGAGCTCTCTGCCCAAAACGGTCAAGCTCACCCCACTTAGCGCCAGTCATCGCTAGTGCCCCTCCCGCGGTACCGCGTCTCATTCGTGCTGCCTTGCCGACTTTACTTTCTTACTCTCGATCGTTCCCCAACCGACCCGACACAACGCTCGTTCGCACCCGCGCCCTACGTTCCCACACGCCCAATATGTCGGCAGCTCAGGTCGCAAGGGGACCGCGGATCAAAGGTCTGAGCGATCCTTACCACTATCAATCCAAAGCAACGCAACGAAGCAAGGCGCCCGTGGTGGCTGCCACCAAAACCGCGAAACGTACATACACCTGCTGCGAGAAACCCGAGATAGATACTTCCGACAATGAAGTCTTGTGCTACAACTGCGGTGCTGTCCACGGCGAAAACAACATCGTCTCCGAGGTTACTTTTGGCGAAACTTCGGGCGGAGCAGCCATTGTCGAGGGTGGCTTCATCCACGCCAACCAGCGTCACGCGAATTCCATGGGCGGCACTATGCGGGGTCTGGAGGGCATGGGGAGCAGGGACCAAGCTGCGATGAATGGCAAGAACTCCATCGTAGCTCTAGGCGCATCTCTCAACCAGCGCGAGGCCGTCGTAGAACAGGCTTACAGCTGGTACAAGCTCGCCATGAACCACCGATTCATCCAGGGTCGCCGCATGAGGACCGTTGCCGCTGTCGCGATCTACATGGCGGCACGGAGACAACCCGAGAACACGCTCATGCTCATCGATCTGGCCGAGAAGATTCAGACCAACGTCTGGCAGCTCGGAGACACGTACAAACAGTTTCTGGAGATGTTGAAGGAGGACGACCCCGCACAGCTCGTGGGCACAAAAGCCGTTCAGGAGATCGAGCCGTTGATGCTGAAGTACTGTCGAAAGCTCGAGTTTGGAGAGGATTCTCACAGGGTCGCCGACGACGCCTGTAGGGTCCTGAAGCGCATGAACCGCGACTGGATGGTGCAAGGTCGTCAGCCGGCTGGGTTGTGCGGCGCCTGTATCATCATAGCCGCCCGCATGAACAACTTCCGCCGGACCATCCGAGAGGTCGTCTACGTTGTCAAGGTCGCCGACTCCACCATCACCTCCCGTCTATACGAATACAAGAGGACACAGAGCGCGGCTCTCACGGTCAACCAGTTCCGAGAGTTCGGACCCCGTCTCAAGGTCAAGGCTCAGCCTCCTGCCATTTGGAGGCGCGCAGAAAAGGAAGAGCGAAGGGAAAAGAGGAGGCAACGAGCAATTGAGGGTGGCGACCCGGATACTACGGAGAACCAGTCGGGAGATAGCGAGGCAGAAGGAGGTTCGGATACCGCACCAAAACGCACGAGCAAGAGGCGCAAGTCAAATGACGGTTCATCTCAGCCAGTTGCGACCCAGACGGAAGCTTCTGGTACACAGAATAGCGATCCATCCTCGGAGTTAGCGGCTCTTGACGGCAACACGGAGGCGGTCCTGGAGTCTGTTGTTAGTGCAGTCGAGGAAGTCGAGGCCGGTGAGACCATCGACCCAGACTTTGTCATGCCTAAGAAGCGTGGCCGACCACCAAAGAAGCCGCGAGTGCCCGTCGTGATCGCCGAAGAGGATCTCGAAATTGAGCACGAGCTTGAAGACGAAGTCACAAATACCATCAAGGACTGGGAGGGTATCTTCAAGGAAATTGCCAACAGCGAAGACCACGAGCTACTCAGGCGTTCTGGCTGGACAGCAGCAGAGATGGCCCGCGTCGCCGCCGACACCCGCGATGCCGTCCCCGTAAACACAGATCCTGAGATTGGTGAAGACGAGTTCAACGACGACCCCGACGTTGCCACCTGCATCCTCAACCCCGAGGAAGTCCGCCGCAAGGAAGCCATCTGGATCACGGAGAATGAACAGTGGCTGCGCGACCAACAGACGAAGATGTTGCAGGCCGAACTCGAAGCCGCAGAGGATAAACCCAAGAAACCCAAGCAAAAGCGCAAACACCACCAAATGGGTGATGGCAATGTTCTTGAGGGTCAGCCTGCGGCTAGCGCGGCGGACGCTGCCCACAAGATGCTCAAGAAGCGCGCCAAAGCTTTCAGTAACCACATCAACTACGACCGACTCAAGGAGTTGTTCCCCGGCGGTCACCATTCTGCGAGCCCATCTGCCAGCGGTCAGGGTGCTAGTTCAGCCTCAACCCCTCAAGCTGTCGTGCAGCAGCCTGCGGATGTCGATGCGGAAGGCGAGGAAGAGGAGGAGGAGGAAGAAATGGAAGAGGTAGAAGAAGAAGAGGAAGATTTGGAGCACAACTACTTGGAAGACGATGATGAAGGCTTTGCTAACGAAAGCTACGACTACTAGAAGTCTTGTCCGTGGTTCTTTTTGGGAGCATCAAGAGGTTGGCGATTGGTTTTGCATTTACATGGCGAAAAGTTTACTAGATATCACGACCTTGGTCGGCTATCTTTCACGAAGTATTGGAGCTTGCTTTTACAGCCGCGTTGGCTGGAAATTAGATGCGGAGTATCTTGGGGTTGAGACTTTGCATATATACCCCCGCTTGCGAGCGCAGCATAGCATCATGGCAATGGCGTTTAGCATTCATCAATGAACATTCAGATCAATATCCTTCTCTTTTACACGTTCCAGTCTTCGCGCATATCAAAGTCAGAGGCGACGAATATTGTTTGTAGGGGAGGAATTCCCAATGATAGATTGGTCCCTGCTTCGTAACTCGTTCACACATGCTCATGCTACCCTAAATTTTTGGTATGCGAAACCCTTGCCATAAAACGCCGAAAAAGTCTATCATGGAAGACACAGGCGCCTCATTTCCCGAACGGTGGTTGACGCCGTCCCAAACCTCACTCTACACGCAAGAGACAAACTAGCACATCTTGTACTGTGACTCGCCTGATGCTTGCCTGTGCATGTCGTTCGCCTCGAGCTTGTATGAGATGCTGATGTCCAAATCGCGGTGGTTCTTCTCATTTGGCTTGTTCTCTAGTATGCCGCTGATGGTCTCACCCTCCTCGACCGTCAGTACGTCCTTCAGGTAGAAGACTGTCTGCTTCCAGTGGGTGTACTTGGTGTGGGGACCGGTGGAGAAGCGGATGGGCTTGTGGCAGGCGGCGAACTCGATGTCGAACCATGCGATGACGGCGTGGATGAAGTCGCTGCGGCGCGCCTTGAGCTCGTACGGTAACCGGAAAGCGAGGTCGGCGACGGTGCAGGTGTAAAGGTCAAGGGTGATGACGGGGGAGGGGTCGGTGACAACGGCCTTGATGTCGACGGTGTCGACGAGGGGCTCGGTGATGGCGGTTGCCTTGAGAGGAGAGTAGTCGAAGCCCCAGACGTTATCCCAGACTGTTCTGTTAGCAGTGTTGCAGCAAATCAGAGCTTTGCTGTACTTACATCCAATCTTCTCCTCCTTGTACTCGCCATCCTCAATACCAGCCATGAAGATGGTAGCCTTGTCGGGGAAGATCAAGCCGTCCTTGACCAGGTACTTGTCGCGGGCGTAGAGAACCGTGTCCAACATGGACTCGTAGAGCAGGAAGTAGCCCATCCACTCGGATATTATTATGTCGACCTTGTCGAAGGGTAGGACAACCTCCTCCATCTTGCCCTGGAGCAGGGTAATCTTGTCCGACATGCCGTTGACCTCGACGATCTCCTTCGCCTTGTCGATGATGGTTGACATGTCAACACCAATGACGTGCTTTGCGCCAGCCTTTACGGCGAACCTATAGCCAGCATATCAGCGCGTGCTCGTGTGTGGTATGTAGGGGGGCGAGGAGCGCATACATGCTCAGGATGGAGGTGCCGCATCCGACATCGAGGACGACCTTGTCCTTGAACAGGTGAGGGTTTTGGTAGATAGCGTCGCGGTAGCTCTTGGTTCGGACTTCATCTTTCTAAAGCGCATTGTTAGTCGTCGTAGTAAAGGTAAGGGCAGGGAGGGGCAATCGTACCAGCATCTCCTCGTGGATACCTGTATTCGCGCATTAGTATCGTTCATCTCATCAGAGTGTACTTGTACGGACCATGGTGGTTGTAGCTGCACGCAACAATGTTAGCGAAACTCTACGTGTATCTGGACCCTCAATGATGCCTACCTGTTGAAGTAATGCGCCTCAGAGTGCGCCATGCCCGTGAGGGGGTCCTTCTTTCCGGCTTCTTGCTGGTTCGCCATATTGAGAGTAGAGTGTGAGGAGAGGAGGAGGTGCAAGCGGTTGAAAGTAGAGGAAGAGAGACTGGCGTTGCTCCGGTCCAAGTAGGATAGGGAAATTTTGGTTTTGGTAGTACCAAGCACAGACTCGCTCGGTCCAGGGTCTCACCAGGGCAATCTCGGTGGGAAGCGGGGCATCTGAGACTTTGGACGCTAGGCCCAATGAGGCGTGACACGAAGAAGTTCACTTTTTTTGCTGTCGATCCCAAGGTTCATGCAACCAATTTTCTTTACCATTACACCTACGTGCGATAAATAAAGGCCAAAGCTTCAAGACAAATACAGCATCAAGAACAGCATAGTGTCAATTTGCAACATCCAACCAGAGAAAGTAGTGAGAGGGGTATATCGTGCCAAAAGCAGAATCCGCCCTCGTCGTTACGGCGTGAGAGTTTTGTTTGCGTTATGTCGTGAAGTCGTTAATAGATTTTGGTCGTGATGTCGTCATACATTAGGAGAGTGTCGTACATTTTGGTCGAACGGGATTGCTCTATTGAGCTCGTCAGGAAGCCTAGCGGACTCTCATACGGTAAAAGTTTTCTTTGAACTGTTTCGCGTCTAACTTATGTATCAGCATCGGACACGTCTAGGTGATGGAAATTAAAATACCTTCTGGTGAAGTAAAGCTCAACCGGTACTTGCCCGTAGGGCCTTTGGGTAGCCTGTAGCTATCACTGAAGACATACGGATGCAGCTTCTCGAACTGGATTGTTTCTGGACCGACGCGCTTCATCCAGTCACCGCGTCCGACATATGGCGTGACGAACGCCGTCCAGATAGGTATGTCCTTCATAGGCCCGCGACGAGCAGTGGCTTCGAACCGTACACAGCCCGAGTCCGTATCGTATTTGACGCGGAAGACGTGGAGATACTTGCCGTCAACGGTCTCGCTGAGTAGCGTCAGCATGAAACAAGAGATTAGTGACAATCACTTACCCTGCGAACATAATCCTTTCTCCTGGCAGGAAAACATCTTCGAGCCCCTCTGCAATGGGAGTGTGGTCCTGGCGCTTCATAGCTATGGCGGTACAATAGAAAAGTACCATACCTGAAGGAACATTAGAATGTGTTTGCAGGAGCGACTCAAATGTACCTACGTTCATATAGAGGGAAGCGTAGTCTAGCCCACAGGTCAAGTTGACCATCTTGGCGATTGATGCGACAGAGCTGCAAGCACGATCCTGCGCGCCGTACTGCTAATGCGGTGATTGGGACCTGGTACCTCACACGATTGCCATTGTGATCCGTAGTAAGGAAGAGTATTCGTGCACGGTTGTCGTCGGCCCTCCAGTAAATTCTTATCCAGACCTCAGTTGCTTCGAACGGCAGTTCGAGGATCCTTTCAAAGCCATCGGTGTCTAACAGCTCAATCACTCTTGGTTCATCTCTCCCGAAGCACTCAGTAGGCTCCGAGGGGCTTTGAGATGGTGTAGAGCCGTGTCGTCCATCGAAGATCTTCATTGCCCAATGAGCGACTGGCTCTGAATCCGTCGACTGGTTCGAGTAGGCCTGTGATGATGCGGACGAATACGTGGGCGACTGAGGGATTTCTGGCACTGGGGGAGGAATATACGGTATGTCCCCTATGCCTCCCCACGTTGGTGCAATATGAGATCGATGAGGTAGCGGTAGCGGGGCTGGCTGGTACCCGTACTGGGCCGCCGGATACGTGGGGTGTTGGTGTATCTTCGGTCTAGACACTTTGGGGGAAGGCGGTTTTGGTGTTCTAGCACCACTCTTCCCATTGCCATGCACTGAGAGCTTACTGAAGTAAGATTCAATCGGCGTTGGCTTTTGTTTCTTGAGCAGCCTGGATAGCGTGACTTTGAATTTAGCCAATGCGGCCTCATCCTCGTTTCTAGAACCCGTCAGCCATCCCGTTGAACATGTCGCCAATGTTACATACCCCTTCAGAGCGTCGTGCATGCACTGTAGATATGTCCTAACAATCTCGAATCTTTTGGGTAAAGACATGCCTTCCGCCGTGAAATCCGTAAGCGCATCTTCCCAGATGAGTGCGTACGGTGGTGTGCCGGGGAAAGCACCGGGCGCAGCGTGCCTGCTCTTCTTGGACCTGGTGAATATTTCTTGAACATCGTCAAGCGTGTGTCCTAAGCTCGGGAGGCAAACCTCCAGGTCCGTTCGTATGAAGCCTGCATATCTGCCATAGCGGGACGACTCCAGCGCCTCGTTCAGCTCGAGTAGAGCGTGCGATATGGCAAACAACTCTGCGATATGGCTCCTGACGTCTTTGCGATATTGGGGGATCTCACTCTCGAAGGAGAGTAGGCCCGTTGCGGTCTCCTCAGCTTCCTTGGCGTAGTCGAGTAGTCGCCAGTCCATGACAGGTGCGTACCGGGGATAGATAGCCGAAGACAAAGGTTTAGTAGCAACGCATGCTTTAGACGCCTGGGAATCGGCGGGGAAAGGGAAGAGAAATCGCTCAAGCGATGGCGCTACGAGATGAGCGTCTGGGGTAGACGTCTGGTGGCATGCGCGCTTGAAGAGGGTCGGCTCTTGACGTGTTTATGCAGCAGCACGCCGGTGAGAAACGCCAATGACCTATGCCGACAGAATCCCTTACCAAGCCTGCATGTAACCCGCGGTCTTCGCTTCCTCTTTCACACAATTTTTCTGTGCAATCAGTTTGGCCCCCAATCTTCTAGAGTTAGATTCTGTTAGTGTCGGCCAGCCTGCGGCATGCAATTGCGCTGCACCGCTGGGCAAGATGCTGTTCTGGACAGGCGGAGACGCCACCCCGATAGCTGCACGTCTGCGCTGTCAGTGGAAGATCATTCCTATCGTACCGGCTCGCAGCACAAAAAGTATCAAAATGTCCAGAGCTTTCGGCCTAATGACATCGTTGGTCTGCATGTCGGCGCCGCGGCATGGTGTTCTGCCTAACTCTCTCCACTATAGCATGGACTAGTCCTGCAATGTAAGCAATGATTGTTCAACGGTTGAGGAGACCTTCGACGCCGCCACTCCGGATTGTGCGATGATATGCCTCTTGACAACTGTCAACCATGAGGGGATCGATGTGAGAGCCGCCACACTCGAACCAAGCATTGCAACGACGAGCCTCAGATCATGAATATCAATCTGCTCGCCCTTTAATGTGTAGGTGTGGAATGGTAGGAAGTGTCTTGTGAAATGATGGGATAGACATGTAGATATATATGTATTGGACGAGACCAAGGCTGCGCCTCACTCTATCCAAGCCACCACCGCAATGGGGCTGCAAGTCTCACCCATGAGCCCCTTTCGAGGCAACCATATAACTGAAGTTGAATGATTTGTTTTGGTTGGTTACTAATGTGGGGCCATGACTTCTGCGGCATTGACGGCAAACCCTCGATCTTGGCAACGAGAGCCTACGCGCCCATACGCGTAGCAGCTGATGGTCCAGCATATGTCCATCACTTTCCAAGTGCCTTCAGCCTCTCGTCCACCAGCTTCGAAACCATCTTCTCCAGTATCGCGAATTCTCCATTCGATGACCCTTCGAAGTATCCAGCTACGCTCTTCTCAACATACTTACCAACCTGGTCCACCTCGACATTGACGTCCTCGCCCGGCTTCTTGCTTGCCGTGACGACTTTCTCTTGCGTGTAGGCAATCAACATGACCTCCCACCAACCCTCAGGACCATCCTGCACCTTTGTAACCGTCAAGCTAGCACCGTCTATCGTGACGTAACCCTTTTCGACAATGTATCGCAGGACCGAGGTATCGCGAGGCTTGAAGCGGAAGGTAAGCGCGTTGCCGTCCGGCGTTACCGACTCGATGGTGGCGATGGTGTCGACATGTCCTTGCACGAAGTGACCGCCCATGCGTGTGTTGGCAGAGACCGCGCGCTCTAGGTTGACATTGGAGCCCTCCTTCAGCGACCCCAAGTTTGTCCGTCGGAGGGTTTCGGGAGCGCATCCGATCTTGAACGATGACTTGGTGAATTCCGTGACGGTGAGACAGGTGCCTGGTTGGATTAGACCACGAGATGAAGTATAGTAGTGCCAACGTACCATTGACGCTGATACTGTCGCCCAGATGGGCGTCACCCAGTATGTCCTCACATCCGGAGATGGTCAACGATGTGCCGCCGCCTCCCGAGGCCGTCTGGTCGAGCTTCTCAAGGGCGGCAACAGCTAGCCATCGTCAGCCGAGCCGCGCAGAAAAGACAATGCATGGTAGCTTACTGCCAATGGTTTCAACGAGACCAGTAAACATGGTGGGGTGGGTAATTGGAGAGAGAAACTTGGTGGGGTTCTGCAGCTAACGATGAGCCTCGGATCACCGAACTGGAGCTAGCCCATCGTCGGGAATAGGTATGCCGTGGAAGCATTCCGTTACCCGGCACATATCGTGATTCTACATACACCACATCGAAATGGCAAACATGTTGCTGAGAAGCTCGAGACGCGCTTTCCAGGCGACGGTGACATGTTCACGGTCCAATTGGGCACGACCCAGCCATGTTCGACGGCTAGCAACTGAGGCATCGAATGCAGATGCGAACAACCTGCCTCTAGCCGGCATTAAAGTGCTTGATATGACAAGAGTACTTGCTGGAGTGAGTCATGATTCATGAACTCGCGAGAAACTCGACTGACTTCTAGTAGCCATATTGCACGCAAATTTTGGGTGATCTTGGGTATGCGATGGATGACCCTGTACGACCCAACCGAGGTTGGCGAGATTAAAGACTCAGGAATTGACATTTTGTTAGAGCAGACGTGATCAAGATTGAACATCCAACAAGAGGAGGTGAGTAGAGAGGTATTTCATCCTGCTTTCTGACCCAACTAATTTGCCTAGACGACACACGAGCATGGGGACCACCTTACGCGAAGTATAACGACAACCAAGAAGGTCCGGGAGAGAGTGCTTACTACTTGGGTGTCAGTACGACTTCGTTTTCATGGCTATCTGAAGCTGACTAAGAGTAGGTCAACCGCAACAAACGATCGATAGGCCTGTCTTTCCAGCACCCAGCTGGTGTAGACATCTTGCATCGCCTAGTCAAAGAATGTGATGTTCTTGTCGAGAACTATCTTCCAGGATCTCTAGCAAAGTACGCCATGGACTATGACACCGTGTCAAAGATCAACCCCGGTATCATCTACGCCAGTATCACAGGTTACGGCCAGACAGGCCCCTACAGAAACAGAGCAGGTTACGACGTCATGGTTGAAGCGTACATCCCCCCACTCATCTTTCTAACACCATGTCAATGCTAATACAAACCAGCGAATTTGGCCTAATGCACATCACCGGAACCCGCGATGGCCCACCCGTCAAGGTCGGTGTAGCAGTAACCGATCTGACAACCGGTCTCTACACCTCCAACTCCATCATGGCAGCTCTCTTCCGGCGCCTCAGAAACCCCAAATCCAAAGGCCAACACATCGACGTCGCGCTTTCAGACTGCCAAGTCGCCACTCTGGCGAATATTGCCAGCTCCACTCTCATTAGCGGAAAACGTGACACTGGACGCTGGGGAACTTCGCATCCATCGATTGTACCGTACAAGGCGTTCAAGACGGCGGATGGAGATATCTTACTGGGAGGTGGAAACGATAGGTTGTATGGAGTTTTGTGCAACAGGTTGGAAAGGCCCGAATGGATTCTCGATGAGAGGTTCAAAACGAACGCGTTGAGGGTGCAGCATAGGGACGAGCTAGAGGATTTGATTGAGACGGAGACGAAGAAGAAGACTACACAGGAATTGCTCGACGTGCTCGAGGGAAGTGGAATGCGTAAGTAACAGCTGTATGCCTTGGGGTTCTTAGCTAACGATTCCAGCGTACGCCGCTATCAACGATGTGCAGGATACATTGAACCACGAACACGGTATGTATATTATTCCTGCTGGAATAAGTGTTTCTTATCGATGCTAATCTGGAGTAGTCCTCGCAAGAGACATGGTCAAAGAGATAGAGCACCCGGCATGTGGACCGATTAAACTAGTCAACACGCCCGTGAAATGGTCAGACTCAACTCCAGGCATACGACTACCTCCACCCACACTAGGCCAGCATACGGACGAGATACTCGGTGATACATTGGGGATGAGTAAGGAGGAAGTGGCGAATTTACGCAGTGAAGGTGTCGTTGCATAACCTATACCCATTCCTTCAACTCAGGTCTTGGGTCCAACACGCCATAGTCAATATCTAGAAACGAAGCCTTTTGAGGAATGTATTCCAAGCCAAATCTGTTCTTGAGTTCAGTCCCAAATATCCTGTCAAAGGAATTGTATTCTCCCGAACAACCCATCTCCAGTTGAACGAATCTGTTGATGTGATCGTTACGCGTCCCCTTAGGTACCTCTAAAACCAATGAGAAATCGTCACCTTCTGTCCAATTGTTGATGATGAGTTGGGGTTCAGACCAAATCGAAATTTGAAGGGGTTGGCGATAGACGGTAGCTTGATCAGTGAGACCAGGCTGGATCGGGTTGAATTGGGACGCAATATGATACCCACGTGCTGGTTTGTTATCGCAATTTCGATCATCCATTATCTTGTGTACTTTCCACAGCTGCATGAGGGCAACCTGGTGACGTTCTTCTCCTGGAAAAGTCCTTACTAAGCGGTCGTTTGGGTGGTCCCCGGCTGGATCTTGGAAGCCATCAGGGAGCACGAGGAATTCGCGGGGTTCAGACTGGGCGTACAGCCACTCAAAAAAGCCATCAAAGAGTGGGTCTGTAGTTCTTTCCTCCAAGGGCAGTCCAAACATCTCAAACACAGGGTATTTCGCCGTTCCTTGCATTGATAAAGATATCCAGTGTTGATGCGTAGTAGACCATTTCGGTGTCGAAGTGTTGTTTATTATAGCTGAAATGTTGGCAAGAGGCTCAACAAAAACACGTGGTGCGTATACAGTTGTGAAGACAAACAGACGGAAGTGTGACCGGATTATGGCTTCTGTCTGGGGCTTTGGCCATTCGTCGGGCGAGTCAATTTGGTCAAGATCATAGCCGCCAGGGTAGGTCTGTTGAAAGTTCAAATGACAATGCTTGCCGGTAGACATATAGGCCAATACCAACAGGTACAGGTCCATGACAGCCTCCACCTCTTGAAACCAAGTTGCGGCTGGGATTGAGGGACAGCCTGGCGGCACTTCAGTCTCATTCTGAACAGCCTCGAAGAAGTCTTTTGAAGGGTAGAAAGAATAGTCGCCCCGTACGTGGTCGTAATGGCAGCATGATTCCCAGGGTATACGCTTCAAGCGGATAGCAAGCAGTGCATCGTCAACTGCTACTGGACAGGGTCTCTGGTGCAGCAGGTAGAAAGCATGAGGTTTGCAGTTGTCGTCGACAACTTGCTTGAAACGGCGCGAGATGCGTCTGTACTTGAGCAATTCTGGCAGGGTGGTGCTACACTCGGCGATGCAGAGAAGTATTTCGGCTGGGAGGTTGTCCATAGTGGAGGAAATGAATTTGCACTATTTTAGGTTGGCGGCTAGTAGGTTGTAAAGTAGAGTAGGTCGAGACTAAAGGGCGAGCTTCTTTGTACTCCGCATCCCCGCGCGATCGCATGGCTTACGTCACCGCGTTCCATGAGCGACGCGACGGTTGTCCAGGGCAACGGCGTTCTGGCCATGTTGACCGACACGGGCGCGTGCACGAGCGGCTCCACATGCATCTGGTACACCAACGTCGACTGACATTTTGCCTGCATCGCCAAACCAGAAACAAAACATAGTCACAATGGAGCCGCCACCACGACCCTCGAGTTCGCTGTTCGATGTCTTTCTGCGCCTGCGCCCTTCCAACTCGGGAAGTGCGCGCTTCCTCAGCGTCGAAGAGAGCGAGAACCATCATCCAACTCATATAACGATACAACCGCCTACGCAAGATAAACGCAAGCGCGCTGTTGAACGGTTCGCTTTCACGCAAGTCTTCGAAGAAGATGCGCGGCAAATGGATTTGTTCAAGGGCACTGGTGTGGTTCCCATGATTGAAGGTGTCATGGGCGCACCAGGCCACCACGGCCGAGATGGACTTCTTGCAACGCTGGGTTGCACTGGCTCTGGAAAGGTATGCATCTCTTGAACGAAGCCTGCAAGTCTGTATCTCACATGTTAATGCGCTCACAGAGTCACACGATCCTTGGCACCAAATCCCAGCGCGGCCTCGTTCAGATGACACTGGACGTCATTTTCCAAGCATGCGACGAGCAGCTCGTACAATCCCTCTATGGCGCCCCGGCGTACTCCTCGCTCGCAAATGCAGATGTGTCAGAAGCACAAATGTACACTGCGACCGCATACATCGAAAATATGTATGGCGACAACAACCAGTCGGGTCGCTATTCACGAGCGCAAACCCCCGTGGCAGTAAGTCCAACCCCATTTGATACTGGAGAATGCAGAACTTGAGGAACGCGTGCTAACAAAACGATAGGATTGTAGTATATTCTCCACAGGAAGCACATACAAGTCAAACAAAATGCCACGTCCGTCTACACTCCCACAATCACCCTCGGTGGCCGATATCCAGATACCTACAGATCCGAGCGCAGAATACGCAATCGTCATGTCAATGTACGAAGTCTACAACGACCGCATCTTCGACCTGTTGAGCGGAAACGCCTTGAAGAACAAACAGCCAAACGTGAAGCGCAGGGCGCTCCTCTTCAAGAGCACCGAGAAGAGTCCAGACCGAAAGGTCGTCGCTGGCCTCACCAAGATCATATGCGGAAGCTTCGAGGAAGCTATGATGGTGCTGGAAACAGGTCTCATGGAGCGCAAGGTCACTGGCACTGGAAGCAATGCTGTGAGCTCGCGGAGTCATGGCTTTTTTCACATTGAGATCAAGAAGAGAGACGCAGAACGCCAAGATCCATGGTCCAGCAGTAACCTTACCATCGTCGACCTGGCAGGTTCAGAGCGTGCCCGAAATGCTAAGACCGCGGGTGAGACGCTTGCGGAAGCTGGCAAGATCAACGAGTCCCTCATGTATCTGGGTCAGTGCATGCAGATGCAGTCTGACAACCAAGGAGGTTCAAAGGTGCGTGTACCCGCCCATCTCATCGTTTCTTCAACTAACATGCTCTCAGAACATTGTGCCCTTCCGCCAGTGCAAACTCACGGAGCTCCTCTTCTCGAATTCGTTCCCTGCCTCCGCCCGTCAAGCACAATCGCACCGTCAGCCTCAAAAGTCCATTATGGTCGTAACGGCAGATCCCAAAGGCGACTACAACGCCACGTCGCAGATTCTCCGCTACTCCGCCCTCGCTCGCGAGGTCACCGTGCCACGAATGCCATCCACCTCCGACACAATCGGTGTACCACTCAAGCGCCCTGGTACAGCCTCCTCAGGACGCGCGACCCCTTCAGGTCGCACAACACCCTCGGCTGTAATGGAAGAGCTTGAATATGCCAACGCCGAAATCGCACGCCTTACCTCGGAAATCGAAATCTTCGCTCTGCGCCTCACCGAGGAGACAGCTCGCAGGAAAGCAGCTGAATTTTCCTGGGCCGCAGCCGAAGACCACATGGTAGACCTCGAGCAAGAGATCCGCGACGAATGCTATCTCGAAATGGAAGCTGCTGTCGAGCAAGAACGCCGAAGATGGCAGACGGCACTAGACAACGAACAAGACAACCAGCAAGCACACATCGACTCCAAGATCGACGTCGTCATCCGCGCGACCAAGGCACAGATGAAGCAAGAGATCAAGGTGTACGAAGACCCAGACCCAGAACTCCGCGACCGGGTCGACGAACTGGAGCGAGAAAACGAGATGCTGCGGGCCAGATTAGAGGCCAGTGAGCGCGAGACGATGCAGCGCTCTGCGAGTCCGATCAAGAAGATGAGGATTCTGAAGAGCAAGAAGTGGCAAGATCCTGAAAGCACGTTGGGGGGATATGGCATCGACGATGAATGAGTGACGACGTTAATGGCTTCGTAACGAGGTTATGCACGGGTTGGCGTTTTGGATTAATGTGGCCGTTTTAGGCCCGGTTCTTGCTTAGCTATACTTCTCGAGATACCACGCTTTCTGTTTAATTTTCCTGGATAATACAAGGTCCTTTCCTTTACCTGAACTATTCAATTGCAGGGTGACTGACCATAACGCTAACTTGTATTACTGTATGCATGCTTCTCGAGCTTCACTTTCGCTGCGTCAAGAGGTCCCTTAGTGAAGGTTGCTCGTTGCCCTTAGTGAAAGCAACCAAGCGCTCCACATCCTCGCTATCCATATCTGACAGTTCGTCATCACCGGTAACCTTAGCAGAGGCTTCTCCAGCAGCATCCTAAACTACTTTCTGTCCATCTCCCATGCCATCCAGTGTGCCATCAGCGCCCAGCCCTGTCCCGTCCCCCTGGTAACTATGGCTGAACACCTCAAAGTTGTCGTCGACAAGCCAATTAAGATCTTCGCTCTCTGGCCGTAGTGTTCGTGCGAGACCGTTGCCAGCTTTGGGGTAGTGTGCGGGTGGGTCGGTGTCGTAGCCGTCGTCTTCTTCGTACTGGTTGCCTGCGAGATCTATCGTTGTGCGCGGCTGGTGGCTGCTCTCGCCGAGGAGTTGTGCTTCTGCAGCGTCCATCTCGGAATGAGAATGTGATGAGAACTGCGGTGTGTGGCTTGAAGTTGTGTGGCCGTTTGGAGTCGAGGATATCTGACCAAGATTAAAAGATGGTGGGGGTTGGTAGCTGGTGTAGTGTTGGGTGGATAAGGGCTGTTGTTGCGGCGTTTCTGACTTGATGGCTGAGGTCTCGGGTATAAGGCTCTTTACGTTCGGAGGGAATATGGGTAGTTCTGGATGTCGGATCGTAGCAGTCAGGAGGAGGCCAACTAGCTGGTTTTGTGGGAGGGTATTGAAGTATGCGCGTTTCTGCTAAAGTTAGTATACCAAGTCCTGGCAAAGATGCCCGATTTGAGCGGCCGCGTGGACCTACCTCATCTATAGTCAGGTCCTCCGCAGCGACCAGATCCTGTGCGCCGTCTACGACAGACTGCTTGGCCCGTATACATGGTCCACACAGCCACTCCTTCTCCAGCACTGTGACGACCTCGTTGTCGATGGGCGGGTTATGGCAGTACTGGTGATACGCGGTACTACACGCATCACAAAATACTATCCGGTTGTTCGACGGGTCGGTCTCTCGGTGACAGGTCTTGCACTTCGCAGCAAGTAGTGTCTTGGTGGACTTCCTCCGCTTGACCCCCTTGGCTGGCTCTGGGATGACGGGTACAAATGTGACGGGCTTGTTGACGCTTCGGCCGGACTTGGTTTGTGTGGGTAGTGGGGTGTACGAGTCTGAGACGTCTGAGTCGTCGTTGTCGTTCTACATCATGTCAGCACACAGTCGCAGAGCACTCCACAGCGACTGACATTGCTCTCCTCGTCGCTCTCAGATCGCTTCCGCTTGCCGCCTCTGCCTCCACGTCCTCCGCGACCGCGACCACGACCCCTTCCTCGCCCTCTACCAGATCCGCGACCAGAAGAAGGGCCCGACGGCGATGCGCCGACTTCCGTCTTCAGTCCACTTGGTGTGCTAACTCGTCCCCCTCTCCCCCTACGTCCCGTACTCGCCGCTGGCGGGGGCGTCGGCAGTTTGTCGCTAGTCACGTAACTCTGCAAGATCTCTGCCCGCTTCGCCTCAAAGGCAGCACTGCCGGCGGCATGGCCGTTCTTCCCTTGGATGCGTTCGAGAATCGCTGCCGTAGATGCCGAGTACTGGCCGAAGTTGGGGCTTCCAGCAGCGCCGCTGTTCGTAGGAAAGGTAGACATTTGCGACGACCATGCAGTGGGTGCTGCCGACTGCGGTTCTGCATGTGGATGCGGAGGTGCGGACATAGTGGCTGCGCCGCCGATCGCAGTTGGCGCGCCATTGCCAGCGCTAGATTCGTCGTTCGGTGGGTTGGGCGGGTTCATCCTGCTCTAGCCAGTCCCGCGACTGTAGCTACGTAGCTAAGAATGACGCGATTATGTTTGTGGAGCAAGTAGATGGCATGCTGCAAGTTGACAATCAATTCGTGAGAGGCCGCGGTTCTGGCCTAGCTTGACGCTAGCGCGAGTAAGAAAGCGCATTGCATCACTGGTCGCTGTTGCTTCTACACCATCTAAAGCATTCATCTATTCCTCTCGAAATGTGATTTTTGCCTGTATGGTTTGCGCCGGATCCTAACATGACTCTATCTTGACGTTCGACTATACAACGTTCATTGTCTCCCCTCTTCCAGTCTCACACTATGCCCTAGAAGCCTCGTACGATATATCCCTCCTAGATGCCGTCTCGCCCGGCGTCATCATCTCAATTTCCGACTCCGATTTACCGGCCTTGACATACTTCTGCTTGCCCATGGTATTGCCCAGCGCAGGGAAGCACAGTCCCGGGTGGAATACTGTTTGCGCCGCCACCGTAATCGCAATCATCACGCCCTCTAGTATGATGAACTCAATCTCGTTACGCATGAGTTCACCTCCCCAGCCTCCGAGCAGTTCAGGAATGCGATACACGCATCGAACGAATATAGCGGTGTATGCGACTACAACAGCGCCGCAGAAGAATCGGAAGCGTCGGTTTGACCAGAGCCTGAGCGCCGAAGCAGAGAGCTGATCGCGACGGTGGTAGGTGCGGACACTGTACTCCAGTACGAGGAGGCCGAATATCACCAGTACTATTCGGTTGTCAGCTGATTCTTATGGTAAAGCATGCGAGGTCAAACTTACCAACAACCTGCCAGATAATACCCGCAATCATGAGATCCGTCCCGACGTCTCCAATGCTCTCTCCCGGGTCTGCCGTGGCCGCCAGCGCTCCACCCGCACTCTGCATGACCAACGAAGAGATGTCGCAAGCGATGAAGATATACGTGTACCAGTTCGGTCTGACTCTGCTCCACTCCTCGCCAAACTGGATGACCACATGCTTGAGTGTCAAATAGATACCAGCAGCCAAGAAGGCCGGCGCAAAGATGACTACCCCAACTGTTAGCGACAATTTCTTTCCAAGTCAAAGGGCATAGTTACTTACGCATGACAATCTGGATTATGAATCCAGTATTGTCCCAAGGATTTCTATTGAGCATAATCCTGCCAATGTACCCAAGGCATTCTGCCAAACATCCCAGTCCCACGCCAATCATATACGTCCATGTCTTGTGGCGGATACCAAAGTAAAGCTGAGCGACGAGAGCAAGACCGAAGAAACCCGCGAAAAACGTGTTGGCGGCGAGATTTGGTGTGTACCCGTAAATGGTGGCTTCAACGGGGCACTCAGGCGAGACATCAATGCAGAGTTCGGTGTCGCCCATTGTTATTGTTTTGGTAGGTAGGAGCCGATGTAAAGTTAGATTTGTCTTATCGAATGGTTGTAACGTTCAAGAAAGAGTTTCAGATGAGCATGCCTTGAATGACACATCCATCTACTCATATATGTACTACTCGAGATGCACAGATAATCGAGTTGGTGGCTTGCACTGCCATTGTGATACTCATCCATCATCGCCTGTTCCTGTACGGACTGCTTGCAATTCTAAATCAGGAGTCGCATGTCGAGTCGCGTATGCCCATTATGGGCCATCTTGCGACGCGGGGCGTAAGTCGCAGGAATCCCTGCTCCACTTTTCGGATGATTATGGCTTGGAGCTTCGTCTCTGCCTGGGAATATGATGGCTGAGCGGGATTCGCACGTTGCCTGCCTTAGGAGTCGGGAGGCCTAACGGGCCGTGGCGCAGGCGAAGCAGCTTTCGTTCGTCTCAGGTCAGCTTACGTTGATCAACTTTCAGCTCTATAGCCAAGGCTGAGGGCTTGACATGGTACTAACTCCTTATAGGGCGTCAGGCGAGACATCCAACGCTTCCTTCGTATAAGATCACAGTAACGCGTGTGCGTCGGTGTAGGCGACCAAATGGCTTTCACGTCAAGATGCCTCGCTATTCTATGTGAGCATACGACAGACAGATTCAGAAGGAGCGAGAAATAATTAGACGGTTTCTTGATTCGGTGTGATTATGTGCAGTTATGTACGGTAGTCGCTATATACTACAGCCTGTGGCTGCTCATCGACCATATACATCATAGTTATGGGCATTGATCAGTGCCATACCCTCTTTCCTGTATGTGTCCGGCTCCAAGTAACTCGTGACATTGGCGTCGAAGACCATGTCCATTGGGTTGGCGTTGTCGTACGGAGCCCAAATGGCTTCTGTTCCGTTGTAGTCGTACGTCTCCCTCCATGCGTTGGGGTCAAGGTCGTGGATGAAGCTGACCCAGTTGCTGTTCATGAACCTGGAAAGATCGCTGTAGCTCTCCGTCTTGTTCTCGAACGGAGGAGCGGCAGCAGGCAGGTAGCCGACACCCTGTAGGTTGAGGAACACGAAGGAAACCTCCTGGAAATGCGTGACACCGACTGCGGCGGGAAGGCCAGCCGGGATGGCGTTGAAACGGTAGCAGTATGCAGAAACGTTGGCAGCAGCCCATGTCTCGCAGGTCAACCTGCGGTTGGCGATGAAGACCTGATCACCAAAGTAGGACGCTGAGCGGCGATACTCCGGTCCCCATTCAGGGCCCAGCGTGAGGTTACCCAAGCTTTGAATCACGTTGACCGAAGGATCGTTAGGGTACGCTGCAAGCAGTTGCTCTGTCAAGTTGGCAGGAACTCCGTCTGCCATGATGAAGGTACGAAGACCCTCGGTGGAGTTCACAGGCGCAGGGCTGAAGGCCGAGCCCTCATCCGAGTTGGCACCCGAAATGATTGGGACATGAACGAATTCGCCTGTGTTGAGCTGGAGCGAAGTGCGCTTCTGGATGAAGTCACCATCCAGACAAGGCATGAAGTTCGTGATGTTGAAAGTCGGGGTTGTCGTGTTGAGTGCAGTGTTGAGCTGCTCTGCGGGCAGCTGGCGGAGACATTCGAGTGGGCTGGTGGTGTTTGCACAGTTTGTTCGGCGAGTGAGCTCGTTGTACATGTCGGCGTATCCTACTGCTGGGTCGGGAAGACGGCCGAAGTTAACAGGGTTACCACTCTGCAGGATAGCACCACGGAAGAGCTTGTCATCACGTCCACTGTAGGCTGTCAAGTGGAAGCCAACGGACGCTCCACCAGCGCTCTCGCCGTATATTGTAACTTTCTCTGGGTCACCTGTCTCCTGTCAATTCGTGGGCTCCAAGTGTTTCAATAGAAAAACTTACCTCCAAAAGCTTCAATGTTCTCCTGTACCCATTGCAGTGCCAGGCGTTGATCCCTCAGGCCGAGATTGAGGTTGCCAGTGTCCCTGACTTCTTCACTTCCACTCAGGAAACCCCAGGCAGATAGTCGGTAGTTGATGGTAACCCCAATGATGGGCTTTCCAATCTTTTGGGCGTTCTCTACGGTGAAGGACATGTTGTAGCGCTGATCGATACCTCCTCCTTGGAAGAAACCGCCTCCATGGATCCAGAATGCGACTGGAAGCTTGTCCTCTGCACTGCATCCTGCCGGGCGGATAACGTTCAGGTAGAGGCAGTCTTCCGATATCTAACATAAGGAAACCAGGTCAGTGCATGCGAACTGGCTATCTGGTTTTCTCGAAACTTACCGGGTAGTTCCATTGATCAGACCCATATCCGTAGCACTGCAAGGTCTGTTAGCCATGTCTCATACGTCAGGCAAGGTTATGTACCTCAGTAGAGTATTGCGTCGCCGGCTTTGCCTCATCCCAAGTAGCATTGAGGCTGACAGGGTTTCTAAAGCGAAGACTCCCAACGGGCGGTTGAGCATACGGAATACCCAAGAAGAAGTCCTGATCATATTCGGCAGAGTGTGTGCCGACATACGTTCCGTTCTTCGTCTGAGCGGTGGGCGTAGCAGCTTCCGAAGCTGCTAGGCCGAGGAACAGCGCGGCCGCTAGAGAGTTGCGCAACATCTTGACAAGCGATGACAGATGGGATCAAGCCCAAGCAATCGGTAACCTCAGCCATGCTTTATAGTGACAAGCCTTAGCTCGCTGTCGCTCGGTAGCCTCGTCTCGGGGGATAAAGGTCGTGTCGAACAGCGCGACTAGACATCTGCCGCTCCGTCCTTGAATCCGGGGTATGACGGTTTTGCACGCCAAAAATGAAAATGGTCCGAACCGAGGATGGAGTTTTGCGGGGATCATGACATCGTGACGCTCGTTGGTTTTCTCGGGAGGTGGAGAAGCGTGCGCGACCGGACTTGCTATTGGACTGCTCCAGCCCGGTGTTTACCCGCAGACCTCTAGATGTCTCCTAGCGTAGCAATCTGGGCGATGCTGTGGGGTGCAGGAAAGGCACACGCCAACGGCATTTCTGAGTCTGGGGCTCAGACTTTCCCCGGTGTTTTGGTCCCCAGAAATCCTCTCCTTTCTACTTTGATCACGGCACACGATACACGGGATCTTTGAGATACTCTCATGGCATTGAGTGAAGACGCACATACTAAATGCGCAGTATATGCTGCGATGAATACACAAGACAGAAGGTCTACAAAAGCACTCGGCAATTCCATCGGAGGCACTACGGCATTCTACCACCGGAACAGGAGTCCGCTTCATGAGGCTCTTCTAGCGACTCAGCTTTCTATGCTATCGCCAAGGTCCTTACTCGGTAGTATTGGTAATTGTGGTACATATCGCGATCCATCCAGAACCGCCTCACCAAAAGTGTCCTAGTCCTTTCTCCTCATTCGGTGGGTGAGAATTTTGTCGCCGCGACAACTCCATTCGGTCTACCATCCGTGCGACTTGACACAGGCAGATACATATGCGGCGTTTTGATTGAGCTTGCCATCAATGGTCCCGGGTAGCGACCGCATGAGAATGGGTGAGGGCTCCGCCAGCCTACTTCTCCCAGGGAGCTTGGAGTGCCGACCCCATGTACCTCCGAACTACAAGCGGCCGCTGGTCCCTTCGAAGCATAGCCCATAATGTAGAGTTGTTTCGAGTCTATTCCATCACACATCAAATCAGTCTCGAAAGAACTCGCCGTGGATCGTGTGTAGTGAGTACTTTTGTGTGTACTGACAGATCATCAGTTTAATTACGTGGTATCATCTAGAATATACTATTATCCGCGCAAGTGAACGGTCCGTTCAAAGTGCTGTTGGGATCATTGTAGATGTCAATGAGAGCCTTCAATGATGTGTACAGTCCTCCTATCATTAGGAACAACGTCACCATCATGATGCCGTAGTTGACAGCGGCTACCGCCTTCTTCCGTGGTGAACTCCATTGTGTCTTCCAGTTCAGATGTAGCCAGAAAATGCTCGTGAGACCAAAGGTGAACCACGAGATGAAGATGGCAGACGAAATGTTGAGGATAGATGAGAAGATGGGTATCGCGTTGGAGATGACGAAGGAGACAATCCAGAAGAGGGCACCGAGGCCAATCCAAAGGGTCCATGTAAGGGCGTTGTGTACGTTGACAGCCTCGGGCTTCATGTTACGCATGATAGTGATGTACTATATTGAGGTCAGCTTTGTCTTCTTTCTCATGGGAGAAGAGATCGTACCATAAACTTGATGGCAGTAATACCGATGATCAGGCCAGTTCCCAGCACAGAAGGGATAAGAATGCCGTAGGCAATCTTAGCTGTCAACTCTGGCGCAGAACCAAGCGCGGGAGATGTAACTGCATCGCCTGCCAGGCCGTAGATGACACAGGCGACCACGATGTAGATTACGACCTCGAAGGACTTCTGCATAAAAAGAGCAGGCGCGAAGTCCTTGGATGGGTCTCGCATCTCGGCCATAACGCTGATGAAGCTTTGGTTTCCCGCGAAAGCAAAGGCGACATTGAGCAGAGCATTGACAGCCTCGACAAAGCTAGGCTTTCCGACCAGAACGATCTTGGCCTCGAAACCTGGCGGAGCTTGTGGTCCACCGACACCAAGCGCGATCATGACGATCAGAACTGCAGCTACGATAGAAATCGTACAGACCCAGCTAGCTGCGGCTGCAAAAGAGAGCTTTCGTGGAATGCAGAGCAGCCAGCAGAGAATATGAGGGAAAGCCAAGAAAGCCACCGTGCAGAGGGCGTGACGCGAAAGCGTGTTGAGTGCGACCGACAAAGTGATGTTTGCCGAAGCGCAGATAAGGACGAGGTTGAAAACGAAAGCGATTCCAAGGAAGCACTCGAATGGCTTGCCTCCGACGTACAACGCGCAGTCTACCAGATTCGTGACCATGGGATATCTTCTGTAGAACTGAAGAAGGATGTAACCGCAATAGGTCGTCAGACCACCGAATCCGAGGATCGCGATAATTCCGGGGATCAGACCGAGCGTCTTTAAAGCGGAGGGCAAGCTGAGGATTCCGATTCCGACTTCGATGGTGATCAGGATCACACACGCTCGCCATCGGCCCAGCGTACGGTAGTTCTCTCCCGGAGCATTGGGATACTCGGTCGCTCCGGCAAACCCGTCGCCTGTCCATCCGGTCGTTATATCGGTGTTGTGTCCGTATGCCTCCATATCGTCTTTATCCGATGCGGTCGTGTGAGAAGCAACATCGCCGTTGGAAGGCGCCTGGGGCTCTTTCTTGAGAAAGGCTTTTAGACCCATGGTTGAGGTTTGACCGTAACAACGTGTTACAGGGTCTCAAAATGCAATGAACGAAATATAGCTCGGTAGCGAAGAGCGGCGACGCTGGGTCTTTTGAATCTCCTCGCCTCCTGTATCGGACCTCTGGGTCATCATCCTAAGACGTAACGTGTGCTAGTGGCCGAGCAGATCCTGGGTGATCGCCTCCCGGCGACTAATGCACATATTGACTTGAATTCTGGGTAGCATGACGCACCTCAAATGGATCCGCTGTCAAGCCTGCCATAGCGGAGTGTAGTTTGTGGGGGAATGAGCACGAGGAGGCTACATGCGGCATAGGCATCAGAAAACATCCTCGCTGCGTAGTGCCAGTGCAGAAAGGGTCCTGAACTTTTGTGAGAAGTGTGGGTCATCGTGAGTAATAGTTTGCGCTGAGACGTGACCGTGTCGTCGCGAGCTCCACATATCACGTAAAAGTCTTCGAGAAATTCTTCGTGCCGGGATTGGCCGCTTGGCAACGTCCTGGAGCCACCCGAAAAGCGGTGCTAGGTGTGACGTATTAGCTGAGCATGCTAGATGTCTGTCATCAAAGAGTTCGTCTGAGTAGTGTGAGAGATGCAGTCGACAAGGTGATGCCGTGGTCAGCGGGAGGGAGGTGGGGACCAAAGCGGGCGCTAGACACTAGGCTGGTGCTCCCACCAAGGCTGCATGTGAGGCGGCACGAGGCACGCGACAAAGCGCGCAGTCGTAATGCTTTCTGTTGCACGGAATTCAATACTTTCAGAACGTGTAGTTATCGTAGCGGATTCGATGGACTAGCCTCCCTTCTGACTCATCAATGTTAACACGACACTTACGAATTGCAATGAGAGCTTCTCGTCCGTTGAACTGAGTGGCTGGTAGCTGCGATCACTCGCAAGCGCACACATTTGCGTTGACACCCGAACGCATGATGGTACAGCTCCGAGGGCTGCGAAATGTTTGGGAGACTGTATGCAAACTTCTCATCGCGAGAAGATAGCGTATCGAGGCGGTAGCACTACATCTAAGCTGGTGGTGTTGCAAAAAGGTACGGCTGGGTCTTGATTGGCTCGAATGCAGGGCAAGAATTAGCTCGTCCTTGGCCGTCCGGGGCCTGAGGGTGGTTTTGGTGTCTGGACATTCCACGTTGTGCGTGGTACCCGGTTCGTGGAATGCCTGGAGACAAGACTTCGGGAGACGATGCAAAACTGGGAAAGCGATTGTCATAGCAAAGATGACGTTCGACGGATGATCAGTTGATGGCACCCGAACAAACTGAGCCGCGGAAACGGCCATTCACACTAAGTCGCTTCCAAGTTTAGCGTTTGACTATTGCCACCGCGCCTTGTGGGGCTCACCGGGGAATAGAACAACAAGGTTCCCCAATGTCGCTCCAGCGGCATCTTTGCGGGAAAATCAGCGGGTATGTGAAAGTTAAGTAGACATCGAGATGGACAATCGCGAGGGAGAAGGTCTTGTGTTGAGCAGGCCGATGAGTGTAGATGAAAAAGCAGAGAAATATGCTCGCCAAGGACTGCCGATCGTCCCGTTTCTAGTGCACCCGCTGGTTGGACGGCAGGTTGCACCGACCCAGGTGCCAGAACTTTCCCTCTTCTACTCTCTGCTTTCTGTACCACACACCGCCATCGCACAACCTTTGTTCACGGCCTTCGTGCGTCTCATTTTGTTTGTTACTGGGTGATTCAAGGCCAAACGCAGAGAAAGCTCTACTCACATAGCAAGCCACCCCCGAGCTAGACGACGACTGCGTGTTGGCGAAGCCGTAAGAACCAAATCAGGTTGCAGAATGTCATTTCTTACCAAGAACCGAAGAACAAGCCCTCAAGATGCCCCCGAAGCCACCCAAGACAAATTTCCCGCCGCTCAGCTCGGCCTCCTAGGTATGGTTTTCCCATGCCACCGACACTAGTTGTTGTTCGCCCGAGCCTCGCACTGACAACACACTCCAGCGCTGGTTCGAGTCGCAGAGCCAATTGCCCTTACTTCGATACTCCCATACGCCTGGAAACTCGTCACCAACTTCCAAGTTGGGTCCGAAACGAGCGCACCGTTCTTTGCCGGTCTGCTCATCTCTGCCTTCTCGCTCGCCGAGGCATGTTCAGGCATGTATTGGGGCTCAGTCTCCGACCGTATAGGTAGAAAACCCGTTGTCATACTTGGATGTCTTGGGACAATGTCCTCGTTGCTACTTGTTGGCTTAGCTCCAAACTTTTGGGTCGCGCTCCTTGGGCGAATCATCGGCGGCGCACTCAATGGCAACATTGGCGTCATCCAGACCATGGTTGGAGAGTTGGTCAAGCGACCAGAGCATGAACGTAAGTGACCACAACTACTTCTGTCGGGCGTTGCTAACTAGAAACAGCAAAGGCGTACGCAGTCATGCCATTCGTCTGGAGCATTGGTACTATCATTGGCCGTAAGACAAGATCAATCCATCGACTCCTGCTTATTTGTACTAACTACAACAGCGTCGATTGGTGGATACTTTGCTGAGCCCGCTCGTAACTTCCCATCTGTCTTCAGCCCCACAGGCCTTTTTGCGAAGTTCCCTTACCTACTCCCAAATATCATCTGCGCTTCCTTGCTTCTGCTCTCCATCTTCATGGCATACTTCCTTCTAGAGGAAACTCACCCGGACAAGCAGCCACGAGGCTACTTCGAACAATACGATGCGGCCGTCGCAGAGACACCTCTTTTGCCAGCTCAAGGCGCGACGGCCGATGCGTCGGCAAACCTGACCGCGGAATCTTACGGCACCTTCAACGCCGTGGAAGTCGAACACGACGAGATCTGGCGGGTGCGCTCCAACGGCGACTGGGTTGAATCTCCGACGAGCGAGAAGGTCTTCACACGTCCAGTCATCATGTTCGTCGTCGCCCTAGGTATCTTCACGTACCATTCCGTAAGTCTCCTAGTCCATCACAACGAACGAACAGCCGGCTAATTGTATCCTAGATGACATACGATCACTTGCTCCCCATCTTCCTCCAAGACAAACGCGCCGACGATGACATGAACGCGCTCGACCTTTCGCCTTCGTCATTGGGAGGTGGGCTTGGCATACCCATCCAGAATGTGGGCATTATTCTATCCCTCAACGGCATCATCCAGCTCGTGATCCAGGGTTTCGTCTTCCCTCTACTGGCGGATTGCTTTGGTGTATGGCGTCTGCTTCTCATGGTCACACTGGCACATCCGATCGCATACTTTATTGTTCCTTTCTTACAGCTTCTTCCTGAGAACTTGGTCTATCCTGGTCTGTTCGCTTGCTTGACCGTACGGAACTTGACGTCGATTCTCGCCTTCCCCCTCCTTCTGATCATGATCAAAGAAGCTACGCCCGATAGATCGCATCTTGGAAGAATCAACGGGTTGGCTGCATCTACCGGTGCTGCCTGCCGCACAGTAGCAAGTCCCATCGCCGGTTTGCTCTACGGCCTCTCTCTCGAGCTTCACTTCACGCCTTTAGCTTGGTGGGGTTCCGCTTTGGTTGCAATTTGCGGAGCTCTTCAGGTGCCCTTTCTCAATCGCGCAGCGCATGAGTGTCACGCTCGAGTGCGTAACGTGGCTAGCGACTATCTGACCAAGGAGCGTCGTCGGAGCGAAGTGGTTCGCATTGTAGTAGAAGATCAAGAGTAATCGGTGCAGCAGGTCTCGCGCATGATAAGCATCAGTTTGATTATAGACGAGCAGTTGGCATGGCGTTTTTGTTTGTTCGTTTTTCCATATCGACTTGCTTGTAAAAAGCGAGCTTGATCCTCGGCGTCTTGGGTACAACGGCAACGATACCAGAATACAAGGCATTGGCGTTTAGCATAGGTCTTTTGGCGTTTACTGTATTTACATTGGCATAGATCACAGTTACCATTTACATGATTTGCAACAAGAACAATACGACACATTTTCCACAGGCCCAAGTCACAGTAACTGCCGTTGTCGAGTGTGCAGCTGAGAGCACTAGGGTAGAACATAGCATAAAGTCAGTCGTTCATGCGAGGTCCTCCATCACGGATGAATTCTTGAAACGGCTGGGATGCCATGGACACGGGGAATACGAGAATAGCAACGTGTCAGGGCTCTCCGAAAGGGCAACCCGACAATAATACCCCGAGGTAGTGAGATGTAATCGAAACAGCTTTTCGGCTGAAGGATGGAGGGTTGTTGCCATCTGCTATTTTACTTCATAATACTCTGAAAGCCTTCGATAAACCCAAGTTCATCACATAGCCGAGTTCGCTTGTGTACTCGTGTCGTGACAGCTCGTAGCACGGTCCATCGCGAGTCGCGAACACAAGGTGGTGCCGTCATTCCCGCGCTCACGAAGCAATCGTCTGCGCCTGTGTTCCGAGCTGACACCGCCACTCCCGGCCGTTCACGACATCTTTTTGCCCTGTTCCACACGCTGCAAGGTACCCGTGCGCCATGTCTCTAAAGCTTGTTGTCTTATCCTTGCATGATGCGCAATGTCTGAGAGGCAGGCAACCGCAACCTCCATTTAGAAGTCAGATCAGCTTTTCGATAGTGCACAGTATTGATTTGCAGAGGGATGTTGAGTTGTTTGCGGCCGATGAATCGCGCATTTCCTGACATGGGCTCGCTTGCCCGCCCAACTCGACAAGAAGTACCTGAGGTGTTAACACTACGAGCCGATGGCTTTCCCACGACACTCCAAAGCTCTCGTTCATGCCGCGCTCCTTCCAATAAAGCAACCAAGCCTTTGAGACACGACCTTCCGATGGGCCTAGGATGTATGTCACTCGAAGCTTGTTGTTCCTGACGCTCGTTGGCCGCAGCGATGGCGGAACACCCATGAAACACGCTCGTGCATATTCTTCAGAACGACAGCGTCATGGCTATAGTTGGTCGGCGGCTCCGCCCAAAAAGGAAATACAGGCAACGGAGATCGACTTGGCTAGGCGATACGGCTCTGGACGGATGCAGGAGAATGAACGGAGTGGAGAAGATGCAGGAGGTGGGCAAGAATGGAACCCTCCAGATGCCCGTATGTAAGACATTGGCGCATTCGAAGTATCGCTACTGAAGGTGATCCGAAAGGCAACAGAGCTGGGTGCGATGACCTGTCGACAGCCTGCGGCTCTGCGTTTCTACCCGTACGACTGACACTGGACCCCGACCAGTCGTTGGCCTGTCGCACAATATACTTGACGCTCTTGGCTTGCCAAAATACACACTGCCAACGCCATTGGCTCGTACCTGCATGATAGTCTACTCCGGTGGGCTATTTAGGGCGTTTCGGAAAGCGCCCCTGTTCGCTTACGATGTGCTCACGCCAAAGCCATCTGACTGGGATCCACCATCTTTAGCCAGGCCATCTTGTAACCGACGACCCTACTGCCGAGTGGGCCTGCAGAGCGCGCGACAACGACCGACATGGAACCTCCTTGGGCGACTCGTTCTGATCGTGGCTGAGCACGCGAGTCGGAGGCCCTCGGCGGACCAATCCTTTAGAAATGTTTCGAGACGGCTTGTTTCGAACGAGCGCTGGTGGTAGAAGTATATCTTGACCCTTCGTCCTTCCCCTCAGTGCATCTACACACGCTTTGTTTTCTAATCTCAGCATTGCATTTGCTGCTACTTTCGCTTCCCAAGACGAACATAGTCGCACTCTTTTTGACTTTGTTCTCTTGTTAGACCGTCATTCGTTAAGGTCCAACTACAACATACATTGATATTCGCTTTACTACCTAAATTCGATTTCGACGTTCATATATCACCATGAAGTCTACCTACGCTCTCTTGGTCACTGGCCTCGCCGCTCAACAAGCCGCGGCCACCTGGAACTTCTTCGACAACTTCGGCACTCCCGACTACAGTAACAACGTCTGCGACGATAAGCAGAAGGGCGGCTTCAACTGGGCCGATCTCATCGATGGCCAGGATGTTGGCAACTATGGAGACTTCGACTTCTCTGGGGGCTGGAAATGCTCAAACTCCTTCGGCAAGCGGGACTCTCTGAGCAAGCGAACCTTTGGAAACAAGTGCATCAAGAACACCATCCAGAAGAACAAGCCCGCTGCATTTGGCTGTGCCCAGCGCGGTTTCTCCATTACTCACATGGACGTCTCGGCTGAGTTCGACGCTGAGCTCGAGCTCCACTACAAGATGGGAGACGGATCCATCTGCAAGCAGCACAGCAGCTGCTCGGCTGGTGGATCAACACTGCAGAACACCCAGTGTGGTGGCGCAAAGTCCGTCGAGGTCTACCTTGGATCTCACTACAAGGGTGACAAGGAGTCTTGCGAGATCGGTTTCCACAACATCGGCTTCGACTGTGACGCTGAGAAACCATACACTCCTCCTTCGCCCCCTTCGCCGCCCCCTCCACCTGAGGTCCCCGCCTCAAGCGAGGTTCAGTCTTCCACCATCGCCATCGAGTCGTCGACTGCCCCAGCCTCCAGCGCCGTTTCTTCCGCTGTTGAGACTACGGCTTACTCTGCCATCGAGACTACCGTCGTCTCATCTGCTGTTGAGACCCCTGCTTCTTCATCCGCTGTCGAGACTCCCGCCACTTCGGCCAACGAGTGTGGACAGTACGGTGGAGAGGGATGCCCACCCGCCGAGACCCCTGCCTCTTCAGCTGCTCCCTACACCAACAGCTCCATGCCCGCCTACACTCCTCCAGCTTCCTCCGCCGTGGAGATCACCAGCTACCCTGCGTCGGTTCCTTCCATCAGCACCGCTACCCCCCAACCGGAGTCTTCCACTGTTGTTGTGCCACCCACATCTGAGAGCTCTGCTGCTGCTGGCTGCGGATACGGAGAGTCTTGCGAGCAGTCATCCACTGTTGTAGCCTCTTCCGTTGTTGTCTCTTCTGCCGTTGTTTCGTCTGCCGTTGTCACATCTGCTGTCCCTGCTACCAGCTCAGCCGCTCCTCAGCCTTCCAGCCCCAGCTACCCTCCCGTCGACATCACCGACTCGGTTCCCAAGTGCATGAACTCGTGGCTCCAGATCTCTGCCCCAGACTGCAAGGACAACACCGACTCCAGCTGTTACTGCCTCAAGCCTGAGTTCACCAAGAATGTTATCGACTGTATCTCTGCCCGCTGCGGTA
The DNA here is from genome assembly GCF_023758075.1 of Alternaria novae-zelandiae. NCBI lineage: Eukaryota > Fungi > Ascomycota > Dothideomycetes > Pleosporales > Pleosporaceae > Alternaria > Alternaria novae-zelandiae. The sequence continues at coordinate 718,478 of NW_026056970.1, read as the reverse complement.
GTGACGACGAAATTAGTAAGGGTCTGCAATACTTCATCGGTATCTGTGCCCAGCATGTCCCCGAAAACCCTTCCATTGTCGGAGACTGCCCTTCGTACATTCCTTTGAACCCTACTCCTGCTGCTCCTTCTGCTCCTCCCGCTCCCCCTGCTGGTGGTGAGAGCTCCGCCGCTCCCTCTGCCCCTGCTTCCAGCGCGTACGGCCCTGGTTACCCTGATGAGACTCCCGCTGCTAGCACCACCACTGCTGCCGGCGAGACTCCTGCCATCACTACCGCTGTTTCTTCTGTCACCATGACTGAGGTCGTTGGCACTACCACTGCTGCTGGCGAGACCCCTGCTGAAGAGACACCTTGCACTACCATCACATTCGGCACAACTACCCTCACCGTCCCTCAAGTTCACTTCACCACTCAGCCCGCCTCTGCTGGCGCCAACCCAACTGAGCCCGTTGCTCTTGTGCCCGGCACTGCTGAGCCTCCTCAAACCCCAGCTGCCACCACACCTGCCGGTGGTGCGCCATACCCCATCCCCTCTACCATGGGAACCGCCACTGTCCCGATGGGCACTGCCACGGGTACTGGTGCCGTCCGTCCCTCTTCGCCAGCCGAGTTCACTGGCGCCGCCTCGCCCTTCAACGTCGTGCCCAAGGGTGCTCTGTTCGGTGCGGCTCTTGCCTTGTTCGCATTGTAGACGCTATACATTTTAATGTAGTGCAGCTTTTCTTTTCTATGTCTTCACTGTTTGTATTTAGCGGTTGGTGCGAAACATGATACACAGTCCGCATCTGAAGAAGCGATGGTGTAATACATGGGTTTTCCTTGGAACCATAGAGTATATAGACAAGTATACATATGTGATTTATAATCCGTAGCCCATATCGTGATTGTGTTTGTTTGCGCAACGTGTACCAAGAGATGCGCGTACAAACCAAGTCTTATTAGACACCAATTTGTGGACCACGGGATAGCTCTCTAGGCTAAGGTAGCCCCAGACTAAGAAATGTCGTTCGCATGTGAGAAGATTGGGGTACATGGCCAAACTGCCGAGGTCCGTCAAGAGCGGCTCCTGTGCGCAACCTCCAGGGATCGTCATCAATGCTAGCTTCCCCAGACTCCGCGTGTGCCGTCTAATGACAATAACAACAGCCCCTCAAACTATGAGCCCGAATACAATCGCAGACGCCCACCATGTCGTCTGGCGCATCGCAGCCCACGCCGGGCCCCGCTAAATCGCAACCAATCGACCCGATTCTGCGCAATGCGCTCCGCTACACCATCTCAGCAAAGGAGTACCAGCTGCTGCATCAATACCTCCTTTCGCGCGCCCCAGTCGTCAAGAAGCGCACCATAACCCCGAAGCGATATGACGCCATTGTCAAGGGCCCGGATGATTACAATGTAGCCGCCTTCCGCGCGGCACTGCGTTTGGGCATCGTGACCTTCTCGGGGCTGAAGGCATGGGAAGTCGTGAAGACCAGGCTTCTGTCGCGGGGGCCAGCGAATAGGTGGGCATACATCTGGTCACGTTTAATCGACGTGCATTAACAACCCCTTAGGAACCAACCCAGAACCTCCGTCTTCAAGTCACCCAACGTCCGCCTCAGCAGCTCCCTCGCCCTCATACTCCTTTTCCACCGCCTCCTCCGGCGCATCTTCGTGCGCATCCGCGAGAGCCTACTCAGCCATGAAGGCAAGTCGTTCCGGCGGCGGAACCCACGCATAGCACGTTCTTTGACATCCAAGTTGGCACCGGCCATTGGATCCAGCTTAGCAGGCTTCTTCCTCGCCGTGTACCCAGGGGATCAGCTGCGCGTCACAATCGCCATCTACATCATGACAAGGGCCCTGGAATTTGGCTACAACTACCTGGATGAGCTGGGATACATGAAGAACAGGCCCAGTTGGTTCGGCTCCTGGATGATCATGCCAGTCGCTTGCGGACAGCTACTGCACGCTTTTGTCTTCGACCGCGACTGCTTCCCCTCTGGATTCGGAGACCATATCTTGAAGAACTCGCCAGAGTATATACAGAAACGCCCCGAAGACTATCCCAGCACCGCACCCTGGCCAGGCACATTTGACATAGTGGACAACCTGGCAGAGATCTCGCGACAGCGCTGGCCACCCTTCGTCTCGCCGATTCTCTTCCCCAACGCTGAAACGCTACCAAAACGGTTGACATCCATCTCTCCGATAACGTCTCCCGCGCATCCAGCGATCAAGTCCCTGTCATGCGCCTTACTCCACCCGCAAGACCCGTCCTGTCTACGCACCTACGTCCAATACTGGATCCAAGCCTTCCCCAAAATCGCCCGCTTCTTCACGCTCTTCTTCACAGCCATGAGCATCACGAAATACAAAGCCTTCCTCTCCGCTCCCATTGCCTCGTTGAACAGTCTAGCCAAGCGCATACTGCGCATGTCGCTCTTCCTCTCTGGCGCTATAGGAACGAGCTGGGGATCCATCTGTCTCTTCCAAAACATACTTCCTCGAGCCTTCTTGTCAACACAACGCTGGTTCCTGGGTGGTTTCATAGGCGGACTCTGGGCCTTCTTGGAGAGGAAAGGTGGAAGAAGTAACTTCCTTTATACAGCGAGAATGTCGATTGATTCCATGTGGAAGGTGGGTGTTAAGAGGGGGTGGTGGAAGGGTATGAAGAATGGGGATGTTCTGCTCTTTGTTGTTAGTTTGGCGACGGTTAATGCTCTGTACGAGGTATCGCCCAGATCGGTCAATAGTGGCGTTGCGAGGAAGGGCTTGGGTGTGTTGAGGGGTGAGGGCTGGGTTGACAGAGCGGTGGTGCCGAGAGAAGATGAAGGCAAAGAAGAGTAATGATATCCAGCTGTTTACGCATACAGCTTTTGCTCACTGAGCATGATGACAATGCGTTTCGAAGTCACAAGTACATATGCAGTATTTTAGTTTAGTATGAAAACATTTATTCTTGACTACATTGTTCTCGAAAGGACTGAACAATTGTGAGTGGGGTATAACTAGGCCTAAGTCAAACAAGCACGCTGAGCCCTTTCTTTCGTCTCCTACCATTACGATCTTCCCCTCCCCATAGCACCAGTGTATGCGACTCGTGTGATCACTCCATCTTCATACCCTCAGCACACTCAGCCAACTCCCCCCTCTCACCACCATAGCTCTTCGGAACACCCTTGCCCAGCTCAGCAGCAAGCTGATTACCGTAGCTCAACACAACAAACTTCTTGCTCGTCTCCTTGGCCACAACCAACTTCATCGCATTGAACAGCCAGCCCATGACCACAGGTACATTGACAAAGAACTTCCTGCTCAGCGTCTCAGGGTAGTGGCGCCCTAGTATCTCGATAGTCTTGTTGGTCGCGGTCTTGACGAGGGGGTCACGGCGGAGGAAGGAGACTTGGAGGTAGTCGTGGATTTGGAACCCTTGGTATGGGTCGGGGCCTTCGCCGAAGTTGGGGATGGGCGTTGTGGCGGCGGGCAGGTTGAGCGCTTGGACGGACTTCTCCATGAGTCCTACGCGCCAGCGGAGGAAGCTGTGGGTTTCTGTTAGCATGGTCTTGTTCATTGCATGAGGTTGGGGGAAACATACCCATCCAGATCGCCAAAGGTAGCCTTGTTATCCTTGACAGCTCCGTAGATGTTGAAGGTAACAATGTCTTTCTTGTTCGGGCTCTCCGGTACACCCTCAACGTCCAGCACGTATCCTAGTCCATCGAACTTGTTCTTCGGGAATGTCTCTCTTGCTGCCTTGATTGGATCAAACTCCTTCCTCCACTTCAGCGTGTCAAGCAGCTGTGACTTGGCTTTGTCCAAATCATTCTGGTTGGCCCGGAGGAACTTTTGTAGTATGAGCTTGGTATGGAAAGGCTTCGACTTGCTCAGCTCGATGCCGTAGACTTCATTGTGCTGAGCTTCGGTGGTGAGGGCTTCGAAGGCATCGTAGAACTTCGTGAGCGGGTGGTCGGGTGCGGTCTCGGGCCAGATGGGACCTTGGGTGGGTGTTACAGTGCTGGGCTCGGCTTTGGCGTCGCTGGATGCGGCGACGGGAGCGGCCTCGGGAGCTGGGGCAGTAACTTCAGGTGAGACTTCTGTCGGCTTTGCTTCCTCTTTCTTCTCGTTGACCGAAAGATCCGCTACCGCTGCGGTTGCGCTGTCGACGGCATCTCCATCGTCCTTCTTGTCGGCAGAGTCGGCTACAGGATTAGGCTCGGGCTGCTTCTCCGGGCCTGCTCCACTGAAGAGACCGGCGCCTTCCGTGGGTGCTGTGCTTACGTCTTCGGGCTTCGCTGCCATCTTGATGTGCGTTACGAGTGCGTGTTAACTGTGCTGTCAACGTTGGGTTGGGGAATTGTTTCAAGTGTCCGGAGATCATTCGAGATCGTTCCCCAAACTCCGGAACCGCTGCGCGTCCCCAGTCCTGGTATCCGCTTGGACAAGGAAGAGACCGCGTAACTTCCTTTTGCAGTTTCACGACAACAAAGTAACCATATGAATTAATACAGCATTACTGCAGATGTCTGGATTGTCTGCTAGCTGTTTCATTCTACTATCTCAATACATGGACAGCATGCAGGAGAACCTTACGTCCTCAGCGTACCGGTTGCATGATCACATGAAGATTTGCAATAGTGAATGTCTCATACTAATTAAGAGTGATGGACATATGTAGCTATATACATGCCGAAGAACGTCCATCGACCGAACGAGCTGGTCTCCACTCATGTCCCTAAACAATCCCTTGACATCATTCATCTCGCGTTGATGCCACCTGTTCGGTCGACAGAGGAGCGCAGTTGGTATGGATCGTATCGACATTGAGTAATCTGCGATTGACAGTTAGCATAGAACGTAGACTATGATTCTGAACAAAGATGCAGGTGAGAGAGCAATCAGCCGAAAGATGAAAAGTCTCGAATGTGTTTTCAATCAGTGAGGCGAACCCCGTCTGAGTTAGCATGAATTGGTGTTCATCATTGCAAAGGGAAAGAAAAGAGAATGGTTATGTACCTTTTCAATGAAAGCTGGTAGCTGTATCAAGTAGACTTTCTATTTAGTGCATACCTAGAGCTATGTCAGTAACGATTCCAGAAGAAGACGTTTTGACGAAGGCTCGATGGTGGAAAGATATTCAGGTAATCGAACTAGTTTATTCCCCACGAAGTGGTCGGTATTTGATAATACATTTGTTGCTCATCATCTAAGGATGGGTGCTTGGGGTACGGGGGTGTGGTCTAACCTTTCAAACTCTATCGCAGCCCACGAAAGCCTTGCCGTTTCGACCATATCATGTCGAGGTCTGCTATCGCTTGTAACCAACGGACGTAGAGGATATGCGATGGACGGAAGGCTTCGTGGAGCTACGGACCGCACGTCGGCGGCAGCGCATCTAATGGCGCATCATGATCGCGAAGTCATACTGTGACTGAGAACATTGAGACCTTTATAATTTGTTAGCTGATGTCCTGAAAAAACTTCTAGTAACAAATTGATAGATGTTGCGAAAGATCAGTATTCTCGTTTGGCTTGAGTGGTCGGATCACCATAGAATGTATGATAGGGGCGACACAAGTGTTCATCATGATAGCAACAGGAAACAAAGGAAGAGCGGGTGTGTTGACTTACCAAAAGTTGGGCGCGTTGTTGGAGTGAGAGAGAGAAGCTGCAGGCTCAAGTTTTGTACGGGAACTTTTCGCGGCGGTGTTTCATTTCGCCGGGCGGGTCGTGGCCCGTGCTTTGATCCAAGCGGGTCAAGGTTCTCGTAGACGCGCTCGCTGGTTGTCCTTAGGCCGACACTTACGCGCTTCCACTCGATACCAGACCACCACCACTACTCTCCATTTCCACCGTCGCTCAACATGGTCGCCTCAACCACCGCGTCTTTCGAGAGTTTCGTCAAGCAGACCCGCGAGAAGAAGAAGAACGAAGCCCTCGCGCAACAGTTCCTCGGAGCTGGCAGCCGAGGCCGGAAAGCGAATGCACCAGGCGCCGGCGGCCGCGCGCGAGTTGAATCTGAAAAGCCATCGCTGCTCAGTCGGATAAACGGTGGTGCTGGCGTCCAGAAGCGATCAGCGAGCGCGAAGCCAGCCGGCAACGTCGACGGGAAATGGCAACACGATCTGCACAAGCTGAACAACCCCCGCGGTGCCGCCAACAACAGGAACAACCTCGCTCGGACGGCGTCAGCATCGCAGGTCGAGCGCAACAGCAAAGCGTACACCAAATTTGCTCCCGTCCTTGGTCGCGCTGCGGCTACACGCAGCAATGACGCTGCACCGGGCATCAGCATTCGAGGTGCCGCGACGGGCGGTCCGTGTACCGTCATTGCTAGCAACTTTGCACCTGGAACAACGGCCGCTGATATCGAGGCCGTCATGACCCCGATTGGAGGAGAGACGTTGGGCTGCAGGCTCTTATCTTCCAGCCCGACGGTCATGGTCGAGCTGCAGTTTGTGAGCAGGGAGGGCGCCGAGAATGTCATCGCGACGTTCAACAACCAGAAGGTCAGTGTTCCGGCGAGCTTCTTCTTTGCTGGACTGAAACTAACTCCATCAACAGGCTGATGGCAGACTCCTCTACGTCTACATGAAGGATGTCCCCGCGAGCACCCACGTGGCACGAGCACCGCCTGCCCGCCTTACGCAGTCCATGGATGACATGGACATCGACACCGGTGCGGGCGCACGCGCTGGTAGCTTCCAAGATGGACGATACGGCTTCAACGACGCTAGTCGCAGAGAACCACCACGTGGACCCCGCCGACGATACTAGAGCTCAACGGCCGGCACACATCTTCTTCAATTTCCCCTGTACGATATACCCTTTTACAGACGATAGCAACGAGCAGACTGCATGCAGCCGCGTTTCAAGACTTACAACACTCGGAGCAGCCATGCAGTTTCCGTATCCGATGGCATAAGCGGGGAGTTGGGTTATATAAACAACATGCACCAACGAGCTCCTCGGCAAGTGTCTTGTGGCCGGAACAAATTTCTAATTAATGATGGATATCATCCCCTTCATCGTCGTGTCCTTGACTACTACCACTTGTGATATTTACTTGCTAGCCCATCCTTCAATGGCGGCATCAACCTCCTTCCTGTACCTCTGCTGGCCCTCACACTGCTCCAAGAACACCTTGTATTTGGCGTCCAACAGCTTCTTGACCGTCTTATCAGCCAGTGGCTTCACAGTCTTACCGGGCTTGCTCAGTCTGTCCATGATATCCCAGAGCGGCTCGCTGTTTCCGTCCTTGTCGGTACTGGCCGCCTTTGCACCCAACATAGCCGCGCCGTGCACTACAGCTGCGTGTACGTATCGTGGAATCAGGACCGGCATGTCGCACGCAGTGGCCATGAGCTGCATCAGCAGACTGTTCTGGCACTGCGAACCGGACATGAAGATGGAAGAGATGACGTGGCCAGAGGCGTTCATCGCAGAAACAATCTGGTGTGTCTGGAGGGCAATGAACTCCATGGTCGCGTAGTAGTATAATGCCAGGCCGTCGAGGCTCTTGTCGGAGCTCAGACCGATGACAGATCCCTTCATGTTGGGGTCGGCGATAGGGGAGCGGTTGCCGAAGAGGTCACCATAGAAGAAGAAGTGACGTCCAAGCCAGGCGATGTGTGGGGCTTTCTCCGCGTCTGCCATCTCGCGGAGATGTTCGTTGAGGTAGTCGTAGATGTTGGTGTTGTACGTTTCGGCGACAGACACGGCTTCGTTGAAGGCTGGGTGTGTCTCAATAACATGCTTGAGTAGTTCACCTGTCGCACTTTGCCCTCCTTCTGCCATCCAGTAGTCTGGTAGTAGGACGTCTCTGTATGGGCCCCAGACACCGTCGACGAAGACGGGCTCGCGTGACATGGCAAGGTGGCAGGTCGATGTCCCAGCTACGGCTGCGAGACGCGTGAAGGCTTGCGAAACATCGTTCTTAGGCTGGTCCATGTCAAGAGTATCCCCATCGAGCTTGACTTTGGCGCCAACGGTACCGATCCAGCCAGCGTAGGCGTCGATGACTCCACTTCCGACTGCAATACCGGGTTGCAGGCCCATCTCCTGTGCCGCCTTCTCGCTGAGTGTGCCGACGAGCTCGCCCGCAGTGAGGTAGCGTCCGTTCTGTGTGCTTGTTAGCCGGGACCGTCAAGAATAGTAGCGAAGGACAAACCACATTGTCAACGCCTCCCATGCGCTTGAAGTTGTCTTCGCACAGATCTTCGAGGCCAATCTCCTTGAGGAAGTCTTCCTGCCATCCTTTGACGCTACCATCGACTCCAACAGGTACAAAGCCCTGCTTGCAGACCACACTGCAGTAGCTTCTGCTCTCACTGCCAGTAGCCAGATGTGTGAGAGCATCAGTCAGATCGTAGAACTTGCAACGATCGAATAGCTCCTTCGGCATGTTGTTCTTCAGCCACAATACCTTGGGGATCTCCATCTCGATGGACATCTTGCCTCCGACGTAGCGAAGCAGGTTGTGCTTGGTGGCGTTGATCTTGTTTGTTTCCTCGACAGGTCGGTGGTCGAGCCACAGAATGACGTTGCGGTCGTTGCCGTCCTTGTTGTCAAAGTTTGGTCCAGTAACGGCGACAGGCTCATCTGTGTCGTCTCTGAATACTGCGAGCGAGCAGGTCGCATCGAAACCGATACCACGGATAGTGCTTGAGTCGATGTTGTGCTGATCCATGGCTCGGCGAACTGAGGAGCAGATGCATCGCCAGATGTCTGTTGTGGATTGTTCCTGGGTTCGCTTTAGTTTTGACTCTCGCAATTTGCCTGTTGCGGGTTAAATACGTAGTAGCCAGTCTGTGGTTGCCATAGGCCAATGTTCTCTGAGGCCAGTCCAACAATGTCTCCCTGATCATTCATGATACAGGCTCTGGCACTACCGGTACCAACATCGATACCGATGTAGTGGTCGACTTGAGGGTGGAGCTCATTGCGGGGATCTGTTGACAGTTGACGCGACTGCTTGCGCTGGGTCTGGCGGAAGGGAATCGACATTGCTGCGTATGAGTATGGGAAAGTGAGAGAGGTGTGGTATTTTGAATTGAAGAAAAGCTAATTGAAAGCCCGAGGACGCGAGAAATAATGTTGAGCTACAATACAGCTGTCAATGCGGGATGAGCTCATAAGAGCTCTGGGGAGCTCTAGTATGGTGGGGGTGGGGCAGCAACCCCAGCCTTTGTGCAATCGGGCTACCAGTCGTCAGGGTCGTCTCGAGCCTGAGCGTCGATCTGCTCACAGATCAGACTGAGAAATGTGGGCATCGTGAGCACCGGATCCACCTTTTCAGGCATACCGGATGCTGTTGGGCCAGTGTTGGCTGGTCAAGCAACGCCACGCAAAGCAAGTTGAGGTCTTGGATCACGGCTGATCATGGCTATCGGTGCGATTCCGGATCAAGCGGAGGTGCAGGATTATTTTACCGTATGTAAGTCTCAGGAGATATGGTTTGAGGAGGAGGGGTTGTGGAAGCACGGCTCGCTTGAGTGAATGTCCATCGGTGATACAATTCGCCGTTGCTCTCGGGCGGCTAGCCAGCTCCCGTTACCAACACCATTGCATTGGTACAGATAGCAACAGACCGCACCATCGCGCCAAGATGCTACTGTCAAGACTTCTACTGCTGCCATTTGCGGTCGCATCGTCGGTCACGCTTTACGTCTCCCCCGTTCCAGCCTCGGGGGACAGCGCCGTCATCCCCTCGCCGATTCCGCTTGCGCAGATCGAATACGACGCAGACCAACCCGTTGGCACTTTAGCCTCCTTCACACCACCCACAGGCTCCTACGCCTCTGATCACCTTCTTCGCGTTGGCCTCACCGACCCTAAATCTGGCTCATGGCGAGGCATTGTCACGTCAGCGGCCAGTTTCTCCGACCAATACCACAAGAAGTTCATCATTCACGTTGATGAGAAGGGGGAGCCTTTCCATATTGGATTCGGAACAAGCGCAAAAGGCAGCGAAGATGAAGTGGAGGTGGAGATAAGGAAGAGGAATGTTGGGCCAAAGCCGGTCTTGAACAAGCCCATCGTGCTCAATGCGGAGGGGAAGCTCGACGGAAAAGAGCCGGAGAAGACCTTCTTGCAAAAGTACGTAGGGGGACAAGGTTCATTATTAGAGGTTTTGCTGATTATTATACAGATACTGGTGGGCCATTGCTCTCTTCATGGTAGTGCAGTTGGTTGCAGGTGGTGGAGGAGAGAAATAAGATACAGGTGGATAAAAGCCTCCCCGATCCCGTTTCAATACCAAACTCAGTACCGACCATCTATTGCCGTTTCTGCTTCCTTTCAAAATCACGATGCAGGTATTGTACTCTCAGCCATCTCAAATCAGTTACGTGTCTCGGTGAACAACAAGTTTTTATTGAGGTAAAAAGTCATAAGGTATTATACATTCGGTTTCACTCCTTCATCCTAGCGTCTATGGTTGGGTATAAGTATGCATTATCGTAAGTGCTTCAAGCAAGAGCTGTGCTGGCAGAGCTGGGTCGAGCCTGGCCGGGCGTGGGAAACACAGTCTTGGGGACCGCGACAGCTGCAGCGGCGGCGGATGCGCTCAAAGAAGACAGTGTCGGGATGGATCCGGTCGAGGTCGCATTAGCCGGAGCACGAATAGCAGGTGATGGGGTCGACTTGGGCTGATGAACGTCCATGGGCAGGATCTCTGTCTTCAGCTCCCTCGTCTTCTTCTGTTTGGGCTCGGGGGCCTTTTCGTTCTCTTGGACGTAGAATTTCCGGAGCAACATGATTGCTTCCTCTCGGAAGATGCCGCCGGTGACTGGATAGGGCTTGTCGACGCTAGCACTGTTGAAGTCAGTACTTGCAATGCATGTATCTGTGCGAAAAGAAGGATGCGTACTCAGAGTGAATGTTCAGAACACCTCCGGTGCCGCCAAAACGCTCGTTCCAGCATCCGAAGTAGACGGCTCGAATGCCGTACTGGCGCAGCATGGACGCGCACATGACGCATGGCTCAACGGTGACATAGAGGTCTGTCTCGTTGAGGATGCTGATGGGGTGCTTTGACAAGATGCCAGCGATGGCGACGAACTCGGCGTGGCGGGTACCGTTCAGGGTCCGATTTGTCTCGTTCATGCCTCGTCCAATGACCTCGCCGTCCTTGACGAAGACACAGCCGACGGGGGTCTCATCGCTCTTGAGTGCAAGTTCAGCCTGCAGTGATGATGAGTCAGCAGAGGGATCAAACATGGAGTAAACTCAGCAGATAGCTGAATATGTACAAAGTGAAGGACGTGGCTCACCATGGCAATAGCCTCGCGCATGAAGCCTTCATGATACGCTCTCTCCTTCGGATCCATGGCGTCTGGTACGTGAATCGCTTCGTCGTCTTGGCACGGTTCTGTATTCACCTGCGCAGGGTCCGCAGTTGTCAAAGTGGCTGTTTGCTGGGCATGTAGGTAGTAAAGCGCCAGCCCGAGCGCGGCAGACGCAAGCACGAGAGGCGTCCATGATTCCTTCGCTTTCCAAATTCCAGTCATTCCAAGGTGAGGCAGTCGCGGCCATACACAATGTTCTGAAACTGAAGGTGCAGGTCCGAGTTCTCAGGCGCAGAGTGCCGGCCCAAGACGGTTTCGGCAAGCACTAGCGCGTAGTTTACGTAGACGTGGAAGCCGCGATCCGACCGAGGGCTGAGCTACCAAGAAGCACGCAACGCAGCCATTGCCATCGCAACGCCAGGCACCGACCAACATTCACTCGACCCAATCCGATTCACTGCACAGCCACAATCACATTACGCAGCGCAACGTACACCAACGCGGCGCACGGCATTCCAACAAAGGATATCAAACCTCGCCTGATACTTTGTGCCAGAGCTTCACTCAGCCCGCGCCAGCAACAAAGCTACCGGAACCGCAATCTACACATCGCCAAACCACCACTTTGCGCGTAACCTCGAAAAGCTAGAAGCATACCGCAGTCAATCACACCGCGAAGATGACGCTCGCAGAAGAATTCAAGTCGAGGAATTTCAGTAAGACACCCGCTGCTGGACCTGTAACTTGTTGCTGACTTGGCATCTTTGCAGGTATCTACGGACAATGGTCAGTCACGCCAGCTGCTATGCATATGCCCACGGCTCGCAGCATGTCATACTAACTCTTCGGCAGGACCGGAGTACTGTGTATAGTCCTCTGCTTTGCGCTGGGCATCGCCAACATCTTCAACGCCAACTGGGTCATCGCGTTTAGTATCGTGTGCTTGTACGTTCTCCGCGCCCATATCTTCGCTGGGAATATGGCTAATCAGTTCGCAGAGTGTGCTCCTTCATCATTATCTTCATCGAAATACCGCTGCTCCTCCGCATCTGCCCGACTTCACCCAAGTTCGATACCTTTATTCGCAAATTCAGCTCCAACTACATGCGCGCGGCCATCTACGCGGCGATGAGCGCCATACAATGGGCCAGCATCGCTGCCCGGGCTACAAGTCTGATCGTCGCGGCCGTCTTCCTTCTGCTCGCAGCCGTCTTCTATGCGCTTGCCGGTTTCAAGGGCCAGCAATTCCAGGGCAGCAAGACGCTCGGTGGACAGGGAGTCGCACAGATGATCATATAAAGTGGAGGCAGAACTAGGCAACGAGCAACAGCCATGTGCGACGATTCCGAACGAACGACACGCGTATAGAAAGAAGGGCCGACGGAGGAGCCGGTTGATATCACAAGGACGGAGATGATGAGCTTAGCCGATTGGAAAGCGATTAGAGGAGATGATTTGACTTCTTTGTAGCATCATTCAGCAGCTGGGCGTTCTGGGGCCGTGTTTTGTAAGAGAGCCTCTTGGATATGGAAGCGCTTGGCCAAACTGCTAGGCGGTTCAATGCGACATGCTTTCTCCGTACTCATCGCGTTCCCGTGACAATTGTGCATTTGTCGTGTACGATGTCATCTTGCTGTGTGGGGGCATCTACGTAATTCTACACAGAAATTGATTGATAGAGACGAGCGCAGGACCCACATGAGTCCCTATGACGATGTTCTAGAAGCTATGGGTGTCATTCTCTCAAGCGTACATTCTGTAGGGTGCAGCACTTGTCTGCTCAGCAACCATTCGAATGCGATTCTATCGCTGCTAGAAAAGCCGTGACAAGCACAAGCAGTGTCAGACCACGACAGCGGAAACGCCAAACTTGGCCTGGCATCTGCTCGCTTTTAGGATGACGATAACTGGCTGCCAGAATCTCGCCAGGAACCACACTTGTTAGGCGCGGGGAACGCTAGCGTGCCGGAGCTTGCGAGGCGTTGAAGATCCTGCCACCCTGCCACACCAAGCGCAGCTGATGGATGTAAGTCAAACAATGCACATGTGATGTGCTGAGCTTTGCAATTTGACTTGTGCGACTCTTGATCAATGTTGGAAGTCCCAGGCTGCGAAACACGTTGATGCGGTCGCATAGTCCCCAATCTAGGATAGCGTCAGCGAGCATGTGGGACATGGATTCAATGCATCTGTCAACAGCGAAGTGGACGTGGACGTGTCAAACATCTCCACTACAACAATTGCATGTGTGGCAACGACTACTGGACCATGGAAGAAAGCAGTCAAACAACGTGTGGTAGGTACCTATGCAGGTTGTGGGGGTGACGATGATGGCCGCGTGCAGGCCCATACGCCATAATGCGGGTCGCAGGCCCTGGAGCTCTCTGCTACATAAGTGCCCCGTCCCAGCTCCAGGACCGATTCATTTGCGCCATTTTGGCTGTATCCGACCAAGCTATCTGCCCCTCTTGCCAGCCTCACTTCTAGTCTCCACTTCAATTGCGGATTCCGAGGTCAGTACAGCACATCCGCTTTGTACAGCATCATTGGGCTCTCAAGTCGCAGCCGCGCTTATTGGCCTGACGTGCAGGAAACTGCCCGAGCCAGACCTGAGCACTTTTCTCAGCTCGCTCGCGCTGCACATCTCCATCATTCAATGGCCGGGACCTGTCACTGACATTGAACGACTTGTAGTTTCTACCACACCTACACCCCACATCCCCGCCGAGCAACCGACACAGAAGCAATGAGTGCTCCACCAACAATACCTCCACGCCCAGCGCGGGCCCAGAACAGCTCTTCTCCTGCGCAGGGTACCCATATGGATGTCCCCAAGATTCCTCCACGCCCGAAGCGCGGTGTCGAACGCTCCGTCTCTCCCGCGGGAGACAGATACGCCCGCTCCCCGCTCAACGACCCGACCTACGTACATGGTGGACCGCCTAGAGAGGGCGGTCGCCTTAGCACCGATCTGCCCTCCCGCCCACCGAGCGTGTCCATGCCCTCCCTCGGAGAAGAAGGCAATGAATACGCCAGCTTCGAGGATCTGTCAAAGACTCTCACACCGGAGAACCAGGGCGGCTCTCCACAACATATGAAGAACGTGGCAGGAGACTTGCCTCTGCATGCTCCTACAGCCTCGGTCCCAAGCTCGACTGCCAAAAGTAGGATCCAGGCGGTGACGCGGACCGATTCACAGACAGCGCTCGCTGCTGGCGTCGGCTCGCAGCTGTCCGTCGACGATAGGGTCTCTCAGGCCAAGACTGGACGTTCAGGATCTTCCGCTGGATCGCGCCCCAGCTCGCTCTACAATGACAAGGACGAACATGGCATTCCTGAAATTGGTGTTCAAGTACCCATGTTCCGAAATGCTGGAGACGTTCAAGCACCCAGCCCTTCGCCCTATGCGCAACAGCCCGGAGCTCAAGGAATAGGTTTCCACCAGAAGGCCGGTGGTCGCCATCACGGGCGCACCAAGAGTGGCCGTGAAATCTTCCATGGCCCTCCTGGCAGCTACGGCATGCACGGCCACGGCAAGATCTCAACAGACGACTTTGAGCAAAAGTGGTACGAAAAGCACCCGGACGATCTGAAGCGCGAGAAGGCCGGCGAGTACGGGCCTCACATCCAGGAGAACAGGAAGGATTACCACTGGCGTGCCGATAACCTCGACAAGCTGGTACACACTAGGGCTCAGGATGTTGGAATGGGTAAGTTGATTGCAGCGTCATTATTCATCAGCTGTTGCTGATCATGCTTTACAGGCACGAGTCGGGATGCAGTCAGTACACCTGACGAACAGATTGGCTACAGGGCCACAGAGGAATATGCTTCGCGCATGGCCTCTCCTCGACCACAATCATCGGGTCGCCCTGCTTCGATCAAGGGCGGCTACGTCGACTCACCCCTACGTAACGAAGCTGGCCAAGAGGTCAATGACAAAGGCGAGGTCATCCACATCGACCCTCCTGCGCATCGCTCCAGCAAGGTTCACGGCGGAGGCTACGACCCACCAACCGAAGACCTTGGCCCGGAGGGCGGAAACACAGCTGAGAAAGGTGGATGGGTTACTGAGCGCGGATATGGCACGCCCATTCTAGCTTCCGATGAGCTGAAGAAACACCCAGACGCCGAATGGAGACAGCCTGCTGTATCGCCTGAAATGGAGCGCCATGGCAACGAATACACGCTCAATGAAGATGGCAATCCGCAATATGTCACAAAGCCGCGCACGCACAGCAGGAGCTCGAGTCGTAACAACAGCACGCAGCAGCAACGTGTTATTCCCAGCCCAGCACAATACGATCGTGGCAGTACTCCACTAGAGTCGCACAAGGAGTATGAGCCCCTGTTTCCGGAGGATGAGGAGGACACCAAGAAGCCCAAATCTCAGGTCGACAAGCTCAAGCGTCCCAGTGTCGCCCGACACCACTTCCCTAGTCAAGATGTCTGGGAGGATACCCCTGGCAGCTTACAGCTCGAAACTACTGTGGATACTCCTCAAGAGCCAGAAGAGCCAAAGACTGCTGGTGGTAACGATAGCGTGAGTCCTGCGAAGGTCTTTGAAGACCCGAACACCGAGGAGCAGCGTAAGACTCAGATCAACAAGGAAGACCAGAAGTCTTTCCTCCCCGACCACACTAGACAGTTCGCCGCAGACAACAAGATCCTCGGAAAAGTACGTGACGAGACCATGGGCCGCCCTGGAATGCAGCAACGCTTCCCAAGTCAAGATATTTGGGAGGATGCGCCATCCCACGGATTATACGAGACTACTGTTAGCACACCTCAGATGGAGGATACGAATGAGTATGCCGACGACTCCCCAATCGACCAAAAGCCCCCGGTGCCGGCTCGCCCCAGTATTCCAGCACGACCAGCCAAGAGGGAACCATCTGCCGATGACAAGAAAGCACCCATTATCCCAGACCGACCGAAGCCACAGATACCTGCACGCCCAAGCAAGCCATCTACTGGCTCTGCGGAGAAGGTTCCAACTGTCGACTCGCAGACTGGCGAGAACGACTCTCCCCAGACGAAGGCGAAACCGCCCGTTCCCGCCCGACCTGCTGGCTCGAAGATTGCGGCCCTCCAGGCTGGTTTCCTGAAAGACCTCAACAGCAAACTTGGAGTTGGCCCTCATCCACCGCCTAAGGTCCGTGAACCCGAGGAAGAAGAAGAGGCGCAAAGAGAAACAGCACCACTTCCAGATGCTCGCAAGGGTAGGGCCAAGGGTCCGCAACGGAGGAAGCCTGCTGCATCTCCGTCACCCGCTGCTGCCGCTACTGTTACTGCTGAAGTTGCTGTACCAAGGCAGTCGTTGAGCTTCGGTCCTGTGACACATGTCTGGAGTTTTGGACAGGATGGTAATCTCGAGGTGCCTGCTGCGAAGATGGCAGCCCAGATTCAGCAGTCACTCAGTGCTTCGATCAAGCCAGCCGAACCTACTCTCACTGAGGGTGAAGCGGATCGGAATGTTGCAGCAGAGCCAAAAGAGCCCGAGCTTGCACCGACTACGTCAAAGGAGGGGAGTGAACCTGCTTCCGCGACCGAAGCGGGTAAGGACAAAGTCCCATCGACTCTCGAGCAGGCCACTTCTCAAGTGTCGGAAGCGTTTGGATCCGTCGCTTCCAAGGTATCAGCCGCCCTCTCGCCAGAAGAACCCTTGGTCTCCAAGACTGCACCCGGCTCTACCGATGCGCCTGGTGCCTTCCCTGGTTCTGGTCCGGACCTAGACAACGACGCTGATGTGAAGGGTGCACCTTTAGAACAAAAGCAATCTCAGGACAAGCCCGTCGGTGTTTCCACTGAAGAGAAGAAGGTTGATGAATCTACCTCGCTGAAGGAGGGTGAGAGTTCCTTGTAGACTCTTGCTTGTTAAGCAATACTTCAAAAAAGATCGAGTTGAGTGGTAGGATGGGCTGTATTGCTACACATTTCCAGTACTAGTGTGCACGTAGATATTTTCCAATTCGTTGTTAGAATACGCCTCCAATATTTAGTTGTGCGTTGTGACTGTGTGCCTTTATGTGCAAGGTGATAGCGACGTTGTTGTGTGCTAGTAATCCGTTGTACACACTCTGTTTGGCATGAGCACCCATACTGAAGCCCATTTGATGTTGTCGGCGCGATAGGCAAACTATCAAATGTGTTGTGTTGGTTGTCTGTGTTGTCGCTCCGAGGGTTACTGTTATCGGCTATTCTGTACTGACTAATTAGCGGTCAGGAACGTCGTCCAAGCTTCAAGACAAGCTATCTATGGCTCGCAGACCATCATCAAACACTCATTCACTCAAACTACCATCTCTTCCGTCCGCTCTCCAGATATGACAGAGCCTCACTTAACGTCCTCCTGCAAGCCTGCGAACGACCCTGGGCGCCTAAAGAGGAAGCGGCCACACGACGACCAACATGGCACAACAGCAGCCACTGACAAGCGTACCAATACTTTGCATTTCAAAGATTTCAACCTCCCCATCAAGGATCTATCAAGACATACGAGTGGCAGGGTGCGCGATCAACAATATTTACAGCTCTGTACATCTCCCCACGACGACAGAGCACACGATGCGTTCAAGACAAAGATCCTGGAAGAAGACATACAACTCGAAGCGGAGGTAGACAAATGGCTGGAGCAGGTCACCCCACGTCTGGAGGCCGGCGAGCAGATACCCATTGGGAGCCTTGGCAACACGAAATGGCACGTAGCCTGCCGCGAGTATTGGGAGCAATACATTGGCCCGGACCACTGCTGGATTAATCCCGAGGATGAACGAATGCTCGTATTCCAGAAAAAAGCACCGGGTGTGAAGACCACAAAGCAGCAAATGGTGGTGGATCAATTCTGGATGAAGCAAAGCGCCTCACCTGGTATAGCTACGAGTTATCCCTTTGAGAGACCAGAATATGCAAGCTTAGACCCCGTGATCGTGAGCCTAAGGTACACTGGGAGCGATCTGAAAATATGGTTCTTGGGTAATGGGTATGCGAGGATGGAATGGAATACTACATTCCTCATGGGCCAGGTGGGAAGGCTGATGAAACCGGGAAGGCTAATGATGTCCTGTATACAAGAGGACACCGATGAACATGACTCGGGAAGCGACGCCACTGAAGAATCAGACTCTGAAGAAGATGAAGAAGACGACGAAGAAGAAGACGAAGAACACACCGGCAGCGAAGAAGAATGGAGTCATGAAAGCGACGACCTGTATTGCAGAAACTACAGCAACGGCAGCGAATGCGGATGCGAAAGATGCCTTCGTACATGGGACGATATGTCTGAGAGCGATTTATACGACGATCGCCCTGAACCACCGGGGATGACTCAGGCCAGGATAGACTACGAATTCCAGAGGTTCATGAACCAACGGGAACCGGCACCATGGGATAAGTATGCGTGATTGATTAATGCATTGCTTGGATTTACTTCGACGGAAGAAGACTTGTAATTGATCTTAGTGTCTTGGGTTTAGCATCCCAGATCTAAATAGCTCACCCAGGTTGTTATTCCACGCACTCGAAATGGAATATAAGGGCAAGCTTGTTACCTTCTTTTCCTCTGACAAGCTGGAGCCGGAGATATCACTGTACTATTTCTTCGTGTCGTAGCCAGTTTCTTATCAGTTGCAATAAAATACTGTTCCAGCCACTGGAGTCATGGCATATCTGTAGCTTCTTGATTGCGATATGCTTGTTTTAAAACGTCATGGCCTACGTATGTCTTGATGTGCGAGTGTTCTAGGCCAATGCCATTCTTCTCTGCCCAATGTACGCCGCTGTAGCATTACATAATAAAGGTAGAAGCCCATCAGCTGACCAATATCTCGAGAATACAATTTCGAATATGTGTGCTGTCACGAAATCATTGTACACTAGCATCAAATCCTACCATCGTTATTCTATCCGGTAGGTGCACAGGTGTGGTGAGAAGGCACGCTGTACAAATGACAATGTCGGTCTTGCCCAAGACTTCGTCTTCACTGTATACCGATTTATAGATAACCTGAATCAGACTGTTTATGAGCCACTGCTAGCCTTTATAAGAGCAGATATATATAGGCATCGTACAGTATACGCATGATCTATTAGCAGACCGGTTAACGCAGCATGTGTCAGAAAGAGAGGTATTCGTTAAGAAACACAGTCTTCAACTTTATGCCAGATAAACAAGATATAGTGATCAAATTGGCAGCGTTGGTTCATAACTTGCACCATATCAAATACGTTCCCGGAACCTGCGCGTACCTGAAACATTCGATTCCGCTAGAAATGGGCTCAAAAGCAGATTGGAAGACTATTCTCCAAGCAGGCAATGCTAATCTTCACTCTTCAGCTCGAAATAGTCCCCTGAAAACGGTGTTTGCCGTGAAGACCAGCTGAGCTTGACCTCAACAACGCCTTATCCTGATCAAGGCGCCACAGTGGCTTCATGTCGGTAAAGCCGAAGCGTACCACACCATACTACCGACCATTCGAGAAGAATACGAAAGTATGAATAAGCTGCTAGAAGAAACTTCTGCAAGACCCTGAATCCCTCGCCGCTTTACAGCAGCAACGGGAAACCAGGCTGCGTATCCAAATTTCCCCAAGCGTATTGTGCGCGTACTACCTACTTACCTTTGCATTGCCACGGCACGTGCTACCGCAGACCGACCCACACCACGGCATGCGCGCGCCTCAACACCAACGCAGAAATGTCACGATGATACGGTGTACCCCACCCGAGGCTCGGACGAGGCTAACATCCAGGTACCAGCCTCCCGAGGTGCTAGCCCCGACCATGGCGTGACACCTACACAATACGCTAAGTGCAGATTTCGGTACTCGCACACACGAAGAAAAGTTTTTCCCTCGTGGATCTTCGTAGATTTGTGTAAGAATTTCCTTGTCCACTGGTGCTGGTGTACCGGGCATACTAGGCAGAAAATTCTCCATGGGCAAACTCACAGAACACGTGCTGGTATGAGGGGAACGCGTTGACCTCGGGAGCTGGGATGTACCTGGATAGTAGTCACCATCTGCCATGGCTTTTCTTTCCGTCAAATTTTCTTCCTGTGGCCGTTGGGTTTGCCCAAACGACTCCAGGGCTCTTTTGTTCCGTGCTAGCTGCTAGAAGCTTCCTGCACAACATGTGCTGCCTCGGTGCGGGTCGGCGCGAGGTTCTCGAGCGGATCCGGACGTACGTCCGCTTCTGGATACGTTGCGTGCGCTGAGAAGGGAAGCGTTAGCCGACGGGCAACTTGGCCGTTGAAGACTCTGTTTCGAAATCTCGAAACTGTGTGAGAGAGGTTTGCGTTTGCAATCTGGGACAAAGATACGAAGTACGACGGAGTGCTTGGCAAATCGCGGAAGCCGTTGCTGTCGTGACGAGACTGATCGGCATGATGCGCACCGTATCCGGTATGGCCGTCGATCCGTCGAGATGGAAAGATAAGATTCCGCTCCCCGGCGCGCGAGGAGAGCGCGTCCGAGGAGTCCGGCTCGACATGACTATGTCATAGACCCTGGTTCCGCCCTGACCGTTGATAGCGTCATCATATGAACCAGCTTATCGAAGCGGATGAGTCCAGAACTCGATCAGGGAGTGATGATGCAAGCAACCTCGGAAGAAAAGCAACGGTTATCGCAAACCTGCGAGAGAAGGGGAAATACGGAGGCCATGACCGCTCGTTAGATGCTGCACGTGGCTGATGATGTGGCTCAATCTATCTTATCTTATCGCCGGCTTTCTACATACGTCCGCTCCGCCCCGGATGATCAACATCGCAGCATGGTTCACTCTTATTGGTGAACTATTGACGATCATCTAAAGCCTCACTCACTCACCGTTCTGTCACCATTGTCAAACGATGACCAGCATATCGTGCTGAGTGAGATGCACACAGCATAGGGTCCAAGTTGTATGGGGTCCAGGTCGTGCGCATGACATCAGCGACACTGTTGATGATAGCTACCAAGGTAGGTTTCAGTGACAATATTGTGTTACTTGGTTGCGCAGCCACCACGCCGTAACCGCGGACGATGTTGGCGTGGATGATCAGATCGTCAGATCGTGGCTGCCTAAGGCGCGCCCCATTTCCCTGTTTGAGCCCCAACTTCCCTGGATGGGAGAACGCTCAGGAACAGGGCAGCATGTTTGGGACGTGAGGCGTTGCTAGGCACGACGCGGCCCAGAAACATCCAAGGAGTTGAGTTGGCATGCCAGCTCAGCAATGTTCGAGATGACACGTTATCGCAAGAAACCTCCGTAACTTGGAAACAGGGTTTCGCTTCATTCAAGCGGATTGCGTAGAGCGGGCTACGCGCAAGCTAGATTCGTACCTGTTTCACTAGGCCTCGCGAACCACAGCGCAGCATCAGCTAGCGGGTGTGACTGAGGCAGTCCGTCTTTAGTAAAAGCAAAATCGACGATGGCTATGAGAAGATTAGCTGTATGAATCGTTTCGTCCACCGCCATGTCGAAACGAGATGTTGAAACCTCGAGATTGCGGGCATGGACATGTTTTGACTCGATGTTTGGTACCGAGTCTGATATGAGATTTGATCATCTCTCGCGCCATGGTAGCGTTTCGAGACGAGCATCGTGGAGGGTCAGTGCCGGTATCGCCGCGACAGCAGTGGAGCGTGGGGAAAAGGAGAGATCGACGCTGTAACTTCCGTCTTCAACTTCTGACAGTGTGGAGACGGGAGACCTTGCTCAGATCAAAGCTTTCGCGGTCCAGAAGCCCTCGACGAGTGGGTTTCGCAACAGATTGCCATAGACCGCTCATCCTACAGCTGTCAAGTGCATCAAGATGCGAGTGCGAATAGAGGATGCATGTCTGCATGCGACGGATAGTCTACTTCCAGCTAATCCGCTCGAGTCTGGCTCATGTGTCCGCGTTTCGCCCGAGCGGAACCAAACGTGACCGTCGTACGCGAGCTCCTGTTGTGTCCGATCGGATACATTCAAACCCCGAGCAGCCTGTCTGCCTGCGCACACTTTTCGGACGTGGGCAGAACCAAACGCCGAGTTGACCCGGCTGCTTGCGGCTGCATGCCTTGCATACACACCAGATCTTCCCAGGCAGACGCAGATGGTCACTCGGCGGTGCGTGGGGCGGTGCGATCGGTGTACGCAATCAAGCTCGCAACGCCTGCTCTGTGTATGCGGGGACACGAAGGTGATTGACCGGAAGTGCACTTTCACCAGGCAAGCGTTGCGACGACAGATCGCTCAGCCATGCAAGGCGCGCTCGGCGAAAAGCAGCCGCGTCCGCGATGCGAAGTGCCCGCCCTATGCGGGATGCATGCGAGGGGCCAGGGTCTGACGCACTGGCCAAAAGTCGGTCAACCCTAGGAATTTCCCAGCACCAAATGTGTGACTGGGCATGTTGACAGGAAACTGTAATGCGTGGGGTTTGTTACTGTGTCGTGTGCTGTTGACAGTTCATCAGTCATGCATGGGGAGTGTACCTGTGACCTGCTAAGGGTCGATTAGCATGCAGCCTGCAGCGATAGCAGCGCATCACCTGAGAAAAGCGTGGAGATTGTTTTTGTGGGTGTAATGATCATCATTGAAATTTCTAGCTATGGCGGGAGTCTCGACCACTGCCTTCGGGAGACGTCGAACCGCTCGAGACCAATATCCCAAATCCTCCTATCCCGTATCCATCCAATAATTTCTGAGTAGAGTTGTTCGTGAGATGCTCCGTGAAGATCCCGACCGCCCTGCGGTATATGCCAACAAAAGAAAACAGAGGATATAATGCTCGAAAATGCTACGCTATGCTGTAAAGGACTCGCTCGCTGAAAACGCTGGATCAAAAATCAAAAGGTCGGAACATGGTGGTGTGCTGGCCTAATAACTTGAGATGAGCGGAGCGGTGGTATCCATGAATAGCGGGTGGTCTTCGATGTTTTGCGATTGTGGTTTGGCGTCGTAGAAGGTTGTTGTGAGCATGGCTTCTTTCTCGGTGAAGTTGAAGGACGCTTGCGGGGGCGATGTGGGTGGAGACTCGTCGTCGGACTCTTCCTCGTAGGTGAGCTCGGGTGGTGATTGTAATTGCGATGGTACCCGGGTAAGAGCCAGTTCTGAGTCGTCCTCCATGTCGTCGTAGAACTCCTCCTCGTCGTCCTCATCCTCGTCCACCTCCATTGTGCTGATCTGAACCGGTGATTGAGCGATGCGGCGAGGGAGTGCGATCATGTCGAAGTCGTCCTCGTTCTCGGACTCGGAGTCTGATTCCGAGTCGTCGTCCTCTTCCTCCTCAGCGATGCTGTCGGCCCATTGGATGTGTCGGGACTCTTCAGTCTTGGAGGCCTTGGCCATGGTCTGGTTGAACCATTGTTCTTGCTGGCGTTCGGCATCTTGGAGTTCGACCATGAGGCTGTCGAGGAGGTTTGCGTGTCCAACGAGAAGGCGGAGGTTGTGGTCGGCCCTGCATGCCTCCTTGCCGAGCTTGGAGCGGGCAGAGGCAGCAATGTAGTAGGTTTGGGTGAGAGACATCTTCTGCTTCTTTTGCGGTGGTGATGAGATGAAGTGGGAGCGGGTAGTCTCAGCCGTAAAGGGCTCGAAGGAAGTTTGAATGCGGAGGTGTGATGAAGAAGGCATGTTTGGTGTGTATAAGGCAGTAGTATATGAGAGCCTAAAAATTGTGAGTCAGGTTGGTTTTATGACTGTCGAGAACGAGGGTACAAACCTTAAAGCAGCAGCCAATGGAGGGAAGGTGATCCGAGCGTAGTTAGATTCCGAGATGTGTGATGTAATGTTGATCGACTCTGATTGTCGAGTGATGTTATAATTCGCCGAGGAGTGGTGGACTGGTGTGTGAGCTGATGATGATGGAATCTGAAGCGAGGACAGGCGTGTTTCTTATGTTTCGCTGGCGCATGGAGGATGGATAACGGGTGCTCGGAATTATTGGCATGTTTCCACCGCTCTTGGCCGAGCAAGGACGGATGCGGTGAGCTAACACACTATGATTCACACCTGGGCACGACTGCAGGGGTGCTAGCGCGGCTTACGATACAGCCCGGTCGGTCGTAGAGACTTTCGCCCGCATGCACATACGGGCGTTACGAAGCGGACGCCGGACGTTGCGCGGATATACAGTCTGCCCATGCTCACATGCCACGGCGCTGGGTAATCGGGGTCTCGCTCTTGTCGGCGTTTACTAACCCACGATGCATTGCATCACTCATCGTCCGCCCACATCGCGCCGTCAGGGTTTTTTCTTTTTGGGCTCTTCGCTTTTCGCGTTTCCCCTGCTAATATCCTCGCGGTGCGTTGTTCGAGCTAGAGGGTGCTTGGGCGAACCTGCGCTGCCTGGCTGCCTGCGGTTCCAGGATGCGCTGTCGTCAGGGCTAAGCCACGGACCTCTGTACAGGCAGAGCGGTCAGCCCTGAATCTGTGCCTGTCAAACGTGTCCACCGTCTCGCCTAAGGGGTCACCAATCCCTCCATTGCGCGAGGTTGGTTTGGCTCACGACAGCAGTTCAGCCACAGGCTGACGTCCGGCACCCTTCGTACCGTCGTATAGAGTCGTCGCTTCGGCCGACGCCTTGGGACCTTGGTTTTCCGGCTGCCTAGCACATCGGCTTTTCGCTCCCTCACAGCTTTCGTCCGCGTCGTCACAAGCGACCCGTCGATGTCTGGCTGGGCGGGCCACGCGGACCTGTCGCTCAGTCTGACCCCCGCGCCCAAGCAAACCATCGTGAAATGACCCAGGGTACCAATCACACCTGGGCATCAATTGCGCCATTGGTAGATCAAGCTGGCTTTGTCAGAGATGCTGAAAAATACTCTCTGACAAACCCGCTAACGACCCTGCATGAACCAGTATAATTTGATGACACGATCATGCGCTTCTCTGGAGCGTCGCTATTGCGTGCTCCGAGGCAGTCAATCTGCGACCAGCAACTTTGCACCGTCGTCATGCCTGATGGCTGAACAGTTTGATTACTTTTGCGCTCCTACAGCCCGACTGTCCAAGGTATTGAGTTTATGGCATCTGTGCGTTTATTGTCAGGCACAAACAAAAAACGGTGAACAGTGCGTTCATAGCATCCGTCTCCGCTCCGCCCTTTTCCACTACTCCGGCTCCGGTGAGGGCGTGCTTCCAGGACGAACGATCCCAAAAGAGGAAAGTGCATCTCGTGGCGCTCTCAGCCGTCGCTACGCATACCGAATTGCGTTTACCGTCTACCTTCATCTACATACGCACAGCCCTTTGCTGCCCTTGAGTCGTCCGATTTACATTGGCCCAATCAAGGTACGACTCGGTTCGACACGTTTCCGTCGGGTCGACTTCACCGCTGAGCTGTACGAGGCTGATCAGGAGACCGCCAACGCCGCGAATCTGGCGGTGGCATATATGCATGCTGCGGTGCCATGGCAACGCAATGCTGCAATGCGACTCCGCGTCGACTGAGAGAGTATGAGTCGACTACGTACTAAGCCCAGCGTGCGCTATCAACAGCCTCAGCCACCACACGTCTACAATCACTATAACCCCGCGTAAGTAGCTCACTTCGCGACGCGTTGCAAACGTGTACGCCTCACGCAGACCAAAGCTTGCTCAGCCACGCTTTGTCCTCCACAATGTTTAGCTTAACGTCGACGCGGGTCTTCGCTACAACGTTACCGCTTTGGGTATACCTTCGAATGAGGCATATTCATTTAGACTCAATTGCGGCATATACCATTACACTTGCGGGAATATCGACTTCACCATCCTCTCCCCTAGCAGAATTCCGGTCCGCAAGACTTCGGAAAAGCACTCACTAAACGACGACCGCGCTGGCTCGCATGTATCAGCGCCTGCCTCGCAAGTCCGAGCCAATTCCGAGAACATCATGTCTAACTTTGCACGATATCTTTTCATATTCCCGTCATGATTCTAAGCAAATAGCCGAGTAGCTTCATGCATCAGTAAGCAGCGATGCCGCTGCTGCTGATGACCGATGTTTGCGTCTTTCTCAACATCTCTCTATGACGCGACATTCGCATGAGGAGTGCATGACAGCGCTTAGTAAGATCGAGACCAACGCTTTGATATCAACAAGACTACTTTTAAACAGATACGTAGCAATTGGTGTTATTTTCATTAGAGCATGAAGGATATATAACAAAGTGCCTCGGTTTTGATCGTTCGCTGCCATACGGCAGGCCTCTATGTAAGAAGAGATGGAAAACGACAACCCATAGATACTTTGTTAAAACTATATAGTGGTTCAACACATACAACACCAGCACCCTCGGCCTACCCTGTCACCCTGGCAGCTGCCATGAGCCTTTCCTTTCTTCCCTCTTTCCAAGCCTTATCCAGTGCCTCCAATTTTCCGCCTAGCACTTGCACATTGCCGGGCTCAAGCATGATGACGCCTCTCCTGACGTCAAAGTTCTTCAGGAGGAGTTTGACACCCATAGCCATGTTGGTATTGAGCCCGTCTATGCCTCTCAGCTCCATTGCGTAGATCTTGAGGCCTTTGGCATCTTGCAGTAGCAGCTTGAATGGCCCTTTGCTCAGCACAGGAGCCGCAGCTTCAGCAGTGCCCTCATTCTCCTGCTCTACAACGCGCACAATCTCCCTTCCTTTTGTCATCTCGCCCCGCTCCTGCGCTTCGATAGATTCGACCTGCGACCAGCGCGAGTGGCCTATATCTTCGACGTCGAGCACTTGGCAGACGACTGGACCAGGGAGGATGCGGGATTTTGTAGTACCCTTTAGCACATCGTCGGGAAATATGGAGCCTGCAGGCTGGCTTAGCGACGTGGTTATGTCGGTAGCTAGTAGGCGGAAGTGGGCTGTCTGCTTGACGGCGGGCAACGGCGTATTGGGTCGGGTTGTGGAGAGGAAGCCCTGCAGCCAGGCGGCGGTAGGGTATAGATGGCGGGCATGTAGGTGCTGCGTTAGCTCGGCTGCGAGATTAGCTGCCATGTTGGTGATCAACTGCACCCTTCTTGGGGATGCGCGGTTTTGCTTGTTCGCGAATAAGGCGGCGCGATGTGGGAGACGCGACGCGCCGAATGACGTGGGGCGCTCTTTCGCCAACGGTGGCCTCGGCCCTTCACATGAAGCTCAAGCTCCAGCACTCCAACCACCAAACCTCACAACATAGCAGATAACAGCATAGCGAACGATACCACGGCATGTCGACGATAGCCTCACCCCGCGCCAGTTCCTCGGTCCGCAGCCCCTCCTTGACTCGTACCTCAATCGACAGCAGCTCATCGCATCGCCCACCCCCAGCTGCACGCCGAAACCGCGCGGCCCTTCGCGAGTTCTATGGCCTCAAGAACGCGCCCCGCGATGCCACGCCAGATGCCAGAATATCCGAAGAATCTTCGAGAACACAGTTAGGGCCAGAAGAAGACGAGACGCTCACAGAACTCGATGCTGCCGACTTCAATGCAGAAGCCTTTGTAGAGGCATTGCTTGCCAAAGAGGGACTGAAAGGCGTATTGAAGGTCGAAGCAGATTTGGTGTCTCGTAAGCAGTCACTCGACGCATATAAGCGGACATCTTGAGTGCTGACATAGAAACAGAGATCAGAAATCTAGACAGCGACCGCAAGTCCCTCGTCTACGACAACTACTCCAAACTCCTCTCCGCAACAAGCACCATCCGACGCATGCGCGGAAACATGGACCCCCTCGCCCCCACAACCCACACCCTCGGTCCTGCCATCTCCCACATCGCCGAGACAGCTGCGTCCTTGTCATCCTCGCTACAGGACAGCCACCAGTCCAAAGAACAGGGACTGGGCATAAGCATACGGGTCGAGCAGGACGACGAAGATAAATCAGATGCGGATAAGAAGCGGAGACAGCAGGATACTGTAAGATGGGTTCTGGACACACCACGACGGCTGCAGGACATGGTAGACCAGGAACAAGACGAGAAGGCGGAGAAGGAGTGGGAAGAGGTTAGCAGGATATTGGATAAATGGAAGGGCGTTGCTGGCGTGCAGGAGCTTAGGGAGCAGTGCGAAGCTATTATGCAAGAGGAAGAGGAGGACGACTCAGAGTGAACTCGAATTCGACTCACGGAAGTTCGGACTTCTGCCTGACTGCGCCGCGTACCCTTGCCCACGAGATTGGCTGGTTAGCTGGCTGGCCCAACTTATACCGGAGACCAAGGCGCAGAAGGAATAGTATGCTGGTGTCGCCCATGGTCGCGCTTCAATGTCGAGCTTGATGCCTGCAACCATCTGGCTGTCTTGTACCTGGCCATACTGGACGAAGTAAACCCGAAGGTTGGATGAGAAGGCCACCACCTGCACACCAAGAGACGCATGTTTGTTGCGACTCCGTTGCCTAAAAGCTTGTCGACGTTACAGCAGCTCTCAAAGCCTCACAACACAGATATACGTAATATCTGTCCCACTCCTACAAAAGGATATCAGGACACTTGGGTAGACCGAGGACATTGAAGTGTAACCGTTCGAGCATCTTGGGTCATGAAATGCATGATGGAATCAGCTGTATAATTTACGATATCACTACATGCCATGAATGCAAAGCAAGCTTGATCGAGCTCAAGCCCCCGAGTCGCTGACCACACTCTCCCAAATACCCTGCCAGTCCGCTTCTCCACCCCCATACCTAGCCTCAAATGCGTTCATTGCCAGATTGCCCAAGAACGGCCTCACCAACCGATTCACCAGCTCTCCCCTGGTCATCTCCAACACCGCAGCACCTTCTTCCTTTTCAAGAGCCTCGATAAGCGGGTCTAAGAATAACGTCCTCTTGGGCTCATCCGTGTCTGACCCGTTCAGTGCAGTTACAGGAGCCGGAGGTGCTATCGATGATCTTGTGAGGACCTCGTTGATCTCATCGGTAAGAGATATGAGTGTTGGCGGGGTATCGGGCTTGTATACCGCGTCAATGGTGTCGGAGATGAAGAGCCACTCCATGAGCTGGAAGTCGTCAGGGTCTAGTACGACGAGTTCGTCTAACAGCTTGCACGTCTGAATGATGCCGGCGTTGTTGTAGTGCTCCTTGTTTGGAGCGTCTGGTAGGAGTGCAGAGAGTCCGGATGTCAACTCGCCATTGACGACGGGCCAAAGCGACGCCAGGTGGACGGGCGACGTCTTCAAGATGATGGCACGCAGTAGTACGATGACGTCTGTGCGGGTGACTGAAGACGGAGACGACGCTGGCGTGGCGGTAAGCAATTCGACGACCTTCTCCAGAACTTGTGGTATGTTTGGTGTGAAAGCATCTTCGGGACTCGCAAGGATGAGCAGGGCAATGCGACGTAAAGTAAGCTGGGTTTTACGGTCGGCTTCCTGCCGCGCAGATGTTGCACCAACTCCAAACATGATGCCAGCCGTTGTTGGCGCAGACAGTCGTGCAAGTAGCTCAGGCAGTCGCTCCTTGTCTGATTGCGTCCATTGCGCAAGTATAGGCAGCCAAGCTTCTCTTAACAGTTGAAGCGGTGTGTTGAAGAATTTGGGGTCATTGAAAGCATCAAAGATGTCTTTCTTGAGAAGTTTGTTGCCTGGCGAGATCTTGGTCAGGCCTTGGAGTAGATCCAACGTGTTTCTCGATACGTTTTCAGGGAATGCTTTGGCGCGGAAGGTTGGTCCGATGACGGATGCTGATATGTCTGAGACGACCTTCGCAACACGGTCATTCTCGACGAGGATGATCGATAGTTTCGGTACGATGGTAGTCAGAATGGAAACGACATCGATTGCTCGCTTCTGCGCGCGATTGCCATTTGTCACAGCAGCTGACTTTTCGTTTACCGCGTGGTTCGTGTCTTGTAGATAGCCCATGGAACGCGTTGTGAAAATGGCAGTCAATATCCTGGCAAATATATCCTGTTGGAATAGTCAGTACAATTCACTCGAAAGAACATATCCACTCACGGCAAGCTCCCGTCTCATCTTCCGTTGCTCCCCAAAGTTGGTATTATCAACCTTCTGCCCTATGACGGCGGTAAACTCCAGCAATGTAGGTAATATCTGTCGATGAGGAAGGGGGTTTGCGAGCACATCTCGCAGGAACAAAGTACAGTCCTGCCAGATCTCGTCCATGGCGTCATCTTCCAGAGAGTTCGTATATTCGACGAGGAAGGCGACCAGTTCAGCATCAGTAAGATCAGAGGTCAATGTTGATAGTCGATTGGTGTCCAACGCCCCAGGATCCGTCCGGCTGTATACAGCGTTGAATATCGCTGGGATGGTATGCTTTGGCTTTGAGCCATTGAGGACGTTTAGGAGCCCTGTAATGGCTGCTCCTCGCACATCGTCAACTTCCGCATGCGCCCATAGAACTACCAACGTCTCCAAACACTCCAAAGCTTCCGCAGCGAAGAGATGCTCCAACGTGCGGCGAGCCCGATTGCGCATGCGTAAAGAGGTGTAAGCGAATGATGACGCTGACGTGTGATCCTGTAGTTCGAGCATATTCCCATAGCCACCCCAAGACCATATCGCGAAGCATATGCGAACAGTGTCTTGGAAGCAAAGCAAAACCGTGAGTCTACTATTCGCGGTCGGAGTGCGAGCCTGGTTCGTATCAGAGGAAATCAGCCCAGATACGACATTGCTGAAGAAACCCTGGGGTTGTTCTGGAGACTTGTTGGCAGACACTTTTGTCTCCTGCGTAGTCAAACGCTCGTGCGCCTTGGCCAAGATCTGCTCTAATCCGTTCATGAGCGAGATCAGAGTCGACTCGGGAGAGACAGTAGGTACGGGTTGTGTCTTTGCGAACGTAACCTTGAGCTGCTCGAATGTAAGATTGATCTGCTTGCAAAGACACTCTACAAGTGGCAGGAGGTTTTGGAATATCGTATCAGGAAACATTGGTAGAACTTCAACAAGGAACTGAATCCAGTCGTCAAGGACTAGGCGACTGGTAGAGGAGGAGAATCCGAACTTCAAGCACTCAACAAGTTGTGGAGGTGGAGGAATCGGCGCAGGTGTCTGATCTTCCGAGTCTCTGTTGATCGCTAGTGAAAGGCGCGACCGATTGGCAGGATGATTCGAAGATTTTGGCTCTGCTGTTGGTTCTGGTGGACGAGTAAGGCGGAGTTTCAGTGCCGCCAACTCTGCACTTAACAAGAGACTCTGCAAGGGCGGACTCGCTGATCTTAACCTTGCCATTAGAGGTACTTCAAGCTCCAACTCTCGAAGTGGTGCAGCAAATGGACTTCGATAAATTTGCGATATCATAGAGACCGATAACCGGTGTAGCTCATGTATGTGAGGCCCTATAACTGTATCTGACGAGCCGATTTGAAGTGACAGTGTCGTCAAACATGTACGTGTGAGCCACTCCTGGATGGAGATACGCGGTGAGGAGGGTTCTGGCCAGGACAGAGTGACCTCAGCAAGAGTTACCCACGTGAAATGTGATGGCCGCTTGATGACATTAAAGACATGCCTGAGGTAGTACAGGCATTCCTTTGTGTCGTCTCTTCTGGAACGTGCTGGTGGTCCCTGGGATGTCGTATTAGGTGCCAAATTGCTTAAAGCTGCCAAACAGTTGAGTGATTGGATGTGAACTGCAAGGATCTCAAAGACTCTGTTCAAGCTTGGCGTATCTGGTAGCCAATTTTGCAAGAACGTAGAGGTTTCCGACCCTTCTTCTGCGAGAGTGTCAAGGAGCAAGAGCAGCGGCCTTGTCAAGACAGAGTGGAAGTCGCTTGCTGTTGACGAGGCTTGTAGAATGTTACCACTTGGTCGGCGAGTAATATTAACACGCTTTTCTGACTGCAGATTCAGTTCGTGCATAACATGCGTCCATAGTGTCGCAAAACGTCGGGCACAATCTGATGAGCTCCTCGAAACGGAATCTTGGCCGGTCTGCTCTACGATGATCGAAGCGATGGCACTTTCGACCATCCGACTGGCAGGTGCAATGGCATGTAATTGTAACAAGGAACGCGCTGTTTCGACATGGTATTTGGGTGATGTTGGCGAAAGGTACCGCCAGAAGTATCGAACCAAGGGGTGGATGAGCTCAGGTAATTGGCTTGAGGCGATGTGAGGTCTTGATGGGAGTGCGGTCTGGAGTGCGAGTAAGACGGCTGTTATAGCGCCCAGGTGCGGAAATGAAGGATCTGTGTCTGTCTTGTCCGATGTCTGAAGGACATTTGCAAGCATAGTGACTAGGTCAATGTCTTCAACGGCCTTAAGACACTGTGTTTTGAAGACCAAATTGGATAGAATTTTGGAAGGCATCTCGGCAGTGATACTGGAATCGTTCGACTGCATAGATGCGGTGAACATGCAAGAGGCCTCACGAAGCGCAATCTGACCAAGCAGTGGCGGATCGAAAGGCGGGTCAGCTGCATCCAAGCTTCCTTGAGATTCTTCATAGAATGCACGTATCTTCCTGGACACTGTGGCTCGCGGTGTTTTGAGAGTTGCCAATAGCTGCTGCTCCGTTGCTTGATCACGTTGAAATGACCGATCTGGGACTATCTGAACAAGCGAGTCTGTGATCTCGAGGGCAAGGCTCACAACTTGTGCGTCTTTTGATGAGCTGTCGGTCTTGCCAGAGGTCTCATTCAAAGCAACAAGTGTCGATAGTACCATTAGAGGCATGTGATGCAATAGCATGTCTTCCTCTTTGAGATTGAATCGGGCCAGAACAAACTTGGCCAGCTTCATCTTTTGTAGTGCTTCGTCATCATCCGTCTGCAGGGAAGACGTTATGAGATGAATGAGCTTGCCCCAGATGAGGCCGCTATCGACGCCATCGAAGAATGCACTCGCACTTCTCATGACTTCGTCGACTTGTTCCTTGGATGCAGTTTCGCTGTACGCATATACGCTCTGTAACGCTGGCAGGAATATCTCGGGTACAATCAAACCACCTACTTCCCAACGGTCCATGAGAGATAGACAGACTCTGAAAGGACGTGCTCGCTCGGAAGGTAATGTACTACGACGGTTGATCATCTTGAGGACGCTGTTGGTAAGCGCTTCAAGACCGTACCGCGAAAAGAAAGCAGCTTGATGTGCCGACGGATCTGCAGACACGTTGTGTCTGTCTGCTGTTGGGGATGTGGTGCTGTCGTTTACTTCAGACGCAGTGGGCTCTGGACCTAGGAACCATGCCCAGAGCCGGCGATTCAAGCTCATGTCTCTTCGCGACACAACGCCTGCGGCTGCAGCTACTAGTCGCTCCAAATCCCCCTTTCCAACGCGCTCCTGCAAGACGGGTGAGTCGAGAGGCAGATGACTAACCAAAAGATCGAGAAATCCTCGCTGTATGAGTATCTGAGGGTCCGACAGGCCTGATTCAAAGCAGCGAATGAGGAGACCTGGCTCTGGGGAAGTCGCTGCCTCGGCCTCGCCCGATAGCGCGTCAGAAGGTCTGGAGACATCTGGAGGAGAGCTGCGCCTCTCTGGCCGTCCGAATTTAGGCAATCGTCGTACGAGGAAAGCAAGTGCACCTTGCCTCCTGGATGGGTTGGTGATGGTCGCCAGGAAGAAGCACTGCCAAAAGTGAGATGAAGCACCCGCAGTCTTGGCCTCGACTATGTCGTCCGAGTTGTCCTGCACTGCGCTCCGCAACTTCTCCATTGCCGAGACCATGCGCTCAAAATCCTCGCTTGTCTCATCTTCCAGACCAGGCAGGATTGACAGTATGATGGCCTTCAAGGCCGGGCGAAGTGCGGCTCCGTCGAGCTTTAGTATATGCTTCTCGAAGACGGAGAGGTAGAGTGGGCGGACCGAGAGCGAGGCGAAGGAAAGCACAGAGGCAAGGCCGGGGAAGTAGAGGTTGAGGTCACGAGCGAGGGCATCTTTCTGGACATGGGTCAGCTTGGCATAAGCTGGCTTGGGGGAGACGGGCATACACCGATGGTGGAGAAGATGTAGTCATAGACGTCGAGGGCTTTCTGGTGAACGCCCGAGGGCAATGTTGGATTCAAGCACTGCGCTAATCGCAGTGCGACAGTATCGCTATGTGGTATGACGGGTATCTCTGGAGGGTGCGCTTGCAGGGCCTGGAGGGTAACTTGTATAAGCGCATTGTCTCATAGTCGCGGTAGCATGGCGGGATTGACCTTCAGCAGCCGGCCCAGGAAAGATATGTAGTCGGCCCATTCCTGCTGTGCAGTGTCCCAGAGGGCGAGGGCGCGTTCGACTCCGGCGGCATAGCGACGGAAGTTTTTATCTTTTTTATACAGCGCTGTTCTCCGAGTCAGTAACCTGGGATTGCATGCACAATGCGACAACATACGCTCTTGTACAGCAGTGCGCGCGGACCGTGGTACGGGACTGGAGCGGCCAGAAGCCGTTGGGGAGAAGACCTGCGGGTTAGCAGTGGGATCAGCGGACATGCTGTGCCTGGCAGAGAATAATGTGTCCGGGTATCAATGACAGCGCGCTGGACATGCTGCTCTTGGTGGTGCCCAGGTGGTGGTGTTGGGCGCTTCATTTGTTGCCTACGTTTACGAGACATGGCATTCCGACACGGAGCACTGACGGCCCGTTTCACATGCTCGCTCCGGCGTGATGACGCGCGCCGCACGCGACCCCAAGTGCCCGACTGCAACACCATGAAGCCTCTACAGTTGCCCTAGATACCGCCGGGGCCAGCGCAATATGCACGACGCAGGATCGGTAAACCATGCGTGATTGTCATGTTCTGCCTATCATGACTGACTGTGGCAGGCCTCACATGATGCGCCATCTGCCCCACCAGCCGACACGTTCGCATCTGATCTCCATCACCACCACCACCCTCACCATGATCCACGCATCCATGTGCCGCCTCCCGAACATCCCCCATATGATGAGCCTCCACCTTCCTACGACGACGCAGTTGGCCTAACGGGTGCACCCCCGGGTTATGGCACGTTCCGACCGTATAGCGATGATTCCTCGATAGCGAGCAGCGAAGTCGAATCCACACATCGCGCACTACCAGAATGGTTCGGACAGGTATTGGTCGTGTTTGTCTTCCTATGCCTCATGTACGGATTTTGGGAATTCATCAACGCGCCTGATGTACCTTCTGAGCCGTGGCCAGGCCATGGGCGGTTCAGACCGTCAGGCACTTGACCTGAAGTCACGCAGATGAATAACAAACCTACAACCTCGTTCTCCACGACGACAACAGACTGCCGCTTTGCAGGCGTCGGTTGTCCGAAGATACACATACCTATCATGCGCAACAGCTATCACGCCCTAGCACGGCCATCCAAGGAAGGAGCGAACAGGTCGTCGGGGCATATCTAAAGATACAAGGAGCCAGCGAGGTAGCAACCACTCAGGCGAAGCAGCTGTTGACCAGGCGGATGCTGGGCCGCGTATCAGGACCAGTACTCATACATGGTCCATGTAGGAGAAGGGTGCCAGTTCCTAGTTCCTTGAAGTGGTTTCTGTCGATGGTCCTGGGAGACTCCATGTGACAGACATACCATTGCATGCAGGAATTTGTTAGCTCCGTTCACATGCAATTGTAACTGCACACCCTGCAGTTAAATTCCGTTGGCCTGCTTCGTCTGGCTCACCACGGACTGAAGATAGGGAGTTTAACGAGCTGAACTAGACATGCGAGGATGCATGTGAAGTGGAATCTACTATCACGAGGGCATGAATATAGCGATTGCGAACCCGATCGTCAATCTTTTGCAAACTCGCCAACTACTCCCTTGAACCTTATCACAGACCTGCGTTCCAACCCCTCCTTTCAACACTGCGCTCGTCATGTTAGCACAGATCAAGCATACAACCTAAAGGCCATCGTTCGCGTCTGTTCACACTACTGCAATGTCGATTTCGCGATTCATCACGCATGGCTTTCTGCATCGGGCCTATATGCTTCCCAAATGCTGTTCTACAGAACCAGTGTACCAATCCCTGCGACGCTCGCTAGAAGATATAGTATATCGAAGTGAAACTTAAATCTGGCGTCGTAGTTCAAGCTACGCGTCTAGCGGGCGAGTGCGGGCGAGTTTGAGCCACACGGTCGTGATCCGAAGAAGCGAAGGTCAGTGGCTCAGTCGTATATTAGCTCTACACCATAGCGGAGCGTGGCCGAGGATAGCGGCGCTCATCGCACGCCCGCCTGGTAGGTGGTTCCTGATAGTGTGGCGCCGGGAATAGTGTTGGCGTTGATGTCGCAGTTGGGTATGCCCAAGTGGTGCTGTCTGTCCGACAGAGTTATGGTCCTTGTTAGACTACATGTGTAGCGAAGAAGGTGCATGATGTTCTAGTGTGTTTTCGAGTCGATGTGGTAGATCTTGGATGACGGATTCCCATTTTGGGACCGATCCGCCGTCGAAAAGGCTACTCGTTGTCGGAGATGGTCATGTTGGACGAACTCTGAGTATCGGCGAGGTACCTAGGTACGTCTGTTGTTGAAGATATGCGTTATGCGAATATGCGAGAGCCACTACCTGACTACGCCACATCTCAAGTCGCCGTTCTCCGAACAGTGGACACAGCAAAGTGTGTCTCTGCTATCCACACACTGCACCAACGCAATCACAGTAAGAAGTATCCCACATGCACAAAGCAAAGCTAAATTCCTCCTGCGCAAGCAAGTCCAAGCGATACGCGACAAGCGACCCGACAACGCTCCCTCCGCCTGTGCCCGAGAAAAATCCCGACCACTTCAATCTCGCTCACACAAACCTAACTCCGGTCCCAGCCCAGTCCTGTCCATCCCGACAAAGACGATCCAAGGCGGCAACAAGCATGCGCTCCAGGATCGGAACTCACGACACGCGGGCTCCGCTTACCCCTGTACCCAGTGCAGTTCCCCATCGAGTGCGCAGGCATTATCCACTCGAGTCTAGCCTGCTCGTCAGAACCCACATGTGCACCTGGCTCGCAGCATCATACCCATTGCGGCATTCTTCGCGGCCAGGGCACGCCAGCAGGGGTTAGCACGCCGCACGGCTCAGCTGGATTTTCTTCCAAGCAGGAAAGCTTCGGAGGCGCGTGCTGGCGCAGCTTTTGGACCCCACGCCGCGCTACACTAACCGCTAGTTCGGTGCGTGATCCGGGATCCCGACCGTTGGGTTTAACCGTAGTGTGACTTTGCTTGTGGGTATCGTGTGTATGATTCTGGAGGTGGAGGGGTTCAGCCATCTTGTGCAAACGGAGAAGACTGGATTGTGTCTAGACATGCTTGGAAAGCACCGAATGGCTCACCTCGTGTGTGGTAAGTGCCGTTGCCCCTGGCGGCACATTCGCTCCAAGACCAGGTGTTCGTGAGGGTGACGAACAGGTAGTAGGTCTACTATCGCAAAGGCCTTGTTCTGTCCTTGAAACACAGATTCGTCCACTCTAGATAGTGGTATTATACCCGATCTTACACCGTGTCGTCCTCTTCCCCGGCTAATAAAATGGCATGATATGATCTCATGCTGCAGTCGAGTGATTCCTCGATGTCGAAATATGCAAAGACGCTAACGAAGTCGTCGAGCTTTAATCCAACTTTAATCTCATCAATACGGTGACAGTGGGAAACCGCAACTTCTAGATACTGTCAAAGATCTGGATCTTATCCAAGACCAATGTCGCTTCTTTGCAGACACCCCGAGAACTTTCTCTCTTGTAAGTGCTTCGTCATGTAACACGGAATGGTTTTGAAGGGCTCATTTTCAATGACATTCAGAGAAAAGATTGTTGTACTTGGTATAGAATCGTAGGTCATTGCCATATTTGCTATGTATCAGCCATTTGAACTTTTTATGCGTTTTAGATTCAAAGCTCCATGATAAAGCCGTATCGTACATTGTACTGCAAAAACATGCTTATACCTCTCGAAGTACATGCAGAGAGGCTTCCAGATTTTACCTTCAATTGCCTCGTAGCTTCTGTCAAGGGACACACGTAGAAGCAGAAGGTACAGCTCAGGCGCCGAGACATAGTTCTCCATAGTATACGCGTTCGTAATATCACAATGGGGGCTGTCGAATTTTGCGTTTCTCCGTCGTGTTAGGGAAGCATGCTGACTCCGGCAAGATGGTATTATTCAAAATGCCGTTGGTTGATTGGACAGAGCATGAACTCTTCATGCTGAATTGTCTTTGCTTTTTTCTTTCCAACAGCATGTGAAGACACATCCAAAGGGCGTTCTTGTCAGGTTGACGATCGGAAAACGCACGGCGAATTTTTGCCGTTCGATGTTGCAAGGTCCTGGCTCGTTTCGGTCCGAACAATGTACAGGGCTGATGCACGCGGCTGCATGCACCTTCGGAGGACCATTCAGAGCACTGCCTATAGCGCCCTCAAGTCGGCGACGTTGGGTTGTCATGATCGCGCGATATGCACAATTTGAGACATACGTTGCCGGGCGGAGTTGGGTGTTCCAGATCACGACTCCCTCCCCTTGCACCTTCCTTTGTAGACAAGATGCAGATGTCCGTGCCATTGTGCATCACCAAAGCGTTAGCTCGCATGTCTGCAGGCGCAGGAGACTTTCGAGGTTAGCATTCAGGAACGAGTGCGGCTATTCCGCGCTTTGCTTGCGTATGCCGCCCCTTTCCGCTTCAGACCAGCGCCACAACTTCACTACGGCCTAGTATCACGTGTCTAAGTAAGCCTTAGCTTTAGTGTTTCTTAACTATAGAAATTTAGAAAAATCTTAACTTAACAACTAAAGTACACTATAGTTATATACTATAGCTAATACTTAAATAAAATAGAAGTATAAAAACTTTATACTTATATATTATTTCTTCTTTCTCTATCTTTATCTATATACTCTAAAATAGTAATAATAATAATAATTACTCTATAAGCTACTTATACGCTATTATTATATTTTAGTAGTTTTAAATATATTAAATATATACTTATTAACTTTTATAAATAGAAGCTAGTAAAATACACTACTATATATATAAATACTATTAATTATACTTAAATAAGTGTGCTTTAGATAGTTATTCTAGATATAGTAGCTACTATCTTTATCTACGCTAATATCTTTATTAACTCTAATATTAAGCTTTTTATACGTAAAAAGCTATAAGCTTTTAAATAACTCTATAAGAGAGTTCTTACTAATACTACTACTTCTAGTAATAAGCTAATTATTACTAAGCTTATAGTATAAGGCTAAAGAGAAGTATTAAGTTAAGTAAGACGTATCTTAGTTCTAATTTAAGAGAAAATAATAGAAAGATTAATAGTATAGACTAGTAATTAATAAGCCTATAAGCGTACACTAAACGTCTTTTGTAGCGTAACATCTAGTACATACAGCCTAGTAGCGTGCGAGCGCGGAATTGCGATACTTGGGGCCGTCTGGCTGGTGCACGAGTCAATCGGGTTGTTGGATAATTCGGGTCGGCTCCTGACTCGTCTCCATTATATCCGATGGTAATAGGTGCTTTGTGATTTGAAAGATATCTGTCAGCCTGTAAAATGTGGATTCTGGTGGGTATTAGCAGTATCGACGGGGCCCTCTATTTCTCTTCTTGAGTTCCGACGTTCGATGTAGGAGGAGTACAGAAACAAAGGCAGACGGATACGTCATGAAGCATGGTGGTGTCTTACTAGAAAGCAGTGAGATTAACGCTGGTTCGTCAAGGGCTGGAAGATCGCACGGTGCAACCATCGCAATGCCTTCCCAAAGCCGTTGATCATCGGCAGGGTCCGAGAGGATGCTGGGAACCCCATATTCATGCACGGTCGGTTGACTGGCCAGGCCACTCAACATGCAGATGGCCCGCGAAGGATTTGGAGCACTCGGACAATAACCTGTTGACTGGAAAGGAGCAGGCCATCAGAGAGCTGTTCAAAATAACGGTATCGCAGGCATGTCGTGTGCGCCTTGCAATTGTGACGGGACCTTGATGAAACGCGCACTAGAAAGCAAAGGTCCAGGGCTATATGCGCGTAACGAGGAGGTTAGAACGGATCGTGGGGGCCGTGTAAGGGCGCAGAGGGAAGAAATGAGGGTTCGTTGTAGCGCGACCCAGATCGACCCTTCCCAGCAGAAAGATAAGCTACTGGAGAAGAGTGGAGCACACTAAGCCACTGGTGGTCCACGTCCCTGTCCACAATTTTGACCGGTGGAACAGGGGAAAGCATCCAACCCGATCACCTTGAGTTGGACACCTTGACAAGGAGACAAGTACGGTAAGCTCCATGTCGAGATGGGACAGCCACCTCGTGGCGGCACAGCTAAACCCCTGGCAACAGCACCATGTCGAGCAGATCCAACTTCACGGGTCGCAATTTGTCCGAGCAATGACAGAGTGCTTGTGACTTGGACCCTTGTCTCCCATGCCGTCGCCATGCCGCGGCCATGGAAATCGCGTGGTTGGTTGCTGAACGGCCGCATCAAACGGCGCCATGTCAGGGCCGCAGGATTGCCGCTCGGAACATATGCCGTAAGCTCGCATATGTTCAGACAATAACAGGATATGCAAGCGTTACCGTAACGTCGAATCTATTGGACTTAGTCGCTCCATCGTGTTGTTTGTGCACTAGCGCGGCACGAGAAGCAGCAAAGCGTGACGCACCTTTTGTCACGAGCAACCACCATGAGTTTTTGATCGATGGATGCTCGGCGTCCGCGATGGGGTCGACCTCATCGTGCATGTGGTCCTCTGCCGTATGTAAGCTCGCGGGATGGAACCGCTTGGGCGTCCTGCCTTCCAATGCATGTGATGAAATGTGATTGGAAGCTGTAGCAACAGCCTTCATCTAACGTAATGCGTCTTATTGATCCATTGACGTGCAGGTCTGACTGGAAGCATGCATGTACCAGACTCTTGAAACAGCTTGGCTTGGTGCTGAACCATGACGATAGCCACCATCGCGAATATAGGGTGCAGCCGCATAGCACCGCCATGTCATCGGGTGACATCTTCCTCGAAACTGGCTGCGAAACAGGAATGCTTGCGGCATGCCGTCGTTTGGTCCGATGTGGGGCGACCATCGCTCTCGATCGCTGAACATGCCATATTCGCATTTCGATCCTATGCTGGACGGAGCAGAACGCCCGCCAATCATCCCTGCGTACCTAAGTAGTGTGCACAGAGGTGATTCGCAGAGACATTCCAGCCACCTTGTCACAGGGTCCCGGCCCACATGAGTGGACGGCACCGCAAGTCAGCCTTGTTAAGGCCGTAAGGCCTCCCACTAGCAGGCCGGAGTCGCAGACCATTAACCCCCGACCATGTCGACATCTGGCGTGACAACCTGTGGTAGACTCGATCGCGCCGGCCATGTTGTCGAGAATGGGTTTTGGCTTTATGTATGACGTCGTATTTAGAGAGACGATCGAAAAATTGAAGAGTTGCAAAGAATCGTATGAGCCAAATGTTGAAATCATTGTCGCTATTGACCGACACTCATTCCAAGCTAGTGTAGGCAACAGCGGCGCCATCTGCATCTATGCACACCAATTCCCAACAAGCGTTCCAACCGTGCTGTATCCTCCTTGGATGAGCCAATTGACTCTGCTCAAACTTCTCTAGTTTTAAGAAACGCCATAGCAATGCGACGACGCAGAAAATGCTGCAGTGATAGATGAATGAGAATGGGAACGCAAATGCAAATGCAAAATAAGGGTATCATGAACGAAAGTGAAGGGTTTGTGGTCTTAACGGTCTGTGACCTTTTCTTGGCGAGTAAATCTCCTGTCTTTCGCCGTAGACGCTCCTAGCGAAGGTTTAAGGCGATGACTCGAACCAAAGTAAGAGGTATGGACGACGTAGGCGATGAAACAATGGTTTTGTGGGACGTGACAGTCGGTAGTCGTATCAGAAGCGCAACAACTAGGAGGACGTTGTCGAAGATTTCCTGGACGCTTTAAGATGAATCCGCTTGACATGATCTCTCTGCAAATTGTCAGTAATGCTCTGCGCATGTGAAGCATGTCAGACTTACCATATTGTCCACACGACTGAAGACCCTGTCGCATCCGTCCCAGTCACACAACACGCCCGGGTTGTGCTTGGCCTCATGTCTCGCAAGATCCTTTTTACTCGAAAAGCCTCCTCCTGTAGACTGTGGGCAGTCGCCATGGCGGCAGAAGAAGGACTTTGTATGCCTCTTATAGTGCTTCCTGAGATCGCAGCCGCGGGTGAAAACTGCTCTTGAAGTGCATCCTGGGAAAGCACAGCTCCATGTACCATTCTTGTTCGGGATACCATAGGATCGAAGATCCGGCGAGGAAGGAGAGAGCGACCGTGACAGTGCAGGTGGTGATCTTTCAGAGGGGACGTTGGACGGCATGCCATGACCTACGGACGACGATGTGGAGTGCGATCTTGACGGTCGAGACGCACCGAAAGATTGTGAGAGCAACGTCGAGTCATGCGCAAGCATCGGAGGAGATGCCATCTCGGAGAACGATGGGTAGGAATACGACGTTACTTGAGGTAGCGGTATTGATGATGGTTGTGTCGACCAGAGTGCGTGAGGTGGGTATGGAGACTCCATGACCGGTCTGTAATCTTGAGGTGGAGTGTACATTCCTGCGTGTGCGGACATGGTCGTTTGGGGTCGATGAGCCATGTGGTGTAGTGGTGGTGAGTACATGATGCTGGGGGGTGATTGACATGTGCTAGAGGGGTAGAGGTGACCCATGCCGTCAACCGGCGCCATGAGTGCTAGTTCTGCTTCGGACGAAAAGAAAGTCATCGTGGGTGACGCCAGGTGTCGTGTTGTTCTGGAGTGGTTCGCAGGATGGTGGTGATATAACAGGAAGGGGTATCTGGTGGTCGTCAAGTGGCCGCAAGTCGAAGCCAACACGGGTTGTATATCATGCAGAGAGAAGGCCAGTGCGTCTTAAGCGGGAAGTACAACAGATGGGTGAGAATGACCAGTCTTAAGGCACAGACCCAAACTCTAGGGATTAGGGTATGGTAAGGCTGCTAGTCCGGGGTGTACAGGATTAGCCCGGGAGCGCACTAGGGACCACTCCACAACGGTAAGGCTGGGGCGTCAGATTTGTCGAGAAAGCGTAGCGGGCAGTGGCGGTGTTGTCATATCTTGCAGTGCCTGAAACTCCACCGGGCCCTGGAGGACGGC
This sequence comes from Alternaria novae-zelandiae, assembly GCF_023758075.1. Taxonomy (NCBI): domain Eukaryota; kingdom Fungi; phylum Ascomycota; class Dothideomycetes; order Pleosporales; family Pleosporaceae; genus Alternaria; species Alternaria novae-zelandiae. The sequence goes on along the minus strand of NW_026056970.1, from coordinate 675,249 downwards.
CTGAAAGGAACCAAGTTAGAAATTGCGAACGCTGAGCGGTGGACCATGTGGCATCGACTGGTCAATGTAGATCCGGGGCGCAGACGAAGTTTGCAATGCCCAAGAGGATAGATAGCTACGTCGGGTCAGACATCCGATAGAGGAGTAGTCGCTGCTGCTGGTCATAATGGGACGTGGGTAATTTGACTAACGCTTGCTGCGCTCGTCCCAATGAGATACCGTCCGTAGTTCATGGTCCCAGTTCAGACCGGGTGCATAATCCATTCACAATTGCGGTGGAGAGCGAGTGAGCCTCGCGGGCCGGCTAGCTAATCCTTGTGGGTGAAGGTACCGCCAACATGGCGACCGCACCGCTCTAGCGCTGGTCTGAGGAGTGGCCTACTAGGGTTAGTCCCAGGAAAGCTTCTGCCGTTTCGCTTTCGCCTGTGAACGATCCTTCGAGCGATTAATGCGATACCTTGCAAACGGCCAGCAGCGCTTCGGCTACCGAGTTCTCTGCAACCTCCAGCGATGTCTCGTCTGGGCTGAGATGGTACGTACAGAGCGACCGGGCGATGTGTGCAGGGCGCAACCACAACGACAGCCACCTGGGCACCCTTCAGACTAGTCCCACGGGCTGCGGACCAACATCAGAGGCGGTAACAGATGAGGGGCAAATGAGCGCTCCCCATGGCGTTGGAGATGATGGGCTGCCGATCGCAGCATGGTAGCAAAGCGACGAGAAGCGGCCTTGGGTGGTCGCTTACGCCGGCAAAATTTTTGGGCGTAGCGCATGGGGATTATACGCCCCGCGCTACTCTTGGGCCGGGTGCCGTGAGATATTTTTAACCCCTGCCGCCTGGAGCACAGCAACCTACATACAGCCAGGAATCATAGGGCAGGGTCTGAGTAAGCGACGTTTCAAGCGGTCTGTCTGCCAGCAATTCTACAGCTTTCACCAGCTTTGTCCCTCCAATAACACCAACGTCGCGCTCTAGACAAGCGAGCCGTGTTTGCCAAGACAGCTCCTGACAGCAACGGTTTGATTGCGTTTCTCGACCTGGACACCTAGCTCCACTGCGTAGCATGCAGTGAGCCTGTTGTCTTTGACGTGGCTAAAGAGCGAAGGACGAAACATGACCAACGAGCGTGATAGATGGAAAGACGGATCCACATGCTGGCCAAAGCCAACGACAGTCTTCGAAGCGCCCGTTGTTCCAAAGCGGTTAAACTTGCTTTGCAAAGACTAGTACATGGTTCTTCTTGATCGGGTTTTGCGACCACGAAGTATCTACACCGCGTTGCCTTCGGACCGCCGGACGTAGACTGTTTCGTCCGAGATCTGCATCAAGACTCTTGGGCAACACGTCGAGGAGCAGGATCGGAGAAGCTTTTCCCAGATGATCAAGGAGGTCTGGATGTCAAACATCAGACGGCCCCATCACAGCACGGAAAACGCCCGTGTAATAACGGATACCCAGGCAGTACCCGGGCTGCATCGCGAGCAGCAGTCAGCATGCGCTGTCCGGCGCTTCAGACACTGCGCTATATGGACCGTATGTTCAAGCCAACACACCTGTGTATGGAGAGCGACGACTTGGAGGCTGTATATTCCTACGCACTGCCTTCTTCAAACACTGTGAAGGCCCGGGATGGCTGACAATCACCTCCGCTTCCTTACCAGTCGGAAGAACGGTCGAGTGCCAGACAACACTTGCGGTAGGTAGCGTTGACCATGTACTCGATCGGTGACTGCCAGGCGAGCACTCACTGCAAATTGACTGACAGTCAAGAATCGGGGCTTGCGTCACACTGCACATTCTCGTCACCTTCATCTTCGCTCAATTCCGTCGTTGCCTCCATAGCTCCACTGTCCAGTGACATGTCCAACACGGGAGCTACCATCCGCACTGCCTGTATGGACCAACAACAGCTCACACGCTAGTTCATCCGCAGTCGCTCAGAAATAGACAGCGTCCACTAACGCACTTGATCTCAAGCTAAACAAAGCCAGTGTGTCGCAGTGATGGGGCCATGGACAATCAATCGAACGATGCTGTCAATGACAGTGCAAATGGTGGTCATCAGGCACTAAGGCAAGGCTGATTCCGCTCTGCAAAGGACAGAATGTCATCGCAAATCTAACATACAGCCGACAAAAGCCTGCACCGTGTCGACAGACAAACACTAGTCTCTATTCATCATTTGTTTCGAGGAGCCCGGCACAAGCTGTCATTCGATGTGAAGACTAGCTGGCAATAGTCACCGTGACAGGCGATGATCTGCATACACGCAAACGAAGGATTTGAACCGCTCTCAGGCTTTCCATGACAACTTTCTTTAAAGAGTCATGCAACAGTCATATCAACATTTCTAGAACTCATGTTCAAGCATTGTAAGACTCGGCCCGAAGTCGATCATGCAATGAGACTAACCATACTGAGGATGTCATACGATTGGATGAATAAAGTGTCAGGGGTGTTTGTTGATGCCGCACCGGTATGGACCGTCTAGGCGACCATCAAGACTACCGGCTATCCCAGTATGTCAAGCATCAAGACCTAACGTCCCGTCCGAATGGCGTGCAATGGCCCTAGGAACCTTCATCCCATACTCGACAGCGGCATAAGCCGAATGTACTTACCAGGAAGCATATTCGGTCCCAACATCGCAGCTCTGGATCTGTATACTGCATCAGTCCATTTCTAGCCAGAACCCAAGACATTGTACGATGTGTGGTTAGTGGGGCCTCCAGTCTTCATCTAACTGTCGAAGAGGGCCGGCTTCCCTCATTCACACCAACCTGTTAACTTCATTCCTACCAAATCTATTATTAGGTATCGCGACTCTACAGCAAACACTTCTTTCGAAAGGCGTTGGAAATCGGAAGGAATGTCGAGGGGTGAAACGTGGCAGTGCTTGTTAACACAGCCTCAAATCGCCGACATCATCTTCAATCGCCGACCTGCAGATCCATAATCGCCGACCTACAAAATCCCCAGCATCCAGCATCGGACCCCACAGTGGCTACAACGCTAGGAATCTTTCCCACGTGGGAACGCATGTCAATGCTGGGAGTCGCAGTTGAGCCGTAGCGGTGGGTACACCGTGATAACTACCGATGATGGGACGGGATGCCTAAGATGCGAGCGGCGAAATTCTACCGCAGGATGCCTGAAACCTTCAGCCTCACATCTGCAATTAAACTTCACACAATGACGTTTAGAGGCTATGTTGATGATTCCATCCAGCACCGAGTTGACCAATTTCCCAGCATCGGCTTGATAGGCAACATCCATGACAAGAATGTGAAATATGCATGATCACAGTAGGAATCTCTATTTTTGGGCGCCAGTTCCCCCCGAGACGGTCTGATGGATACCCACCGGTGCACGAGAGGCTTGGTCGAGAAAGCGATTTTAACCTTAGATCAAAGTGCGTGGTTCTCGGGCCCTCCACCGCCATTCTCTTGATTATACACCAGCATCAGTGATGACAAGAAGCCTATGATAGAAAAACCCATGTCTAGAAAAAAACCACTTGAGCAGCTGAGACGTGCAAAGGCCTGCTGGACTCATATCGTTGTCCACTCTGTTACCTGTCGGATATCCATAACCTTGCCTTCAGCACCATATCTCCCTTGCGCATCCCACAAATCCCTCTCGGCGCAAATCTCTGGTCGCCAACGCATCGCTTCCCTCATCTTCCCTTCACTCTTGTTCTCTACTATGTCTGCAACCAGAGAGCCGATTGCAGGGCATGCCATGAAGCCGTTTCCAGATCCTCCGACCGCTACAATCAAGCCTTGGACATTAGGGTGCTTGTCGATGAGAAAGATGCGATCCACAGTATCTACGTCCCAGCATAAACGCGCGAAGCTCAAGTCTCGGGTTGCAAACTGTGGCATTGTGTCAGAGAGAAGAAGGCGCATACGTGCTTCTGCTTCTCTCGGAATCTGTTGTCGCGCAAACGGAACGGAGCGCATCTTGCCACTGTCGTTGATGACTGGATTGATGTATCCCGGATGTTCATCGCAGAGCTTTATTTCGTGTCTCTCGGTGTCGGGTTCGATGAAGAAACCGCGATCCACACCATACAGCACAGGTAGGTTCCGGTACTGCTTCGCTTCTTCGGCTGAGAGGGGTAGATGTGCAAGTGTCCAGGCTGTGGGTCGAAGTTGACTCTCGAAGTCTAAGAGTAGGTCACTGTTCGCACCAGCGGATACAATGATGTGCTGAGCCTTGTGCTCTGTGCCGTTTCTCGTCTTCACCCCCAATACTGCGCTACTGTCCGAATTATACAGTAGCTCTTCGACACTGCCCTCCATGCTGCCGGTTACGAATTCCACACTCAATTTCACGGCTTCTTGATGCATAGCTCGTAGAGCTCCACTAGCGAACACCCACCCTGCGCCTTTCTTTTTCCAAAAGCCCCTCCAACCTGGAAAGTCGCCTTGTAGCAACCCTCCTGGCATCGTTTGCTGGAAATCATGTTTCGTATTTAGACCTGCTGGGAATTCTTTCTCGCCTTTGGCATACTCTAGACAACGCTGGTAGGCTTCCTCGCCAACAGCGGCCATGATAAAACCCGTGTCATGGTAAAAGGGCGAGAACAGTGGATCGCATTTCCATGCATGCATTGCAAGCTGGGCCAGTCGATTCCAGAAGAAGTCTTGGAGAGAGTCAGACTCGGAGGGGTCGTTACTCTCTTCCGCGATCTTATTAAGGTCATTTCCTGCGGAGATGGGCGAGGGGAAGGAGCTGCCGTCGAGGACTTTGATGGAGGTGTGACCGCGACGAGCGAGCTCGAGGGCAATGGAGCAGCCCCATGTTCCAGCACCTACGATGAGGATATTGCTGCTCGTCGGCAACATGGTGGACGCCCAGCTATGCGTCATCGAGAATGACATTAGCCGACGATGAAGCCTGCCAAGCCAGGACGCGTGAGCACGTGGAGATAAGCACGCTATCTCGAAGCGGCTGGGATCCCCGCGGCGAAACTTGCGCGATGGTACTTTGATGGCTGAGCGACAACCTCGTACCCCCTGATGATGCGCATACGCCCTATAATACCGCGCAATGTCTGGCGAGGAAACATATCTGTCCGCCAATGGAACCAGGCGCGCTCCGTCGCCACTGCACCTGGCGGTAAGCGGGCGCGCTCAAAGGAGCAGCACCACTACTGGACCGATGAGAAACTATCTACACCTGCCGAGTATCCCTTGAGTGCGGCCATGGCGGAAAGGATACATCCCAACAAGGAAGAAGCAGCGCCGAAGAAGAGGAGAACACGGAACGAAGGCGCAGCGATAGTAAAAGGCGGCGTTCACGTCAGAACACAGATCGTAAGTCCCGACCTATGCGGTACGTCAAGTCCCGGAACAACCATCTTCGCTGAGCGGGACTAACGCAAGATACCCTTAGATGACGTCCTCAAATACGCCGGCCATACGTTAGATAAGCACAAAGGCTGCGATATCCTCGACATCAACCCTGGCGCCGGGCTCTGGTCACAGAAGCTGCACGAATACCTCCAACCGCGCAGCCACGTGCTCCTCGAACCGCGACACGAAAAGTTTAAAGACTTTCTTGACCCTCTTCTCACTGCACCCGGCTCCAAGTATTCACTCGTCGACCAAGATCCGACCGTACTCCAGACATACCGGGACATGGTTGCAAACGGTGTGTTCCCACACCAGACTGTGCTGGACGCTGAAGACCCCAAAGCACAGGAACCAAACAACACCCTGTTAGTGACTGGCTCTCTGGCATGGGATCCAAGACTTCCCGGCCTTGGTTTTGACTCAATGGCGAAACAGCTCGCCTACCACTTTGCCTCTGCTGCTTGGACAAACGATCTATTTCATGCCTATGGCATGGTTCGTACCTTACTGTGGGTACAGCACGACGACTTTAGCGGCATGATTGCCCAATCTATCAACGAAATGACCAAAACAAACCGCCTCATGCAAATGTTACAAGACACAACCCTCTTCATCCAACCAGAGCGCGCCTCGCGCAGCACGGGCAGAGCCTCTTCGGGCCGTGAACCACAGTACGAGATCGAGGCCATTGTCCGCGCTCTGAAGAAAGGGAAAGAGAATGGGATGGAGCTACCATCACATCGGCGCGACCACATCCACGACTTTGCTGAAGAAGTCGACCAGATTTCCAATGGCACAGGCGTGACCAGTTTTCAAACAATTCAAGATTACCTTCGCACGCAACAGTTGGCGGGTAGAAACCCCATTGGCCTGCTTTCACCTGGTCTCATCGAGTACTACGATTTCATGAGACGTGTAATCAACGTCTTTCCACAAGTCGATCTTAACGATCCGACAGATGCAAAAGGCAAAAGAACCAAACGGCCGGTACCCCCTGACCACCCTTACAAGGACGACATACGGAAATTCTACAGAGAAAGTACTGGTATGGCGCTGACTCAGAGAAAGAAACTGTTGGCAGCATCCATAGCAGACATTGGCGAGGCTATATACAAGCTCGAATGCAAGATTGTTGACATGCCAGACGGCCCTGAAAAAGCTGCTGCAATGGCCGAGCTAAGCGATCTTGAAACTCAGTGGAAGCAGGGCCTCGACAGTCAAAATGCCAACTATGCTAAGGTACCTGCAACAGAGATCGATGACCGCCTCGCTATACGCTCGCCGCCCTCACCTCGTCTCCAATCCGACTCCCGTCCTTTCGAGCCCCTCGTCATGCGTAAGAATGAGGCTTGGCCCCAGAGCCGGCTGGCCCTCGTCTCTGCTGAGCCCTTCCCTAGGCCTGTCGGCGGATCCCCCGACTTCTACGAGTGGGCGCGAGATTTTATCTTCGGACTCTTCGCGCACCCCTCCGATGGTATCAATCATGCTCTCGACAAGCTGCAACATGGCCTCAGCGACATTATAAAAGATTGTCCCAGTTTGAAAGATCCGAAGAAAGGTGGTAGACTGCAAATGGAGCATCTCAGGGTTAGGATGCTAACATCCGAGATGATTCTGGAGCTTGTGGAAGCGTACAGGACCTGGCCGTTCAAAGAGCCAGGCAGTGATAGCAATCAGTACTTCAAGTACAAGCATGCTGGACAAACGTGGATTGGACAGTCTGCGGATCGATGAGGGATATTGAATACACATCATATTGTCACTGCTTCTTTGAGACACAAGTACAACACGATATCGTATCGATCATTCTGAAGTTCAGCATCACGCTACGTGTGTAACAGTGTCTCCGACAACATGGTGTGCATATTGGCAACCGATTGCAATGACAAGAGCGAGCTTACGCCTTGTTACCTCGCCCTCTCGGGTGAGCATATCTCGAGCAGCTTTGATTCCATAAAGTGAGCTTTCTTACTTTCCAATTTGGAAAATTTTTGTACAAACCTTCTCCGAGTATCCTCCTATTAAAGCTCTTGTGGTCTGGAGCTTTCTCGCCAAAGCGGTGCAGCTGGGTTGCCGTTCTTGCACAAAGCCGAGGGTGCTAGCTGTCGTGTCTCTGTATGAGATCGAAGGTGTCAGAATGTTGAAGACTGTTGGAATTCCCTAGAACTAGTAGTGAGCTCCAATAGAGGCATGTCGTACTTGTTCGCATAGTCCCTTTACTTCTCGGCGGTCAACTAGGTCGTTGGGAATCCTCCTTCGTGCTGTGCAAAGACAGCCAGAGATGGCGCAGGATCCCTATCTAGTCATCTCTGAGATCGATCCTCATTCCTATTGATAGCTCATCTCTCCAATATAACGGAACACCCCCATATCGTACTGTCTACACGGCGATTGAGAAGCGCAGAATAAATTGAACGTTTGGCGCAAGCCGTCGACGAGCACCCTTGAATTCGTGGACCATATAATCAGCAGGCTTGCATCTGACAGCATCTGCGATTTGAGTGGACAGGATCTGGCTTTCGTCTGACACAAGAACGACGGGATGATCAGCGATAACATGGTAGGTCGCATTGCTGCGGCAATCGATGGACAGGGTGAAGGCTTAATTAGAGGCGTCATTGAACCGCCAGACGTGCAAGGTCGCCGACATGCATCCCGGAAAGTAAAATTAGAATTGACGCCACCCGTCGAGTGTGTCTCTAGAAGACATTAGAGGGTAGACCGCGCGAGGCTGCATGCGCTGGTGAGAGCGAGGCACTTTGCAAGGTGGGTGGAGATGTCCCTTGGTACCTAGGTACTAGCCAACGCGGTAGTAGGCGCGCTAGTGGACGAAACAAGCCTAGCCTCTTTTTTCTTCCCGTGCATCCAGATGTCGGGTGCAGGTGGCTTCGATCGAGCCTTCCAATTACCATCACATCACGCCCACCCTACAGCTTCACCCGTATAATTTGAAATGTCCGGAGCGGAGAGTAACCCGAGGAAGCGGAAAGCCGAGCCCCGCGAGCGGCACGACGGCGGCGACAAACGAGCTAAGGTGAGTTCTTTTCTTCGTACCACTGTCAAAACTCCTCCCGTACTTGCATTCTTGGCTCCCCAGTTCCATTTTCGTCATGCAGCTGCAGTGAGATTCATCAGGCTGATCCGAGACATCAGAGCAAAAGAAATTGGGATATGCCCCGCAGGGACGGCAGTCAGTCTCGTACTATCAAACCCGGTGATGCGGGCATATGGGCAACATGCGCTATGAAGAAGGAAGCAAAATCTGTCTCTGATCTGCGGGATCTATTCCAAGAGGTTAGCGATATCTTGATGCTGCACCATCCGCGAGCGACAGTGCTGGTGATGCTGATTCATGATAGTACGCTACTACCCTGCACGGCGCCGCCGGTTCCAATGGGACGGCTGCAGAAGACAGCTCTGACTCGGAAGGAGGTGATATCGAAGCTGAGATCCAGAAAGAGCTCGCCGATATTCGTAAGCCGACTACGAAACCCTTGTTCACATCTCTCAAACTCGACACCCAGTGCTGTGAGGATAGCCAATCACACTTCCGACCGCTCGGGCTGACCCAAGAAAGTGATATTTTTTAGGACACGCTCACCTCTCGAACCTGTCTCCTTCGTACATAAGATCTGTCAAGATATTGCAGATGGCGCTCAGCCGAAAAACTTGCGCTATGTCAAGCGACTAACACCAATTACTGCGACCGACAAAGCCACGCCACAGGGTCTTGAGGCTGTTGCAAAACAAGTCCTTGCGCCTCACTTCCATGGATCAGATCAAGCGGGGAAAAAAGTGAGCATTAGCTTCTTCTATCAGATGATGTAGTGTCGTCGTGCAAAGATCTCCGCTAACGTGTGGTTACCCAAGTTTGCGATACGCCCATCGATCCGCAACAATAAGGAGTTTTTGAGAGATGGCGTCATCAATACAATCGCAGCTGCAGTTGGTCCTGGGCACAAGGTCGACCTGAAAAACTACGATCTTCTCATTCTCGTGGAAATTTACAAGGTATAGTCATACCCCACGTGGTGATCACACGTCTCACATGCACCGCATAATGAGATCTTGACAGCTGCTTACATCCGACAGAATGTCTTAGGTATGAGTGTGGTCGGTCCTGACTTCGAGCAGCTCAAACGTTTCAATATCGAGGAGCTTCGTCAGCCGTTGCACTCTGTCAAACCTCAGGTCGATGATCAGTCAGGGAACATCGAGAATGGACGTGTCTGAGAAGGAGACGAGTGGAATCGGTGCGTGGGGCAGCCGTCGTGGTGCTAGAACGCCTCGCGCAGCAATTTCCACAAACTGAAAAAATCTCCGATCGGGACCACCGTGGCTTGCATACGTTTGCTCGCGGGATGAGGCAAACGTCTAGTGGATCATCAGAGTGAGCACAGTAGCCACCTACTCATCGACCTGACATCCGGCGTGTTGCTACTACTCGTCTCCGAACTGCCGGGTGCATACTGGGTGCGGGCTTACATAGCCGCCACAGCAATGGCACACAGGCGTGGGATGTGTGGAAGTAGTTGACTAGCTACGTAAAATATTGGGCCGGGCGAGTTGAGGGCCCGTACAGACATGACACTGCGTTAATCACAGCATTATTTTTTGCACTGTCAAACCTACATCCAATCGTCTCTCAGATTCCTAAGGATATGCTATCGAAAGATGTCGGTCAATGGTATCCTTCAGCCGTCTCTCGGCAGAACCAATCATAATTCGCGATACGCGATATCCTCATCGGGTGCCTAGCCACTTGTGGGTATCCTTGACGAACGCTGAGAGCGCCAATCTGAACGCCTCACGCGTCCTTCTCCGCCTCTACATCCGCCTTCGCTAAACAATTCGCTTAGAATACGCCGCTTACTTACCAGTTCCGTACGCGCATGATAGACTTTTGCTTTTCGGCTGAGCAGTGCATCGGCGAGAGGATAGTCGATATGGCTCGGGGACTGGTTGGGACTTTCAGATGTGCTACTAAGTGTCGACTGTCATGCGATTCGGTATGGCCGAACCAAGGAGATGGCTTCATCAATTGAGATCTATCAGAGTCGGTCTTGCTCGGGCTGGCGTTACTATGCTTTTGTTTCCGACATTCGTCGGGACATTTTTGCGTTCAGATCGAGCATCCATGATTCTATGAGAAAAGAGCTGGCATTGACTTTGTTTGCGCAATCGTCAAAACATTCTTAATGCATAGCGATGTCCTCGACATGCAGCATTCAGTCAGCTCCAGGCCTCCACTATCGAATCACGCTAAGCTCCCCGCCGGAATCTAGGACGTCGCTGCTCGGCCCTTCATAATGCATCTTCCCCCACTGGATGTTGCAATCTTTCCCCTCACCAGTATGAGCCGTGGAACGTACGCTCTAAAGCCCGTTCGGCCCTCTTCGACCACTTCGTCTTCATCTTCGTCTTCATCAGCATCTTCGCGGACTGCTATCACAACAGTCGACTATCCCAGCATACAAAGAGTCATCAGAGCAGTCTTTCGGTCCTCAAGAATCAATGTTCAGCAAATTGAAGTCCAGCAAGGGTGCATACACCAGGTTTATCTCGCAAGACTTCAAGATGGCAGCTGTTTGATACTCAAATGCCCACCAGCTTATAACATCCGACTCCTCCGGCATGAGAAGCACTTCCTGGAGACAGAACGCAAAGCACTCGAGACACTGCACGAGTATACACAAGTACCTGTGCCCCAAATCATCAAATATGATAGCCATGGTGGACCGCTTGGTGCACCATTTCTTATGATGAGCCACATGCCTGGTCGCAAGCTCTCGGAAATCGCGCCATACATCTCGACCAGCGAGAGAAACTCCATCGACCACACACTAGGCACACATGTCCGCGCTCTGACTGCACTATCTGCCACCCAATTTGGTATGACACACCGTGTCTTCGTCAAAAAGGGCAGCAACTCCTGGCGCGAGGCTTTCTTTGCTCTCCTCGAAGCCGCACTACGCGATGCTGAGGATATGCTTGTTAACGCACACTCCGAAAGTATACGTTTCTGGGTTGGCAAACACGCACACTGCCTGGAAGAAGTTACCGAACCGCGCCTTGTAGCGCTCAATCTCTGCGACCCGGAGAACGTGCTCATCGACGAACGTACCAAGCAGGTCATAGGTCTTGTCGGATTTTCGAACGTCATCTGGGGCGACCCTCTCATGAGCGGCGGTATCGCGGATGGCAATGAAGCGTTCTTCGCCGGCTTGGGAGATTACCCTGTGAAGACTGGGGGCGCGAGGGTCAGGATGCTGATGTAAGTACCAAGTGCGGGTAATTAGAAGGCCGCAATGCTGACCGTAATAGGTACAAGACTTACCGGGCCACGGTGCGGATCGTCGCACACCATTACCGGCCGCATGACGGCATTGATGAGCTCGGTGCGAGACGAGAGCTGAGCTGTGCACTCAACGACCTCGCAGCTATCTGAATCGTACTAGCGAGGCAGCTAGATTCTACGAGCGAGCTCTCGTAGCGCCTTGCTACAAGCGAATCGAGTGCCGAGCAACACATTGTGCTATAAGAATGGAGTTCCGAGCGGAAGGGTATCGTGTTTTTGGGTCTCAAGTATTGGAATTCAAGGCGTAAGGCGTTCGGGTTCTGTACTATGAAACATTGAGTATAGTGAGAAAAACGCTCGCTGTTCACGCATGACCATCGGTTAATTGCGTGCGGCTAAGTGTAGCGGGCGGTGTAACGATGTTGCTGTACCGCTTAGATCGGATGCGAAAGGGCGCGCAAAACTGAGTTCCACGGCATAGAGTCGAGCATGGTGTAAGCTTACATTATCTGATATTCCCCTCTCCCGTTTGCAATCTTCAGGACACTGTCGTCCAAGTAGTTGAGTACATGTATTTTCAGTCGTCAAAGAAGCTGGTGGCCAAAACGAGTGATAGAAATTTGAAAGAAAGCGGATGCAAATACCGTCTTGACTCCATCGTACACTTTGGCAAATGATGCGAATGTGCAGCAACCAGGGTAAGCGAACGTTGCGATCCGAAGCAACATCCTGGCGCTGTAAGTCGCCCAATCTGAAGACACATGGATACGCGAGGAATATACCATTCGCACATCAAACCCACAGATTTCGAAGCGGACGTGGCTGATGTTCCGCCCTCTACGTTGATTTGTCTTTGTCGACACGTTAGCCACGTATCCAAGTACCTACGTACCTAAGGTTCTGCACATGCTATGAATCGGCTACCCTTGCGAGGGCGCCTGAGCCCACCACATGCCCGAATGCTCCTTCTCGCTCACCCCTGTCTCTGATAACGTACCTAGGTATAATGGGTAGACTGTAGAAAGGCACCCACCAATCATTCGCGTGCAGACTCGCTTGATGGCGCTGCATTGGGAGTAGCGTTCGAGAGGGGTAGGCGAAGATAGACGACGCGTTGCGGACCGATGTTCTTCGGAGTCGTAAGTTGCTGGAATCTCGCTACGCATGTAAGTGACGGGCGGCAGCGGCCTGGCGTAGACAACGGGGTAGGGGAAAGGCTGTAGGCAAGGCAGGGGTACCGAGGTATTTGTGTCGACAGGTAGTCGCACGCGGTGCACCTTTGAACAGTGACTCTTGAGATATGAAAACACCTTCGACAGCCGGCTAGAAATTGGACTGAATGAAACGACATCGGTCTTTTCCATCTTGAAGATGCGCCTCTACGAATGTTCTTGGACTAAAACTCTTGCTCACATCCCTGGAAGAGAGAACTTTGGAAGGTACTTAGGCATGCCTGCCTAAGCAGACACTGCTCATCCCATCTATTGAGACTTCATTATATCAGATATACAACATGCTTGTCTACATCGCGTCCTTCTCCCTCTCGGCTTTAGCGAGAGTCTAGCTTACCTAGGTAGTAGGCATTGGATCTTGTCCAGGTGGCCAAACCTCCAGCTACAATGTGTCTGGCTTCAACACCAGAACTTAATTTTTTTTTCGCATATGTAGACAAGATAAACGGGGTAATTGTTTCATGCTACAGCGCCTTCAGATTAATCACGTATGATTGGATCGATTTTATCCCTATCACAATCGCGACGCTACTCCCGATACAGTTAGTTAGCCCCCACGTGAAGAACGGGAGCTCCCACCCGTGAGGGGAACGGAAGACGCGACGGAAGGTTCGGGGCAGGCTTTCACTTCATATGACAATCGCGCGTCTACCTGCATTCTTTTACCTGGCGTTTCGACTGGTTCTCTGTCATGCGCAACGGGGATCCCAGATCCTGCCGCCCATTCGAAGGTTTTACGGAAGATCCCTCCACCGCGGCGCGTGCTTAACGCTGAAGTGTTGGCGCGAACCGCTGCAACAATCCCAATGTCCACCCGGGCGCTTAGCCAACTATGTTATTGCACGATAGCCTCAAGAACTCCGTGCATCCGCTATGTCGGTACCGGATCAAATATGAAAGTGGCATCAGCAGTGCTGTGCCGCAATCTATCTGCGTGGACGATCGATGCAGGTACAGCTTGAACAGCAGACGAAGATGGCTTAAGTAGCCTCTATGTATGCGCTTCTCTGTGCGATAACCTTGGATACAGCCACCGAGTCGCTGTGAGTTTTCTTTTGGGCCAACCCCGCTTGAGCGCACTTGGAGCATCTGTCGTTATGGATCGAACATTAGGAGGTCATGTGCCTTCAGTCCAAGCGGACTCGTCTGCTCAGTCTACGACAGATACCATGACTTTGGGCACAGGTTAGTAATCAATTACCTCTGAAGATCTAGGCGGCTAACAAACTTGCCAGCACAAGCTCCAACGGATCGGAAAGGGAGCTGGCTGCCATTTACCTTTAGATGGTATTCTCTATTGATCCCGATAAGTGCCACCGCCATCCTGGGCATAACAATATCGCTACTTGTTTGGTACTCGCAACACCACTACGGACTCGGTGCCGATGACGGATCTTCTGCAGTACTGTTTGGATGGCGCTTCACACCAACTCTGCTAGCAGTGCTGTACACACAATCCACGGTTATCCTATTTGAAGATGCCAAGAGAACGGAGCCGTTCGCTCGATTAGCTCGAGCACCTTCAGAAGGCGCCAGTGCCTACGGTACATTACTCCAAACGCCCAGGGCCTGGTGGGCTATCTTACTGGATATCGTCCTCAAGCGCAAGTCGGTCGGTAAAACCAGTTGGTGTCTCATCTGCACGGCTGTAATCAATGTGGTGGCCCTTCTCGCTATATCTCCTTTGTCATCCGCCCTTCTTACATCCGAAGAGATTGTAATCACCAAAGCGCTTGACATCAGCAGAAGCGTTCCTAGGATTGGTCTCCAACTGCCCATTGTCGCCAGTAGAGAAACCTATTTCAGAACTACGTCTGCGCTGATGAGGAATCTCTCTACTTCAGCATGGATAAAAGATACTTCTATCACCTTTCCGAATTGGCCGTCTACAGATACAGCACAACTCGGCCCCGATCTGGTATCAAGCTTCAACTCCTGGACGGCAGAGACAACGACAATACATGCGAACCTAGGTTGTCGGGACATGACGCTAGAAAGCGCTGATCTTGTGCCGATGGAATACAAAGAGTACGATATCATGGGCCACGGGCCATACAAGGGCGTAGAACCCATGGTAGTCTTTGCTTTAGCATCGGACGACGGTTGCAGACACGAAATAACCGTTCACCCTGCGGTTAATCTGGCAATGCGTGGAGGCTTGACATGGTCAAACACTTCTACTTTTTACATTGAGGATGAGCTGCTGCCCCTCGGTAGAATGCCGTTTCCCAGTAACGTCTCCTCGACCAGTCCGTATGCGCGCCACTATGCCTCTCCAGAATGTGCAGACCGGGATATCATCATTCTCAACACCCCGTGGACCAAGCCCGTCAGGTTGGAGCTGAGTGAAGCGGCAGGGACAGGACTTGAGCTCAACAGGACCTATGAACGCTCGCCTGACTTTCGCATGAAGGCATTGCTTTGCAAATCTCAGTATTCTATGGAAACACACAACACTTCTACTTCAATAGGCCAAGGCAAAGAGCCGAACATTACGTCCATGGAGTCGGACCATATTCAGCCCGTGTCAATCACGAAAGATATGATAGACATCCCTAAATTTGAAGAGATGGCACTACAAGACACTTGGAAATACTATTTTAACGCCGAAAGCATAGCGACTGATGCGGACCGTGCTCTGGGCGGCCAGCTTGGCCCTTACTCCGATCCGAACATGACGACCAACGCTCCAGAGTTCTTTGGGCTTGGTCCGCTGCTTGGCGCTCTCTATTCATTCAACGTTACCGAAATGTTGAACGACAGGGAGTTTGTTTCCCGCGCAGAAAGAGTCAAAGGAAGATTCTTCACGGAGTGTCTTCGCGAGGCCTTGAACGACCCCGACGTAACACGCGTCGAAGTTACAAAAGGGAAGGCAACAGTGGTCGAAAATAGAATCATGGTACTCCAAGAGATCGGAATCGCTTTGGCTACCCTCTTCTTGGTCTCCTTCTTGCTACTCATCATGGTATTTTGGGTCTCACGACTATCATTTCGGCCGCTCGACCTCAGCATGGACCCCGGCAGTACCCTTGGACATGCTATGTTAGTTCAATCGCATCCGACACAATCATCAACATTTCGAGAAGGTCATCGTATAGCGCATCACGATTTCCGCCAAAGAATAAGGAACGACACATTTTACATGCGGGATGGTGCTATACATACTGCAAGCAGTGATTGCCTCGCAAGCACATGTAAGTCAGCAATGCCATGTAATCGAAGCCGTGAGCTGATAAATGTCTTCAATAGCTCCCACAACCACTAAGTCTTCAAGCTTTTGGCAGCCGTTGGTCATCCGACTTCGTATGCTGTTTGCTCTTTCAAGCTTTCTTATCCTGATCCTGGTTGCGGTGTTAGTACTGAACGCTTTCTCTGCGAGATCTCGACTTTCTCAGCTTGCATTCGTTTACGAAGCCGATGTTTCTAAGTTGGGCTTGAGCTTCTCCACTTTTGCTCCTATATCTATCGCACCCACAGTTGTCAGTATTGTGATCGGCTTGTGGTGGGATCAATTGGATTCGACATTCAGAATCCTCCAACCCTATTTTGCGATGTCGCAACGGCCAACACCCATCACCAATGGAGCGGGTCTTACGTACCGTTCCAAAACCTGGGCTGGTGCGGCTATCAAAGCCGCCCGCAACAAGCATTGGATGCTGTTCCTAGTCGCTACTGGAAGCGTTCTCTGCCAAATTCGTAAGAATTTCATGATCGATGGTCTTCTAGCTTGCTGACTTCAATTTGCCAGTCACCGTTTCGATGTCAGCGCTCTTCGAACGACAAGCTGCGAACGTATCGCATCGAGCGATTATCGAGAGGACGCTGGAACCTCGAGAGATACCCATT
This sequence comes from Alternaria novae-zelandiae, assembly GCF_023758075.1. NCBI lineage: Eukaryota > Fungi > Ascomycota > Dothideomycetes > Pleosporales > Pleosporaceae > Alternaria > Alternaria novae-zelandiae. Next base: position 658,511 of record NW_026056970.1, on the reverse strand, counting down.
ATAACTACGGTGAAGACCTACGAACAACGAATGGGTGCAGCTATTCCGGGTCTGCCTCCATTTGAAGTACTCAACGATCTTCTGCTGAATCCGCCTAAAAATTGGCTTCCCGGCGCTGCCATTCAGCTATCACTCAATGGCACTAAGCCTTCTTGGACTCAAGATGGTTGGAGTTTCATACCCTTCAATCTTACCAGTATTTCCCAAGTGGATGCCAAAGAAACGATAACGTTTCCGAATAACGTAACAATCACAACATCTGCTCTACGAGCTCGGCTAGAATGCGAGCAAGTACCCGAAGTAGCGAACACATCGACATGGCTCATTCATCCCGATGAAATTGATTCCCAGGTCACACCGACGGATCTGGAGGGCCTGGGAAATTACTATTCCTTCAATCATACGATGTTTGGCGGCAGCCCGTCAAACACTTCAGCATTTGGCACCAGCGCTATGCTGTCGTGTTGCTCAAACGGAACCAAAGACGATCCGGACTCAGCAGTGATAGGATACTGGTCCCCAGTAAATGTCGAAGAGTTTCCAAACGCAGACAGTCAGTGGCCGGTTCCATTTGTTACGAAATGGATCGTTGGTAAGCCTGTAACAGTACCAGGCAGAGACGAGAACCAAGGACCAATGCTGCTTTTCAAAGATGTACCCGATTTACAAGCCGCTCGTTGCATGCCGATAGTGGAGACGTCAGATGCCAAAGTGGTCGTGGACGTGGAAACGGGCATGGTCCAATCCTATGAGATCATCAGCCCTGTCGGCCCTGCAAAATCAGCATGGTCCGAAGTGTTTGTCCGACACGCGCCGACCCATGGCAACGCAACGCAGCAATACGACAAAAAATACCGAGGACCGTTGAACGTCACCACGAGTTATGGGGTCTTATTCATGGGATCCATGTTCAAGGCCGCTGACCCGAATCTTGGGCCAGAAGGGACATTATTCATGGAATCTCTTCGCGACAATGCCTTCATCATGCGCGACGCTGAAACCGGCATGAACATGGACCTGATGACATACAGCATGTATAGCCTCGCCAACAAGGATCCGCAGGCTTTGCTCGACTACGCAACACTTGTCACACACGCAAACCATACCTTCCAAACTTTCTTCCAGCACTTCATCAGCAATGGTCTATCTCTAGAGCAAGGCGGTTGGGGGTACCAAAAGATCGGCGACAACAGTACACATGCGTTAGGAGAGCCATTGACATTGGATGGCAGGGTTCTTCCGCGACGCAAGTACGCAAGTCTCCACACCAATCGAACAGTTGAGGCACTGGTATCCCACCGAACCCAGGTTCTTCATATGAATGCAATCGCTACGTATCTGTCGGTGGCAATAATCATCTGGCTTATAGGCACTACAGCCGTAGTCAGTTCTCTACAGAGAAGATGCACGAGTCCCTTGCTTCGAGACGTGCAACTCATCGCCGACGTACTTGTACTTGTCGCAGGGAGCGATCATCTTTCGCGATTGGTAGAAGAACGAGGTGTAGCACTAAAGAACGCGAATGACGTCAAAACCATGCTAGGGTGGTTCAAAGACAGAAACGGAGAGGTGCGTTGGGGTATTGAGGTTGTTGGGGGCAGAGATGCAGCAGAGTGGGTAGACGCCCCAAAGACCGGTTGGCATGCGCAGGATGGTTCGAGGCGGGGTTGGATTCCATGGAGAAAAGCGCAATCGTAGTATTAGAGAGGAATCGTTTTTTTTTTTACAACTAAGCTATAGTAGAGGCAACAAACGTGGACACCGAGCCCTAGGGAAGGTAGCGCTAGATAGTCAAGAGGTATGTATCTGCCGAGATGCCGTCTCTACGTCGACCGTGAAAGCCGGAAATAGCGAGAAGGTAGGCAACCCTAATAACTCTACAACAACATCTTTTAAGAGAATTCTAAAAAGATAGAATTATTCGCAGTAGCTTACTCTATATATTAGATTTTTTAGATTTTTTGTGTGTCGCGTTGTTGTGCAGAGAAAGAAGATAAGGTTGTGTTGTTCTAAATCTTACTTCTGGCTTTTACGGTCGACCTAGAGTGTAGAACAAGAAAAGATGTAATTGTTCTATAGAAGAGAGAGGAAGCCCTGTATAAATAATACTAGAGCAACGCTAGTGCTAGCGTAGGTAAATTACGTAATAAAATTCTAACTAATAGCCTTTCTAAAACCTATTATAAAGTAAATATATAAAAAAAAAAAAAAAAAAAAAAAAAAAAAAAGAAAAAACTAGTTACTAAAAATAAGACTACTTTAAAGTATTATACTATAGTAAGAGTAGTCTATATTAAAGTTATAAATATTACTTAGCTACTTACTATAGTAGAGCTACTATATATAGCTATTTTTACTTTTATATAATATAGTATACTTAAAATATAAGTTAGTCTAGATACTACTAAATAAAGTAATAAGCTTTTTCTTCTTATAATTCTTAAGCTTCTTCTAGTATATCTAGTATAAATAAAAGTTTATATATTTATTTTATATCTTTTTATACTCTAGAGTTATACTAAAGTTAATAGTAAGCTACTTAGAAGTAAAAGCTTCTATATAGTTAGCGTCTTTATATAAGTTCTAAAGAAAGTAACACTATAATATAATATTTTTATTAATATTAGATATATAGAGTAGAAGTAGTTATATATAAGTAAGAGTATTTATATAGTTAGTATTTTTATAAAAGTTTTAGAAAAAAATAGTTTATAAAGTAATATTTCTACTCTTATTAGATATATAGATTTATAGTAAATATATAAATACACTAAGAGTAAGCTAAGTAAAATACTATAGAATAAGGCTAAGAGTTTAGTAAATAGCTTTAAACTTTATTATATTAAGTAGCTTTATAAGTATATTAGTAGAATTATTCTTACTACTAATCTACTTAATTAATATAGTACTATTTTAGATATAGTCTTAGAGAAAGTAGTAGTATATATTAATATATTTACTATAGTAGTAAAACTTAGAATTCTTAAAAAGCTTAATTATAAACTAATTATTAATATAAATTAGAATAGTAAAGAAGTAAATACTAAGGCCTAAGTTATTAATAAAGCTTTTAAGCTAAATAGCTTTCTTAATAGCTTTATCTAAAGTAATATATTTAGCTTTATAAGTAAATTATATAATAACTTTCTATTTAGTAAAGGCTTAGAAAATAGAGCTATTAGCTAGTATAAATATATAGCTAGTAGTAAAGTAATATAAGTTCTTATATTCTACTTAGTCTATATCTATATATCTAATAAAGCGTAGTTTCTATCTAGAATATATTATACTAATATCTTATATTCTCTTAATATAGAAGTAGGCGTAAGTAATACTATTAAAATACTTTTAAAAAGAGTTTACGTTATAATATCTATAAAGAGAAGTAGTATAAGTAAAGTTAATATAAGTTATAGTAGGTATATAGTTAAGTAAACTAAATATCTAGAAGTAACACTTTTTAAATAATAGAGCTATATTTCTATTACTATTAGAAGTATATATAAGCTTTAACTAATAGTTATAAGAAGTATTAGTAATAGAGAAATTACTAAGGTTATACTAATCTAGTATATAATAAATATACTTTACTTAGTAAATCTTTATAGTACTATAAGTATACTTAATATATATTTCTAAGTATAGCGCGTTAGAATTCTTAGAAGTAATAATAAATACTATAGTAAGTTAGGCCTTAAATAAATTAATAATATTATTATATTATAAGAGTTACATAGAGATTAGATAATAATATTATATTAAATTATAATATTATTATAGTAAAGCTTATAAAAAGCACTTAGAGGTTAAATATATATATAGTAAGTTATTAGACTAACGTAGGCCTAACGCCTAGAGAACTAAACTATTATATATTCTCTAGTAAAAATACTTAAAGTTCTAACTAAGTAGACAAAATAGAAAAGAAATTACTATTAGATTATACTACTAGCGTTAACACTACTAGTAGGCCTACTATCTATAAGACTAAAGAAGTAGATAGAAGAAGTAATATTAAGAATTAGCGTAGTAGTAATAGACTAGATAGTAATAGTAGAGTTAGTAAGTAACTCTTAATATACTAGAGTACCTTAGAGAACTCTAAGTTAGGTAGAAGTCTATAGCATTAAGTAGAGTAATAAGTTATCTTAGAGCTACTATTATCTATAGAAGTTAAAGTTAGGTAGAGATATACATTATAATTACCTTAATAAACTAGAGTAACGTAGTTAAGTAAATTTATAAATAACTAGCTAGTTCTTTCTAAGTATATAAAGTCTAATAGGTAGAGTAGAGTAATAGTAAGCTTACTATAGTTATTATATATATAAAATATATTATAAGAGCCTAGCTTATCTAGGTTATAGTTATAAAAGTTCTAAATAAACTTCTTACTACCTTAGAGATTAAAGTATAGTTACTAGTATAGTAATTAATTATTCTTTACCTACTTAACCTTATATTAAAGATAACTCTAGCGTCTAGTATAGAGATTATTTATAGTGCGTTAGATATAGAAATTAAGAACCTAGGTAACTATAAATTTAGTTTCTCTATTATTAGTAAAGTAGACCTCTAGAGAGGCGTAGTCTATAGCTTATAGTTAGTTTAGTAGAGTATTATTTTTATATAGCTATAGTAGCTATAGATAAAATACTAGAAATAGCGCTTTAAAGCTATTTAGAAAGTCTAACTTATAAGCTATATAGTTAATAACGTAGGTAATCTAATATAGGCCTATATTTTTATAATCTAAGAACTTTACTAGTTATTTAGTCTAAATATAGCGTATATTAAGAAGTATCTAGTTATCTATATTAAACTATAGCGCTAGGTAGTAATAGACGTTAGTAAAGTTTTTTATTTTATCTTAAGTCTAGGTAATCTCTTTATAAAGGTATTAATATATTATATTAATATATATAGTTAGAGTGTTAGTAGTATAAAGCTACGTAGACGCTAGTGTATTAGTAATAGCGTAGAGAGGTTCTAAACTAAAGTAGAGTTAGTAGCTCTTTATAGCCTAAAATAGAGAAACTCTAGTTACTAAGCTAATAGCTAAATTTGCTTTAAATTCTACTAAGAGTAAAAGCTACGCCTAGTTATTTTATAAGTAATTAATATAGAAGTAAAGATACTACTTTAGATCTATATTAGTGTTTTTAGTTTAACTATTAGTTTTAGAATAGTATATAGTGCTAAGCTTAAGTTATATACTAATACGCTTATATAAGTAGCGCTAGAAATAAAAAGTAAACTAGTAACTCTAATTAGAAATAAAAGTCTTAGAGTAATCTTTCTTATACTATATATATTCTAGAAACTTATTAATAACTATAGAAACTTCTATATTATCTATAGCTATAAACTTTTTCTTCTTAGATAGCTTATTAATAATAACTATAATATAATAGTAAGAACGTCTATACTATATAGATAGTAGAAGTAAAGTAATAAAGTCTATAGAGATATTCTTCTAGTATTATTCTAGTATAGAGAGTAGATATAATAGTCTATACTTAGCGTAGTAATTAACTTTAGAGTAATAATAAGTTATATAATTATTAGTAAACTAGGTAATTATGTCTATTATACTCTACTAGTAATACTATTAACTAAGTTATTAATATATTATAGTATAGCCTCTATAACTACCTAGTAAAGAGTTATAGATATTCTTAATAATACGTATTCTTAGCTTCTTACTAAATAGAATAAGTAGATAGTTATTTTATAGAAATAGCTTACTATTATTACTTAACTCTAAGTTCTCTAGCTTAAGCCTTACACTTTTAATAATAAAGTAGTAAAATATATATTAGTTACTATTATTAAGCGCGTCTTAAATAGTAGTAAGTTATATATTAATAGAGTAGAAGTAATTAAGAACTTCTTAAGTAAATATTTTATCTATACTATTAATATTATTATAAAAGTTATGTTACCTCTTTAAGAATAACTAAGAGAGTTCTATAGTAAAATAACTAGAATATAAACTACTTTTCTTAGACTTATATAGAAAAATAAAAAGTAATAGTAAGTTATACTCTACTTTCTCTAGGTAGAGACTAGCTAGCTTAACTACGTTGTAACTCTCTCTATTTTAGTAATAGTTACTAAAAATAACCTAGTATTAATATTAAACCTAGTTATTAGTAACGTGCTTAAGTAGATCTTCTATATAATAGGTAAGGCTATTAGATTTAGTGCTCTACTTTCTAGGTCTATACTTTACCTTAAAGTTAAATTCTTCTAGAAACTCTATCTACTAAGCCTAATAGTAATTAAGGTAGCGCTTAGAATAGAAATACTTAAGCCTATAATAGTTAGTAAGAACTTTAATAGTGTCTATAGTTCTAGTAAGCTCTAGGCGCTATTTCTTAAAAGCTTAAATAATAGTAAGAAGTTTTTTATTATAGATCTTATAGTTACACTTTATAGATATTATCTTCTTAGAAAGGTACGTAATAGAATAGATAAATTTATTAGCTTAGATTTATAATAGAATAGCTATATAAATATAGTCTAATACGTTAGTCTTAAGAATACTCTTAAGATCTAGATTAAAATAGACTAAAACTATATTACTATAGAATACTTTCTTTAGTTTATTAAAGAAGTGTATAGTATTAGATATTATCTAGAATTAGAAAGAGTCTTCTTAGATAAGATGCGTAAGTAACTTAGTAATATTAAAAAAGCTATAGATAAAGTAGTAATAGAAGTTTATAAATCTAAGAAAGGTTTAGATATTCTTAAGAGTCTTAGAAAGCTGCTAGTCTTAAATTACGTAGACTTTCTCTAAGTTTATTTTAATTCTATTAGAAGTAATAATAAGACTAAGAAACTTAACCTCTTACTTAATAAACTTTAATTTAAGTATATTTATAGAAAGACTAGTATTAGAGAGGTATATTACTACTTTTAGTAGATAGTTATTATACTCTTCTCTAGTTTTACTAAATATAATAACGTTATCTAGATAAGCTATATAGAATTTATTAAGATATTTATATAAAACGTTATTAATATATACCTAAAAGATTTTAGAACTATTATATATACTAAAGAGTATTACTATATACTAATATAGTCTATATAGAGTAATAAAAGTAGATAAGTACTTATATTTTTTTTATATACGTATCTTATTAAAGATAGTAATAATATTAATTTTAGAGAAGTAGTATACTTTAGAAAGCTTTATAAGTATATCTTAAATTAGTAAAAGTATATTTTAGTTCTTAATAGTGTAGGTGTTAGGTCTATAGTAATTAATATATATATAAATACCTTCTTCTAGTTTCTTAACTACTAATAATAGAGTAGTCTATTCTAAAGTACTATATTTAATATAGCTCTTACGTAGTATATTATTAATATATAGCTTAACTACTTAGGCTTTATTCTAGAATAAAAGTTTTAGTTATTATAAGAAAGGCTATAGTAGCTAACTAGTCTTAGAGTTTAGTTAAATCTTAATAGTATAGTTAAGCTTATACTACTAAGAGAGAACTTTATCTACTTTACGTAGATTAAACCTATAGTAGAGTAGATATAGAATATTAGATAGCTTAGATAAAATATTCTTCTTAGATATAGATAAACGCTTTATATAGTTTTAGAACTTCTTAAAGTCTTTAGGTAGAACTTTAGTACCTACTATCTAGAGCTACTATATTTCTATCTACTTTTAGTTAGTTATATTATAGAGTTAATTAACTTTTTCTATAAAAGTTATATATACTTTATTCTTTTAGGTTACTATAATAGTAGTAACTCTACTTAAAATAAATAAAATATTAAGTAGAGAAGAAGCCTTAGAGTAATAAGCCTTCTTTAGCTTATAAGATAGTAGAGCTAGTTATTTAGAGTAGTAACTACTAGTAATATAGTAGAGCTTATAATTATAGAGGTAGTACCTTATATAATAGTCTAAGTTAAATATTATAGCTATAGTGTTCTAATTAACTTAAAGATTATATTATTAGAACTAGAGTATACTAAGAATTATTTAGACGCTGCTAAGTTTTATAATATATATAAGTACTTACTCTTTATAGTTATTAAAGGTAACGTTTACTCTAGTTATATAAGTAACGTTAGTAACCTAAGAGCTATCTACTAATTTAAGAATAGTAGAATCTTATAGTATAATTATTTTATAGTAGTTTACGTAAGTGTAAGATTTATTAATAAAGATAGAAGTATAACTAGAGTTATCTATTAGTTTAACGTATAAAGATAGTTATAATAGAGAGAAGATAGTTTTTTTAAAAACTAGTTACTAATCTACTTAAGAGAAATATATAGCGCTATAAATAGTAGTAGCTATAATAGTAGAGACGTAAACCTATAAAGTTATAGAGCTTTCTAGATTCTTAATCTAGTCTAGAATAGCTTATAGTATAGAGTTAAGCTTATTATTATTATTATAGACTTTAATAAAAGAAAATATAAGTAATAGTATAGGTATAGATTTAGATGTCTTTAAGATATATAGTTTATTATATTTCTTAGACTTAGAAAGTCTCTAGAAGTAACTATTACTAGAGACTACTTATTTTCTATATAGGCGTTAGTTACTATTGTGCAGGTATTAGAGAGTATAAAGATGTATTACTATAAGAACGTAAGGTAATTAGTATAGGTAAGAAAGCATATAGATAGTAGTTTAGTAGAAGAGAGTTCTATTATAAAGAGATTCTATTATCTAAAGTATTATATAAGAGTCTAATACTAAAAAGTATAAGTAAAAGATAAGGTTCTTTATAATTAGATAATTCTAAAAAGCTCTTATTAAAAGACGTTCTCTTTCTAGGTAATTCTTAGGTTATTAAAGATCTAATTTATATAAGAACACCTTATACACTAGTACAAACCTCCTCTTTCTAGTAGTATAGTTCTATTATACTATCTAAAATATGTTAATTACTTATAGTATATAGAAAAGATAAAGAAAAAATATAGAAAAGAAAGCAAAAAGCAAAATAAATAATTAAGTAGAGATGTTAGTAATACACTACTATAGTGTAGGTAGTAGGTAGATTTTAGGTAAAATAAGAAGCTTACTTAAAATCTAAGTACTAGCGACGTTACTAGTACGTCTAGTCTACTTTACGTTTTATCTACTATAACGTAGTTTAGACAGGCTAGCAGCAAGAGCTAATAGAGCTAGTATTAGTATCTTAAACTAAGAAGAAAGTAGTAGAACTAATAGTAGTAATGTTATTAGAGAGCGTAAGAAGCTAGAGAGTAATAATAGACTAGACGCTAGGCTACTAGCGCAAGCCTAAAGAGTCTTAAACAAAGAGATAGAAGTAAGTATAGTATTAAGGTTAGCAGCGTTGTAGAAGTAGTAATAAATATCTAGTTCTATATTAATCTTATTAATAAGATATCTAATAGCATCTTCTATACTATAATTATAATTCTAAACATACTACTATTCTTTATAAGAGAGAGATATGCTCTTATTAGTAAAGAAGAAAATATTTAAATATTTACTATTAGCGCTTTTAGCAAAGGCAGCCTTCTTAAGCTTCTTAACTACTAGCTATAGTATCTTAATCTCTCTAATAACGTACTTACGCTCTTTCTAGATATACTCTAGAATACTATTCTTATCTTTACTAAGAAGTTTATAGATCTTCTTGCGTACAAGAGAGTTGTTCTAGAAGACTTACGCAAGAATAGCTTTCTAGATCTAGAAAAAGAAGTTAATATATACATCTACTAGAAATACCTACTTAATACTACTATACTTATTATAATATTTAGATAGTGTTATAGAAAGAGCTGTAAGATTATAATAAGCCTTTAAGATCTTATTATACGTTTCTATAGCTAGAATCTCTATAACGCTCTAGCGTACTATAATATACTATAGAAGAATTATTTAATAGATCTTAGTTACTAGTTCTATAGAGCTATAGAGCGTTATAGAGTAAGTAATATAAATGTCTTCTTCTTTATAAATAGACTTCTTCTACTTTACGCCTAGCGCTATTACTTATACTTCTAGCGTCTAATTAATATTATTATACTATTCTTTAATAAAGCTAGTAGAATTCTTCTTAGTAGTCTTGCGCTATTATAAGTATAGCTCTATATATTAGTAGAAGCCCTCTAAGACCTCTATATAGTTCTAAAGGTTCTTATTATTAATTAAGACTAATTCTTAAATTATATCTATATCTTAATCTTAAGCGTAGGTAAATAATAGATTAAGATTAATATAGTAGAAGAACGTCTTATCGCCTAGTACAGTGTACTTAGCGTAGTAAGAGTAGAAAACTATAGTATATTCTTTATAAAGTACTAAGTAGAGTATCTAGTAATAAAGGTTAGTACAGATAGCTTATTAAATAAGAGAATAGTATATAATACAAAGCTAGCTAAGGTTCTTGTTACTATTAATGCGTTAGAGGTAGTAATAATATATCTTAAAAGATTCTTTAATAATCTTCTTAAGTTTCTTATTATTAAAGAACAGCTACTTAAAGTTCTCTATAGTAATATTACTCTTCTACTTAAAGTCTTCTACTAGCTTACTCTAACCTATCTTTTTACTAACTACTTTCTAGAAAGAAATTAGATATAGATTATAGGCTATCTAAGAATAAAAGTAATAGCTAAGAAGGTTAGAGTCTTATTTGCTAAGCTTATATCGCTTAACAAAAAGAATAGATATAACTAAGTAGGTTTAGAGTTTATACTACTTATCTTAGAAAAGATATAGAAGAAGAAGAATATTATTTATAGCCTTTACATTTATAGCTCGCTTAAAGAGACTTATATAAGTAGCTATTACTTATATATAAGTCTAATAGACATAAGTACTATTAATTAATAAACTATTAGAGTAGTAACTAATATAGACTTCTTAATACTACGCTTAGATAACTTTAACACGTTTATAGTTATTAAGTTTAGTGTGCTTAGAGTAGCTATTAAGAATTAGTAAAAGAAAATTAGAAGTTCTATCTAGATATTTATAGTTCTTAGCTATAGTTAAAGCCTTAAGCTTATTAGAATTCTAGTCTTTATCTTCTAAATTGTCTTTATTAAGCGTAGTGTCTATCTTCTTAGACAAAGATTAGTAAGCTAAAGTAGATTTTAGAGCGCTAGCGCTAGATAGTAGTAGTAGTAGTAGAAGGCTAGTTTATATACTATAAAGCCTTAATTTCTATAACTTAGCTACTACTACTCTCTTCTTAACTACCTTAAGACTAGCCTAGCACTCTTAGTATACTTACTTCTCTAGGTTTACTAAAGAAGTAGCTAATCTAGCTCTACTAAGTTACCTTACTCTAATCTTCTTTAGCTCTACTTTAATATAATTACTACTTTTATTAATTACTCTTAACTTATATAGAGATAATCTAAGTTCTATTATAATAGAGATAGCTAATTAATAGGTAGAGTAAAGCTTTATCTAGTATCTAGCTATAGTGTTAGTAATTATTACTTTGTTACTACTATAAAGAGTATACGTAATCTAGTAGTTCTTATTAGAATACCTATTAGCTATATATAGAAAGATGTATTACTAAAACTTATATTAACTATTATAAGTACTGTCTTTCTTATACTTATAAGCAAAAGAAACTATAATATTTCTAGTAGTAAGGCTAAGCATACCTAGCGTTATACTATACTTCTTATAGTTCTTTTTTAATACTTTAATAGAATACTTTAAAAAAGATAGTGTTTTAGAAAGTAGGTTCTTCTTAGTAAACTAAATAGTTACTTTAATAGAATTTTTTAAGATAGCCTAGTCTTGCGTAATAATATTAGTCTTAGTACTTTTGCGTAGAGTGTAAATACAAATAGCTACTACTTAGACTAAGAAAAGAGCTATATTACTAATATCTAGACGCCTAAGGCAGAACTATATATTAGATATAGCCTAGTAGTTGTACAGAACCTTACTTAAAAAGCAAGAGACGCAGCTTATAAGACTAGGCTCTAATACGTTAATACTCTTAGTAGTAGTAGTTAGCTCTATAATACACTTATTCTTAGTATTCTTAGCTTAGCTTAAGACTTAATACTAGCTATTAAATACTTTAATACTACTATACTTGTCTATAAGCTCTAGCAGCGCCTTAACTATATTAGATACTTTAAGAATAAGGTTAGTAATCTAGTTAAATAGAAAGGTTGCGTTAGTTATAAATATATTAAGAATAACCTTCTATTACTTAGAAGACTACTATTTAAGACTAGTAATAAACTCTATTACCTTGCTATTAATATTTAGATTCTAGAGATTCTAGTTCTAAGCTAAGGTAAGAACTTAGTTCTTAGCTTTAGTGTATAGAGCCTAGATAATTACAAGAGTATCTTTCTTTAGACGTAAACTAGATAGAGTAGTAGAGAAAAAGCTAGCGTTGCTTCTAGAGGCTTAACTATAGATACCTAGAGTAGTAAAATTCTTAGTAAGACTAGATATATAGAGCTTAAAAGGTAGACCTTTCTAAGAAGAAGTTTCTTGTAAAGAAGAGCCTTAGCTATAAGAGAAAGTTAACTTTCTAGTATCTATAGCTTTACTCTTACTCTTATTCTTATTACTAGCTATTTTCTACTAGGCCTTTAGCAGCGCAGGTGTCTTTCTTTAGTAATCTAAGACTAGCTCTTATAAAGAAACTCTTACTAGACTAGCTTAGAGTATAGAACTAATAGTACTAAGCTTATATATATATATATATAGTTGCGCTTATACGCTTATTTATAGAATTAGTTATAGATATAGCAGGCTAAGCGCGTGCTCTTATATATAGAGTTAATAGTAACTAAAAGTTATAAAAAAGGTTTAGGTAGCCTATAGGCTTATTATACTTCTTTACGCTAAGCGTAGTAGTTATAGTTATAGTTATAGTTATAATTGCTAAAGTAGAAAATAAGAAAGGTTAGATTAATAAAGAGAGAAAGAAGACATAGTCTACTTCTAAGAGGTAACTATAGTGTATAAAGGTAAAGAGAAAAGATTAAGAAAGTTAGAGAAGAAAGAAAGAAGTAATAGCTAAGAAGAGGTATATATATATATATAATTAAGAGACCTCTATCTATTATAGTATTGCGATATTATAATATTAATAAGTAAAGTTAGAAGGCAAAATTATAGTAAAGGTAAGGCAATTAATTACATAATTAGCTATTACACTTAGTAGTGTTCTTGCGCGTATAGTAGTATTAGTAAATAGATAGTGTTATATTATTATAGTAGTAATAACTAGATTTTAGATAAAATTCTAACCTACCTAAAATCTATATATTAGAACTATTATAGCTTACAATTATTAGAATTATAGCTAAAAAACTATAATAGTTATATAAATATAGTTTAAAGAGAGTTTAAAGCTAGATAGAATAGTTAAAAAGATAATGCTTATTACAATTAGTACTAGTATTTCTAATATTAAAGTTATAAGAGAGCTATAATACTTATAGCTCTCTCTTTTATTACCTCTAAGAGCGTATAGAGGTAATAGAGAATTAGCTACTAAAGACAAGGTAGTTATAGTTATTATAGTAGTTTCTAAATAGTTACGTATAAAGTTGTAGCTAGTTATTATACGCAGAATTATAGCTACTACGTTCTTTAGGCGTTCTAAGTATATTAAGATAGTAGCAGAATAGATATATTCTTATCTACCTAGTAGTAGTTACTTTCTAGAGATCTAACTATAGGTAGGCTAATATAACTAGAAATTACTATTCTAAGCTCTAATTTAAGTAGCTTAAGAAGCTTAGAATAGTAAATTAACTAAGTCTAGATAGTTATTACTAGGTAGAGACAACGCCTTAGTAGTTGTACAACTCTATAGTCTAGTAGACTAGTAGTAGAGAATCTAATATAAAATAGAATATAGCAAGGTAGTAAGAATAGTAGTAGCTATTTTCTTTACTTTATCTTAAGGTTTATAGTACTTATACTCTACTAAGAGTATCTAAACGTATACTACCTAGCGCTTATAAGAAGAGGTATTACTATACATAGTAAACTCTTTATCTATATTATCTAGTATTAACATTATAGCAGAGAAGCTAGAGGTAGTAAAGAGTACTTAGAGCAGCGTTTACCTTAGGCTCTAGTAGTAGCTTCTAGCTAAACGCCGCTATAAGCGCTACGCTATCTTTATTACTACTTATCTTATAGTTTATAATATATTTATCTAGTATAGTTTAAGACTATAGAGAAGTTAGACGCTTCTCTTGCTAGTAGTAGTAAGAGTTAATAGAAGCTAGAAAGAGAGTATAATAAGCAGAGACTTGTTGTTGCTATTAAGGTGCAAGTATAGTAGAAAAGAAGATAGAATAAATTAAGGTTAAAAGTAAGAAGAACGCTGTCTCTTTAGTTTTAGTAGAACTTATAGAATACTTCTCTATAAGACTAATATAGTCTATACATATTTATAATGTTAAGATTCTTTATAGTATAGTTAACGTAATAGAAAAGAAAGAAATAAAAAGAGACTAAAGAAGTGTGCTTTAAATACTTAGTAATAGTAGACTATATATTATTAAAGAGGCTTCTAGATAAGAGAGCCTATAGTAGGCTTCTTCTTCTCTTTCTTAAGTAAAGGCTATTCTATAGCCTAAGTTCTTTCTCTATCTAATACTAACAATGTATTAGAATTAGAGAAAAAAACAAAGTCTAGTCTAAATACTCTCTATTCTTCTTCTATAAGGCGCTTAGTAATAACTATACTTAGCTAACTAATAAGCCTTAGAAGAATGCTTAGCTAGCTAATAAGTCTTAGAGCGTTACTTACCTTCTCTTTCTTAAGTTGTAGTTAGAAAGAGGTGTTCTAGCTATCTTCCTTATTATTATTAATAGAGCTAGCTAGCACGTTAGCAGAAACGTTAGTGTTTTTCTAGCTATCTAGGTTATAGAGCTTTATCTAGCTATAATATTACTTAGTAATATCTTCTAGTGTTTATTAGCAAAAGAGCTTTAGCCGCTTACTAAGAATAGTGTATAGAAGTAGCGTTCTATTAAGATTCTTAATCTAATAGGTACCTTGCTCTAGCTATAGCTATTAAATACAATAGAGGCCTATCTACCTAGCGTTAAGCTTCTTATCTCTAGATATATTAATCTTCTATATAGAGTTTTATAGAAGAACTAGATTACTAAGTTAAAGCTTCTTATAGCGTATCTTTTTAGTATTATTCTAATAATTCTTCTTAGCTTAATGTAGTTAATTAGTATAGGCAATAGTATTCTTAGTAAACTAGTTCTAGAGGTCTAGTTATATTACGCGTATTACTAGAAGCTATACGCGATTCTTTACTTCTTAGAATAGAAGAGTCTACTATATTAGAAGTTCTAATTCTAATAGAAAGACTAGGTTTTAACTAGTAATTAACTAGTATAGTAAATAGCCTATCTAGAACTAAGTAGAAATGTAGTTAGTAAGAAGAATAGTAGGTAAGTTATTTACCTATAGGCCTAACAGCTTAGCAAGAGTATTAATAATAGGCTTATATCTACTCTTAATCTTACCTATAGCCTATAGGTTATGTAAGAATAACTAAATACGTTTAATCTTATAGTTAGCTATAAGATACTTTACTACCTTAGCAAAGTCTAGTCTACTATTAACTAAAAGCTTATATATTATACTCTATTAACAGATAATATTCTTATAAATAAACTTAGCGATAGTGCTAGACTTGTTATTAGAAAGCACTCTAGCCTCTAGCTATCTACTTAAGTATTCTCTAGTAATAATAAGATACTTCTTACCTTAGTAGTAAGGTATATAAACTATATTAATTATAACTAACTTCTAGATCGCAAAGCTATACGTATTAGTTAATATATTAACTCTCTTTTTTAAGAAGCAAAGCTAGCATTTAGAATAACACTAAATTCTTATTTAAACGTCTTTATATATATTAGGCTACTAGTAACGTTAGAAGAGTATAGAGTATATAGTGTTAGTTCTATAATAGCTAATAGATTTATACGTTAACTATATAGCTTATAAGTAGATATTAGTATTATTAACAACGCAGCGTATAGCTATATTTCTTAAGGTCTTATAAAAGAGCGCGTAATTGCGCATAAAGAAGTTTAGAGCTCTCTTCTTCTATACATAAAGCTCTTTTAGTATTATACTCTTAGAAATCTTAAGGTTAATAAGAAACTAGGCAATCTACTTAGATTACTTAGCATACTTATGCTTAAGTACCTAGAACGCTCTAATAGGCAATAGTTCTTCTTCTATACTTCTAATTATGTAGTTAATAAACTCTTTAAGATTATTCTTAGGTTCTTTTAGTAGAACCTAATTATTAGATTTAGAGTAGTAAGAGAAAGCGTCTATAACAACGTTCTTCTTTCTAGAGACATAGATAATATTAAAGTTCTAAAGAAGAATAGTAGAGATCTACTAATTTATAACTAATTCTAGGTTATTAGTAGAAAAGTAATTAAGCTAGACAATAAGTATTACTATATTAGTTTTAATAGTAAAGTATATACTATATAGGTATATACAAAACTTCTTTAAAGCCTACAGCACTACCTTATATTCTAACTTAGTAGAATACTAAAGACATTCTCTTACTAACTAGAGTATGCTCTTAAATTAAATAAAGTAGTATTTACTATTAGCCTATAGCTGCTTAAGGTAAGCTTCTTCTCTATTCTAACTAGCGTTAGTTATAAAAAAGACCTTATACTTTAATATATCTAAGTAGTTAAGGCTTACTAGCGCTAGTGCTAAGTATATAGCGTATTTAAGTATATATATTACTTAATTCTAATCTAGACTCTACTTATACTTTATATCCCCGCAAAGAAGATAGAAGAGAGGCTTAGTAATAGTAGTAAATTCTTTTACCTAGATACAGTAGTAGACACATAGCCTAAGAAAAGAGTAAATATTACGTATATTATAGTAAGATAGCTAATCTAAAAGCTTCTAGACCTTCTTGCTATTAGAATAGCGTTCTTTAGAGCTAATCTTATAGCTAATAACCTCTAGGCACTTTATAAGAAAGTAGCACTTCTTACTAGAGACTATCTCTTCTACGCGCTTAACGTCTGCAAGAACGTAGTTAAGTTAGAGAATATATTTATAAACGTAGTAACAAACACTAGATATAGCTATTTCTCTACTATAGTCTATCTTAGAACCTCTATAAGTAATATTATTAATAAACACTATAGTGTTTAGCTAATAGTCTTTAAGAATCTTTATTATAACGCGCTAGAATACTATAACTAAGTTAGTTATCTCTATAACTATAGTATATAAATAAAGAAGACTAACTAGTGTCTAAAAAGCTATTATATTCTAGCTTATAGTGTAAAGAGTAATCTAATTATAACTAGAATAGAGATCTATAAGAGAGTTAATAAGATATCTAGCAAAGCGTTTAGAGAACTTATCTACTATTAGTAGTAGGTTTATATTATATATACTAATAGCATTAATCTTTTACGCATTAGAGATCTATTAAGCTTCTCTATTCTTCTTAGAAACTAGATACTATAGATTATAATACTAACTATTACAGCGTTTCTAGGTACCTCTATTAAGATAAGTATTAGCTATATTAACTATAACCTACTTAAGCTTCTTAGAAATAGTAAAGCCTTACGCTTACTAAGCTTTATATTTAACTATATAGATCTTATATAGTAGACATACGTTAGAGTATATTCTACTAGATTTAGTAAATTTCTATAATAAAGCTGCTTCTCTATTATAGAGTATCTAGATAAAGAAATCTCTCTCTTCTTGCGTAACTTATAATCTAATATAAAGGTTAGCTAGTCTCTTAGGTATAAGGTAAGTTTCTTATAAAAATACAGCGTATTATAGTTTAAAGATATTATTATATAGTTCTAGGTCTAGTTTGTAGATAAATAGGTAAAGTTGTTAACGCTAAATAGCTTACTTCTTCTAGTTTTTCTATCTAAACTCTATTAGCTTATCTACTTAAGAAATGTTAATAAGTTAAACCTTCTTGTCTACAGTCTTATACAAGGTAGTAACCTCTAGTTACTAATAAGTTCTACGCGCGTAATTAAGCATCTTCTTATAGTTAATCTTATATATAATAGTGTACTTAGTAAGCTTCTATTTATACTAAATAATTAGCTTAGTGTTCTTATCTACCTAAGGTGTCTCTACGCTATTATTAAAGAGAGAGCGTATCTACCTTTTCTATATCTATTAGATACTTACTAGAAATAGTATGTTATATTGCCTAAAACTATACGTTAGATTGCACTATACTCTCTAGTGTAGGTACTAAACTATAGAAGAATCTTAAGGCAGCTCTAAAGTAGAGTTAGTTATAGTGCTAACTTATACGTGTTCTATAGTATCTTTATTCTTATTCTCTTATTTATAGTCTATAGTAGAGAATAGGTGTATAAGCTTAGAGTCTAAGACAACAAAGAAAACTAACTTAGTTCTATTCTTAGACTAAATATAATATTATACTCTACTAAATATATTATATTATATTCTAATATATAACGCTATATACTATAGCCCTCTAAGTATAGCTAAGCGTATAAAGTTCGCGATAATACAAAAGGTAGTGTAAATAACTATAGTGCTAATGCGTACAGAAACGTTAAATGTAGTACTAATAAATAGTTTATAGCTACTATTAGTAGAGGTTACTTCTTATAGTAGGTTGCTAAGCTTCTATATCTAGTATTTATATAGTATCTTTAACACGCGCGCTACGCTAAGGCAAAGAATATTTATCTACGCGCCTATATTAATAAGGTATTTAATAGAATTACTATAAATATAAACTTAGGTCTCTAGTAGGTCTATCTAGATAAACGCGCGCCTAGCGCGTCTCTATACTCTATATACTACCTTAGTAGATATATAGTTAAGAGTGTTGCTTTATAAGTTACTATAACTAGTAACTTTATATTAAGTTTACGCATTTAAGTAGTATATATTAATAGTGTTATAAGAGGTGTTAGTGTTATATTAATATAACTATATTATTAGTAGAGGTTATAATAGGTATTTATAGAAGGCGTAATAGTAGAGTATAGACGCGTAGAAGAGCGTATAGATTTTAGGTAAAAATAGAGTTTATCTAAAATCTATAGCGCAGCTAGCCTTAAAGCTATTTACTATTCTAATACTATCTACACTAACACTATTCTTCTTTAAAAGATTACGCAATTAATTAGTAATATTATTCTAGCTAATTAAATTAGAAACTATTACTTCTTATACTTTCTAACTTAGAAGCGCTGTTGTAATTTAATTAGGTTATCTCTTAATAAGCTTCTTAAGTTCTAGGTTAGAAAGAGCGTCTAAGAACTTAACTGCCTTCTTCTTATAGCCTTATAACAAATATCTAGAATTAGCTAATATACTATTATTAATATAGATATTAGTAGGTAGATAAATAGCTATAAATAGTGTGTTAGAAGCTTATAGAAGAAATAGCTGCTCTAACTAACTATTCTCTAGTATTATAGTAGTGTCTAACGCCTATAAGTTAGAAATATGTCTAATTATATCTTTCTTAGACAATAGCTAAGAGCTTTGCAATTACTTAGAGGGTCTACCTCTCTTCTTAATATAGCTATCGCAAACTTAATTAGAGTTATTAAGAATACTCTTATTTAGGTATCTAATAGTATTGCCTTTAGTGCTATAAAGAAACGTAGTATTCTTGCTACTAATAATAATACTATTAGAATTAATATTATTAAGTAGCTAGGCCTTTTTAGAGTACTTAACACCTTTCTAAAACTAGATAAACTACTATTAAGCATTCTTATAACTAACGCAATAGTCTAAGTAAGTAATTATATTAGCTAAGTTTAATTACTTAAGAATATACTTAAGGCAAAAGTCTCTCTTAAACTTCTTAGAAAGAACACTAGACGCAGGCTGTTCTATTATATTATTAGTAATATTAAAATACTCTTTAATCTTAGACCTAAGCTATTTAAGCTTATAGGTTAATAGAGAAGCACTAGAGATTTAGTTAAGGCAATTATAGAGTAGGCTAAAATAGTATATTTCTTACTTATACTTACTATTCTAATAGTAACTAATCTAACCTAGGTTATAGAGATTATTATAGAGTTTACACTTAGCAATCTTATAACTCTTCTTATTATATATATAGTAAGTATTAGTGTACTTAGCCTTTCTATACTAAATAGTTCTTCTCTTAGAAGCTATATTTCTAGATACTTTAGTAATAAAAGAACTATTATTCTTCTTAATAGAAGGCTCTTTCTTAGTTATATAGCCTATAAAGTACAAAGTATTATAAAAGTTCTTAAAGATTAGAGTAACTAATAAGTAGGCTATAAAGAAATAAACTATGTCTATATTAAGCCTTAGTCTATTTAGTAATATTATAAGTTATTCTACCTTAGAATCTATATTAGAAGAAAGTAGAGATTCTTTCTTCTTCTATTATTTCTTAAAATTAGTAATAACACTCTTTACCTTCTCTAGGTTAAAGGTAGCGCGCTTATTAGTAAGTATAATACGTCTTATCTTAGTATCTATACTACTACGTTCTTAGGTATATATATTATTAATAGCGTTATTCTTTCTATAGTATTTCTTAAGAAAGGTATAGATCTTATCTATATAGTACTTAGCCTAATTATTACCTTTAGAAGCGTTAGGCATTATAAAAGTAACTATTTACTTATTATACTTTAGAAGTCTATAGTAGAAGAGAAAGCTAAGTTTCTTACGTAGAACTTACTTATTAGCAATATAGGCTTCTACTATTGCGTAGAAGTAAGTATAATACTTAGTAAGACTAGGTAGATTATTTATATACTTATAGATAAAAGCTTATAAGTATAAGCGCTTACCTATCTTAATAGTAGTATTCTTATCTATTTAGTATTTCTTTATATTTACTTTAAGCTTAGCTTAGTTCTTCTCTTTATAACTAGCAAAGAGCTTAATAATATAAGTAATAGAGTAATTCTTATTACTAATATAATCTAGAAAAACAGAGACTCTTATCTTATTAGAGAGGCCTCTATTATTAGCTTGTTAGTTATAGTCTTTAAGAAACTTAGTAACGTTATTACTAGTAAAGACTAGAGTAGCGTGTCTAGAACAAACTATAGAGACTACACTATTAGTTACTATTATAAATAATAATATACTCTCTACTTTAGAGATAGTTCTAGAGGTTAGTATCTTTAGTATTAAAGTAGTTAAAGAAGTAGCAGATAAATACTTAGAAGAGAGAATTACTAGATCTCTTAACATCTTACGCTTCTTCTATTTCTTTAGTAGTTATTATAGTTCTAAATAACTTATAAAGAAGCTAATACTTCTTTACTTAATAGCTTAAATACTAAATAGATATTATACTATAGAGATTATGTAATTAAAAGATAAGTTCTAAATACTTACTAGTGTTTAATACTCTCTACCTAATAGTAGAGAATACTTTCTAAATACCTTTATAGTTAGCATAGCTTAGTATTTTACTTACTATAATACTCTATTAGGTTGTTAGTTCTATTAAACTGTAGTTCTACACTAGTATATATTCTAAATATACTACTATAGTATTATATTAACCTAGCTAGCCTAGCATTTTATTATACTTCTAATGTTACTGTTCTAGGTATTAGTTAAATTAGCGTTTTCTAGTGTTTCTAAGTAGTTGCCTTATCTACGTAATTATCTTATCTAATATCGCTTAGTAGTAAGAACGTAGTTAGCCTAAACACAACTACTATCGTAGTTCTAGCTAACCTAAAGAAAAGAGCTAAGTCTATACTTATTATATTTATTATAGTTATTGTTACTATATACGTTGCATTAACGTATACTAACTACTTCTTATACTATATAGTAGAATATATCTCTATAGGCTTTGCTATTTATATAGGTATTAAAGAGTATAAAGATATATTACTATAAGAACGTAAGATAATTAGTATAGGTAAGAAAGCATGTAGATAGTAGTTTAGTAGAAGAGAGTTCTATTATAGAGAGATTCTATTATCTAAAGTATTATATAAGAGTCTAATACTAAAAAGTATAAGTAAAAGATAAAGTTCTTTATAATTAGATAATTCTAAAGAGCTCTTATTAAAAGACGTTCTCTCTCTAGGTAATTCTTAGGTTATTAAAGATCTAATTTATATAAGAACATCTTGTGCACTAGTACACTATAACTAATACTAGTAGAGTTAGATTTTAAATAGAGTTAACTCTAATAGTAGTCTTAGAAATAGAAACTCTAGTAGCTTTACGTACTTTATTAAGAGTAGCAAGAACTTTCTTAAAATAACTTATTAATATAATATTATTCTAGCTCTTATATAGTGTATTAGTGCTATTAGATCTATAACTAGCGTATATACACTTAAAATATTACTCTATATTAGTAAGAACCTAAGTTTTTATTAGAGTATAGTTTTTATAGAGCTTATTAATAATAAAGTAGATAGTACTAGAGCTTTCTAAAAAAGTGTTGTTATTATAGTTATAGTTTCTATAATCTCTACTATTCTCTTCTTTTCTATCTTTACCTCTACCTCTACTAGTATTCTTAGTAGTGTTAGTGCTATAGAAGAGTAGAATAGAGAAGTAAAGTTATTTAAGGTAGTAAAGCTTCTAGCTAAAGATAGTAAAGTTATTAATATAGCGCTTATTATCTAAGAGTAGTTTAATATAAGTGCGCTACTAGAATAAAAGCTTTTTATATATCTAAAGAATTATTTTCTTATTATTCTATAGAAGAGTAGTAACGCTAGCTTAGAAGTAAAATAAAAATATACTAATATTTTTTTCTATTTTTATACTTACTTTCTTATTATAGAAGTTATAGGTATTATAGTAAGTATTAAGATAACTATAGCTTCTATTAAGAATATTCTAGACTTATTATATATATTTAAATTCTTAACTAGAGATATACTAACTAATAAATATACTCTACTAGGTAGTACTACTAGTCTTTATATAGATAAAGTTAAGTTACTTAGCTTTATTATCTTTAAAAGTACTTATGTATACGCAGAACTAGCTCTTAATATCTAGCTTCTACTTCTAATAAGTATCTAAGTAGGTACTAATAGAACTTTTAAACTTATTAGACTTAGGCTATTTAGAGTAGTAAGTATTATATATAGAAGCTAGTAGAGAAGTATAGTTTAGAAAGCTAGAGTAGTTAGCAGCGCGTCTATAGCGCTCTAGATAGAAAGCGCTAGCTAGATTATTAGAATTCTCTAAATTAGAGCTATTAGAATTAT
Source organism: Alternaria novae-zelandiae (assembly GCF_023758075.1). NCBI lineage: Eukaryota > Fungi > Ascomycota > Dothideomycetes > Pleosporales > Pleosporaceae > Alternaria > Alternaria novae-zelandiae. The sequence continues at coordinate 635,248 of NW_026056970.1, read as the reverse complement.
TTAGTAGAGAGGTAGAAGTAGTTTTCTTAATAAGTAAATAAAGATAAAAGACTTTCTCTAGAGCCTTAATATAGGTAGTATATTTTTTTTATACACCTTCTTATAAGTATCTTTTTACTTATATACTTAAGTAATTTATTATTTAGAAGTTATAAAAGATATTAATAAATAAAATAATTATATTAAGTTAAGTACTAAGTAAGATATTATGTATAGGTTAAAGAAAGCTATATAAACTAAACTTTAATATTTAGTGCATAGACTCTCTACTAGCGCCTTAGTAAGTAAAGATTATAAGTTTAATTTATAACACTACTCTTCTTTAAAAAGAAAGTAAGTTCTAACACTTAAACTATATATAAAAAATAAAGAAAATAAAAAACTATTATATAAAGATATACTTATTTTATAAAAGCTTCTATAGGCTAAATATATTACTTTATTTATCTATTCTATTACTATATTCTATTAATATATTTATAGTTATACTAATTACAGCCTTAATTACGTATATTATATCTATCTTAGTACGTATACGCTTATATTAGCTAGATATATTATTATAATAGTATTATTATAATAGTATTATATATATATAAGCGCGCGCGCGCATAAAAGAAGTTCTACTTAGTTAGTTTAAATTATAAGTAGTAGAGTAACGTTAGTGTTTACTTATAATAGTAGTAACTTAATAGTTAGTTTTTACTATAAGTATAGCGTTAGTAAGTCTCTTAGAAAGAAGGTATAACTTAACTAATACTCTTAATTATTATAAGTATAACTAACTATTCTAGTTTTACTATTACTTACGTTTGCTATTATTACTATAGAACTTCTAGTAATTATTTACACCTTACTCTATAATAGAGTTACTAAGTTTAACTAAGAGTAGTAACTAGTAGAATAATTCTAATAATACTATTATAACTACTAGGTATTAGATAACTATTATCTAAGTGTAGTTAGAGCTATAAAGTTATATAACTAATATATTCTATTTACTAGTAAGAGACTTAAACTTTCTATATATAGTAGATTTACTAGAGTAGTTATAGTAGTATTATATTATAATATTAGCAGCGTCTACTAGGTTTATATAAAGCTTCTAGAATAGATTATTAGACTTTTTAGAATAGTTAGCCTATTAGATAAGATACTAGAGAAGTTTAGAGGCTTTAGCTTTACTTTTACTCTTACTCTTACGCTAGCGTAACGTAGAGTTCTTTAATATTATATTAATATAATAGTTTTTAATTACTTCTACTATATATTTAGTACTATCTTTAATCTCTAGGTTAAACTTAGCTAGTACCTTTAGGTTAGAGACTTATCTAGAAAGAGATATATTATTAATAAAGTAGAGAAGCTAAGAATAGAAGATATTATAAATATACTTTATATTAATAGGTAGATTAAGCTTATATATAGTATTATTAATTACTTATATAATAGTAAAGAGGCTATAGTTCTTAAAATCTAGTAATATAGAAGAGTAACGTGTTTTTAAATTATAAGTATCTAATATAATCTAGTTACTAACTTTAAATATAAAAGTAGGTAGGTATTTATTATTAGTGTATTTAGCTTACTTAGTCTAAGCCTATTATATAGAAGTTTATAGCTTATATTATAGTAACTTTATATAATTAGTAAATATATTAGTGTTAAGACTCTTATAGCGCACTAGCGTAGTAATAGTAGTTATTAGCGTTAGTAGTTTAATACTACTTCTTAGATAATAGCTTTTAGTTACAAAAAAGAGTAACTTACTAGTAGTAGAACTAGTGCTAGAGTTTGCCTTAAACTTAGCTATTAGTAGAAATAATACTTAGTTATCTTAGTTATAGTTAATATAAGACCTAAGATATTATTTAAGATATAAGTTAGTATTCTTAGTCTATTTATTAGTCTAGAGGTAGTAAGTAGTAGAGAACTTAGGCTATATATCTAACTACTAATAGAGCTATTTTTAGAAATATAAAATAAACTAGAAACTATAATCTAAGATAATCTTCTTAGAGAAGCTTTCTTTATACTAAATATATTTAATAAAGATAATAACTAAGGTATTAGTAGTTATACTAGCTATAAAGATAAACTTTTTCTTTTTAGTAAGTTAGTTAATAATAATAAAAATATTAGTAAATGTCTAACTATTATATTTATAGAGTAGTAGGTAAGTAATAAAGTTTATAAAGATACTTAACTAGTACTTATTAGAGACTAGTAATAGGTAAAGTAGACTATACTTACTATTTCTATAAGCTTTACTTCTTTTATATATTAAGTAAGCGCGTATATACTAAGTAATATTAGTAGTTATCTATAGCTAGTAATACTATTATAATAACTTAGAATAGAGTTTATACTTACTACTATAACTACTATAAACGCTCTAGTAAGCTTATTTAATAATCTAAGTTTATATAGCACTAGTAGAGATATAAACCTTATTTTATATATATAGTAAGTTATTAGTAATTTTATAATTACTTAGTTTAAGTCTTAGATACTCTTTACTATAAATAAGCTTAAAAAGTAACTTTTATAATTTTTTCTTTTTAGCTTTAATAATTACTTATAGCACTACGTTATTCTTATATATAGCTTTAATATTATTAAGTAAAGCTTTAATTAAGATCTTAGTAGATAGAAGCGTAGTTAGAGTAGTAGGTAGAGGCATAGTCTAAGGCGTAGTTAGAGTAGTAGGTAGAAGTGTAACTAGAGAAGTAAGTAAAGTTATAGCTATTAGATTTATAGTAGAATTATTTTAAGAAGTAGTAGGCTTTATAATAGAAGATATAATAGGTTCTATAAGAGAAGTTATAGTAGGTAGTATTATAGTAAGTAGTATTATAGCGTTAGATAGATTTACTATATATAGAGTTATAGTAGATAAGTTTATAATATAATTATATATAATAATATAATTTTACGTAGTAACGTTACTAAAGCTACTACTTTCTTCTCTCTAAGAGTTAATGCTAGGTAGTATAGTAAGAAACGCGTAGCGTTTAGAAACATTATCTTTCTTACTAAGTTAATAAAGTATCTATATAATAGTAGAAATAAACTTAGAGAAAGTATAATAGTTACTACCTAGACTTATAAGATAAACTATATAGTAAGAGCCTCTATTCTTTATAATACTAATTATATATACACACGCTTTAGAGTTAACTTAATCTAGCTTAATAATAACTTAGACTTAATACTACTAGTAGAGGTTATCTAGAGACTCTAGTAGGTTACTAGAACGTCTTATTAACGTATCTAGCTTAGTGCCTTACTTCTTTAGTCTATATTTAATAATAAAGTTAAATTTAGCTAGAAACTTAGCCTAATAAGCTTATCTATAGTTAAGTTACTTAGTAGTTATAAACGTTTAGAGTGCTTAATAGTTAGAGAGAACTTTAATAGTATTATCTATTTCTAAGAGCTTAAACTACTACTTCTTAAATATATTAATAATAGTAAAAAGTTCTTTATTATAGATCTTATAATTATATTCTATAGATATTATCTTATAAGAGAGAAACGCTATAAAACGTAAGATATCTTCTAAGTTCTTCTATAAGAGAATAGTAGTAGTAATAAAATCTAATACGTCTATCTCTAACTATATTTCTAAGTTAGAGTTAAAATATATAAGTATACTTATAGTTTTAAATACTTCTTTAAAGTAATAGAAAGTAATAACTACTTTACTAGTTAGAGCTAAAGAGAACTAATATTATTAATTTTTACTATTACTATTCTTCTACGTAAGCTTAGTTAAGGCCTTAGTAATATATAAGAAGCTCTTAATAAAGTAATAGTAGAAGTTAGTAAAACTAAGAAATAATTGCACGTTCTTAACTAATTAAAGAACTTACTATTCTAGAATAGTAGCTACCTTTTTAGAATCTATCTTAATACTATTAGTAGTAAGAATAAAGCCTAGATACTTAACTTTCTTAACTTTAAACTTATACTTAGTTAGATCTAAGTAAAGACTAGCGTTATAGATTTTTATAAGTACTTTAATAACGTTAGTCTTATAAGCTACTTTATTATTATTATAGATATAAATAAGAATATTATCTAGATATACTATATATATATTATCTAAGTACTTATAAAGAGTTTTATTAATAAATATCTAGAAGATACTAGATGCGTTGCATAAGCTAAATAGTATAATAATATACTTATATAGTCTATACTTTATAAGAAAAGTAGTTTTCTTTTTATTATCTTTCTTAATCTAAATAGTGTTAAACGTAGTAACTATATTAATAATAGTTATCTACTTTATTTTAGCTATATAAGTAAGTATTTTCTTAATAGATAGTAAAGTATTATAGTTCTTCTTAGTAATAGTGTTAAGCTAGTAGTAATTAATATAGATACGTAAGCTACTACTAAGCTTCTTAACTACTAACACTAGTAAAACGTATAGTAACGTAGAGAGGTAGATAAAACTATAGCTAAGTATATTATTAATATAGGCTTTAATTACGTAGGTTTTAGTATACGTTAAACTATATATTTTAGATTTATATATATAGCTATTAGTGTTAATTTTATAGTTAACTCTATTACAATATAAAGTAAGCTTACTAGCGTCTATAGAATTAAATAGATTAGGCATCTTACTATATAGCTAATCTAGAACTAGTTTATAGATTTTAGCCTCTATTATATAAAGGCTTTCTATCTTATTTATATAATAGTTATAGTTTTCTTCACTAACTATAGTAAGGCTAGTAACCTTACACTTAAATATATCTAAGTTATAATCTTTATCTAGTAAGTTAGTAAGCTTTTTCTAGTCTTTTAGTTAAATCTAGATAGCTTTATTAGAGTTACGTATAGCTATAAGATATACAGCCTTTACTATAATAATATAGATCTTATCTAAAGAACTAAAATATTATAATTTAGACTTTATAGATATACTATTACTATAAATAGTTTTAGGTAGGCTATACTTAAGATAGAAGAAGGTGTAGTATAGTAACTTAAACGTTATACTTTATAGTAAGAAAGTAAGTATAGAGTTATAGTCTTCTAACTACGTTATACCTAATATAAGATTAAACTTACTAATATCTATAATAAAGTATATTACTATAGCTTAGTAACTACTATATTTAATAAGTAGTTCTATAGCTTAGTCTAATATATCTATAATCTTTTTATCTATAAGAGAAAGTTAGATTAGTAAGAACGTAGTTATAGTAGTTAAGTAGTAATTTTTAACCTATTATTAATTAATAAAGCTTACGCTAGCGCTAGTATTAATAAAAGTTATAGTTTTATACTATTATTTAGATAGCAATATAGTATAGAAATTATAGTAAAGTTAGTTAGTAGAGTAGAGATTACCTTTAACTATAATAGCTAAAATATAGTAATTCTAGACTTTAGATAGGTAGTTCTAGAAGAGAAGCCTAGTAGTAGTAACCTTAAGATAATTATAATACTTATAGATATCTTAGTTTTATTATATATTCTTATACTAGTTTAGCTTCTAAATATAACTAGTATTAGAAGCGTTTAGTTTTCTAACTTAGAGTTACCTATATTATCTTCTAACTTATTATTAGTAGTAGTAGTAGAGCTATTATTATTAACGTTATACTTTATATCTATTATATTAAGGTAAACGCTACTAATCTTAGCTTTAATCTTATTCTAATCTAAGATAAAGTAGCTCTTTTTATTATAAGCTTAATAGCCTTTATTACTATAATAGAAGTAAACTTAAGTCTTTACTATAGCGTTCTTCTATGCTTAGGTATACTATAAAGTAGCTTTACGTTATTAACTATATTCTATCTTAGTCTTACGCTTAGAGTTATAATTATTAGATAACTAGTTATAACTCTTTAGTGTATAGGCCTTATTAGTATTAGCGCTTATAGTAGTAGCTTTACTATTATTAATTTACTTCTATATTAAGTTAGCTTTATAAATAGCGTCTAAAAACTTTATAAAAGCTCTATCTTATTAGTTATTAAAATTAGATAACGTAGATAAAGTAAGTTATAAGTAAAGCTATTAGTAATAATATAAAACTATAATATAGTTAGAGAGCTTAGTTAGTTAGTGTATAGCTATAATATAGCTACACTAGTTAATAAACTTCTCTAATTAGCCTATTACTAGAGAGCTATTACTAATTTTTATTTACGCTTTTTACTAGCGTTTAAAGATAGACTAACTAAAGTATTTATCTAAAGCTTCTAGAATATTAAGATACTTATAGAAGAAGCTAATACTATCTTTAATATATATCTAGACGTTACTATTAATTCTAGTCTCTAAGTAGACTATACGTCTATTCTCTAGAAGTAATTTATACTTCTAAAAAGCTATATAATACTACTTAGAATAGTTCTTTCTATTCTTATTATCTTTCTAGATCTCTACGTTAGAGAGCTTAAAAGTAGTATAACCTATTCTACTAACTATAGACTTTACTAGCTAAGTGTATACTTAGTGTATAACCTAATAACTATTATAAAGTAGTAGAAGATAGCTATAAGGTTTAGTGTTTAATAAGTTTATATAGTATTATAAATAGAAGTATAAGTGTAATAAGAAAGGTAAATATTACTAATAGTTATAAGTATCTTATTAAGAGTAGCGCTTAGACTCTTATATACATTAACTTAGATATAGGTTTAGAGAGGTAGTATAATAGTTAATAGTGTAATAATTAGTAGTTTATTAATTATTAGTGTAATAGTTATTAGTATAATAGTTACTATAATTAGTGCGTTACTTAGAGCTATATTATAATATAGTAAGTAGCTAATAGTTAGACTTAAAAGCTTAAAGGCGTTAGATAATCTTATTATATTATTATAACTACTAGTTAAGGTCTTCTTTTAACCTATCTATATTATTATTAGCTAAGAGTACTTATTTTTTAAAGCTCTTATTCTAGATAAGAATATTTTTATAGTTTTAATCTTTCTAAGTATAATCTTAGAACTAATATAGTAAGTAAGCTTTCTTCTTAGTAAGCTACTTAGAGGTAGCTTAGTGCTTATTATAGAATTCTATATATAACTTATAAAACTTATTAGCCTCTTTTTTATTAAGAGTAGTATTAGCGTACGTAGAAATAGTATATAGAGTATTAGAGAAAGAAGGTATATATAATATATTAACTTTATCTTAGAGCGTATTATATTAGCGCTCTAGATTCTTACGCAACTTAGTAACTATAGTAAGATAGTCTTAAGTAGTAATAAGATAGTTTTAAAAACTAGTAGTTTTATTCTTATAGAAGTAAACTAAGATCTAAAGCTTACTAAAGCGCTTTTTTATTTCTAGAATAATAGAGATAGTCTTATTAAAGTCTTTCTTAGTAATATTACTAAGCTAGAGATTATATAAATCTAGTGTAGTCTTAGATAGGCTTTTTATAATCTTAATAAAAAGAGTTTATAGTAGATTTATAGAGTATTATACTACTTTAAAAAGGTTTTTATTATTATAGATAGTGTAGTAGGTTTCTTCTAAGAGAGATTCTTAGCCTAGGTTTAGACTATACTATTTCTTCTTATTATTAGTATTATTATTATTTTTAAGTTTAATAATCTTTATAAAAGTAAAGTTAGAGTAACTAAGCTTTATATATACTTAGAACTTATTATAAATAGACTAAAGATAATAGCTACTAAAGAAGATATTATATAGGTTTTTAGTAGGTATAGAAACTATTATAGTCTTAATAAGAATAATATAGTTATTCTATAGATCTTCTTCTAGATTTAGAAGAGTAGAGTAGCTAAAGATACTCTATTAACTAAGCTTAGTGTAGTAAATAATAGAAATATTATTAGAGTTGCCTTAGCTAATAGTTTATTAGGTATTAGTTTAAGTTAGAGAGTTAGTAATAACGTAATTACGCTATTATAGTTACTTAAGACTTAACTTTTAACTATAGAATAGCGCTTATAATAGCGCTAGGCGCTTATAGCTAGATTCTTAGCTATATAAAAGAGTAGAAGCTTTACTAAAAGTAGTTTTAGAGCTACGCTTAGTGTAGGTAATTAGACTATTAGATAAAGTAGCTTTAGCTATAGAAGAACCTATAGTTAATTAGTAGTAGCTAAGTATAATATTAGAAGTAATAAAGTTATTACTATTAGATATTATAATAGTTAATAGTTAAGTATAATAATATTAGTTAAAGTAAATAGTAGAGAGAAAGTATAAAGGTAAGAGAGTAGTGCGTTAAATAGATAAAAGCAAAGCAATTTATTTACTATCTATAGTTCTACTTACTTATTATAAAGTAGTAAGCTAAACCTTCTACTATTTACTAAAGAATAGTATAGTAACGCTATAAATAGTAATGTTATTAACTATAAACGTTTCTATATAGTAGCGTAATATTCTCTTAGAGTTATAATACGCTTAGTAATATTCTTTAATAATAGGCTTTTAGTGTAATATACTATCTATAGTTAGCGCGCTAGTATACGCTACCTATATAATAAGTTCTACTCTATAGTTATATAATAGAGCCTTATAGTAGTGTAACGTTAGTAGCTAATCTAAAGGTATAACTAAAGGTAAAGAATATATTATAAGAGTATAATAATTATTAGCGTCTTAGCTATAAAGTTATAATTAGTAACTTTATAAAGTTATATAATATTTATAAGCGCGCGCTAAGTTCTTTAGTATAGTTACTTACTACGCGTGTTCTAGATACTATAAAGTAGATATAATATAGTATAAGAGATATTAATAGATAAGATAATTATATTAAGTTAAGTACTAAGTAAGATATTATATATAGGTTAAAGAGAGCTATATAGGCTAAACTTTAATATTTAGCGTATAGACTCTCTACTAGCGCCTTAGTAAGTAGAGGTTATAAGTTTAATCTATAATAGAAGTAATATAATATTCTTTAAGTTAGACTATAAACGCGTAGGCGTTACTCTTTATTAGGCGTAGTTATTTCTATAGATATATATACTTACTATTAGAGCTAAGTAGCTACTATTATAAAATACTTAAGACTTTATTATTCTTAGTAGCTTAAAGGCGTAGCTAATAGAGAGCGTTACGCTTATTAGTAAGCTTTTTTTAGATCTTCTATAGGTAACTAATATATAAAGCTAGATTATTATTAAAGTAACTAATAGTGTTAAAAAAAAGCTTATAAAGCTTTATACTATCTTAGAAAGCTATATAAATAGAACTATCTTTAAAGAGTATTTTATTAAATTCTTTAATATATTTAGCTTAGCCTTACGCGTTAAGCTTATAGGCTAATAGAATAGGCCTACTATCTTAAGAGAGATTAGGCTTAGAGATAATATAGCTAGTAATATTATAATTAGTAAGAATATAAAATATAACGTAATAGATAACTAGTTCTAGTAACTTTAGAGTAAAGAAGTTAGACTCTACTTTATTATTTACTTTATAAATAGCGCTCTAGTAGATATTATAGTTAGTATTATAGTTATTATTATAATTAGTACTATAATTAGCGTTCTAAGTAAGTTATAGTAAGAGAGCGCGCTATCTAAGAAAGAAGTTATATAGGTTAGTTAGGTAGTATATACTACTATAGATAACGTAACTAAGTAGATTACTAAGAGAGAAGTAGTAAGAGTACTTCTTACTACTATAGGTTTTAGTAACGTTAAGTAGCTAATTATTAAAGCTAATAGTTTTAGCGTTACCTATTAGAGGCTTAACTAAGTTACTATAGTTATAGTTATTATAATTATTAAAGTAGTAATAAATCTTAGTAAGGTTAGTATTATTATTCTTAGAGTTAGTAAGAGAACTACTTTCTATAGAAAAGATATACTAAAAGCTATTCTAGAAGAAGCTAAAGATATTAGAGAAGCTACTATTATATAGATTAGAGAATTTATAAAAGTAGAGAAGAAACTAATAAAAGTTCTAAGAACTAAATACTATTATTATAAAAGAGTTCTTCTATATAGTAATATATAAGAACTAGAACTACTAGTAGTTACGCTAACTATAAGTAGTAGAGGTAGTAGTAGATTTAGTAAATAAGAGAGTAGTAGCGCTAGAGGTAGCTATTACGCAGCTAGCCTTAACGCTTACTATAGCCTAACTAGAGCTAGCGTTATAGAAGAGAATATAGAAGACATCTCTAATAGAAGTATTACTAACTAGAAACTAAAGAGAAATTAGTAATATAGTTATAATTATTAGTGTAGATCTTATTTAGAGTAACTAGCTAATTTGCTAGGTTACTATTAGAGTTAGAGAACTATAATAATATATAAGAGTTATATAGAGATTAGATAATAATATTATATTAAATTATAATATTATTATAGTAAGACTTATAAAGAGTACTTAGAGATTAAATATATATATAGTAGGTTGTTAGGCTAATATAGGCCTAACGTCTAGAGAACTAAACTATTATATATATAGAGTATAAATATAAATATTATTAATATATATAGAAATAATAATTATATCTATAATATATATATAGACGTAAGAATTATAGAGTAAAGTTTAAAAACTAATATCTATTAGCTTCTTAGTAAGTATCTAATACTATATCTAGAAAGACTAAATAAGTTTATATAGAGACTTTCTTAGTAACTAAATATATCTCTTAGAAAGTACTATAGAAAAAAGTAGTATATAGTATACTTACTTCTTAAGCTTAGTATTTAGAAATACTACATAAATATCTACTTATAATATCTTCTACTTAAGAAGTATATATAAAGTAAGTAATATCTAAATAGATATAGACTTAGCTATTAGAGAGAACTTTTTATTATAATTAATACTAAGCTACTATTAGAAACTTTAAATAACTATATAAGCCTTAAACTTTATAATATTACTAGTAGAGGTAAGTTTAGCCTTATAAATAAATTTAGATAAAATAGTCTTAGTACTATAAAGTAGTAGAATAACCTTATAGATATTCTTAGTAAGAAAAGAATCTAGCTTAGTATTAGTAGCTTTATACTAATTCTTTACTTAGAGTATAGCTATAGCTTTCTTATAGAAATATAGCTTTTATAGAATAGATATAGAGATAAAAGTATATAGTATAGATAGATTATTATCTAATAGTAGGTCTTTATACTAGAGAATAGTATAGGTATAGTTATTATTAAAGTACTCTTTAATATAAACATTAGAGTAGTTTTAGAGTAGATATAAAGAAGATATTATAAAGCTATTAAGATTATATATATTTTTATTATATAAGCCTTTATTAAACTTATTAGAAACTTATAATTAAGTTTTTCTAGATAGATAGAAGCTTTTATACTCTAGGTTATAGGTTATAATAAGATTTATATTATCTTTGTTAATTAAGTATATAGTAAGTTTCTTTATAATATAGATAGTAGAGCTAGTTTATATATAGTAAATCTTACGTTAGAAGTATTTCTATATATTTACTAGAAGACACTATATATAGAGGTATTAACTCTAAAAACTACTATAGTTCTACCTAGTGTAGCTATATAGAGAATAAATATTTATAGAAATTATATCTAAGTTACTATTAAAGTATTTAGCTATCTATATTATATTATTATTACTAAAATAAGCGTATAGATTAGTATATTTATTTAGAAATACGCTAATAGAAGTATTCTTTATATATTTTCTACTCTTATATATATATACTATATAGAGTAGATTATTCTTATTCTTAGTGTAGACGTACGCTTAGTAGTAGTTAATATATATATTATATAGGTAAGCGCTATTACACTAAACTATAGATAAGCTACTATTTACCTTTTTATAGAAGTATTAAAACTTCTAGTATATAATATACTAGTTCTTGTAAGAAAGTGTTAGAATAGTAATAGAAATAACTAGAATATAGTTAAGTTAGCTATAGGTAGAGATATAAATATTATAGAGAGTATTTAGTAACTAGTAAATATATTTAAAACGTGCGCCTATAAGAGTATAAGAGTAGTAGATAGTAATTATATATTACTATTTCTCTACTATACTAGAGATATAGTGTTAGTAGGTTTTAGTATATAAGTAATACTTACTACTTAGGTTACTAGAAGAGTAGACTACCTTTTTAGTTAAATAAGTAGTATATAGAACTAGTTAGGTAGCGCTATACTAGTCTAGCTCTAGAGTCTAACTAAGTATCTATTCTATAAATAGAGAGAGATCTACTAGATTAGAAGTTAATAGAATTATAATATCTATACTATATATTATAGTACTAGAAATAATAATATTCTTATTACTAGTTATATAAATAAAAGTAGAAAGAATAATAATAGTATTATTACTAGTTACGTAAATAGAGGTAGAAAGAATAATAATATTATTACTAGTAGTAGAAGTACTAGGTATAATAGGTAAAGTGTTTCTAGAGAGTAAAGTAGAAGTAAAGGCGCTAGTAAAGTAAGGTAATACCTCTAGTTATCTAAGTAAAAACGCTTTAAGTTACTATTACTTCTTCTTATATTATATATTTTTCTACTACTAACACTATAGGTAGTTATAGTTAGACTAAATCTAGTAGTTATAATTTCTATTTCTTCTAATATACTATTTATATAGATTATTATTAGTATTAGAGAATTATACGTACTTATAGTTAGAATATAAATATAAGCTATATACTCTATTTTTATTAATAGGCTTATACACTTATAGTAGTTTAGGTAACTCTAACTAATTAATTTCTATACTAAATATATTAGTTATACTATTAAAAAATATAAAGATAATATTAGCGTTATATAATTTAGAGTAGAAAGAACTATTAGAGTTATAGACTATATCTAGAATAGAAAGTAGTATAAGAGGCGTATAATTATTAATATAAAGCCTATAAAACTATATATTATTAAAGCTAGTAGAGTTATTAACTTAGGTAATAGTAATATACTTTATCTTATAAGTATTAGACTACTATATAAGATAGATCTAGTTACTTAAAGTATATAGAAAGTAAGTAAAATAACTATAAAGATAATAAAGCTTAGTAATAGTTTATAGCGCTATAAGCTCTAGAAAAAAAGTAATATATATATAAGTACTTTAAGTATTATCTCTAGCTAAATTAGACTTTCTACTATAAAGTACTTTATATAGTATTTTTAGAAAATAAAAAGCTTTAGAAAAAGCTTAATTTTTCTTATTAACTAACTTAACTATAGTAAATATCTAGAAGTCTTTAGGTAGTGTAGTATTATAAAAAGTTTCTTTATTTTAGTTTATAATTCTCTAGACTATAAAAGAGGTAAGTATAAAATTCTAAATTATTATAGTAGTATACTTCTATACTATATAGTATAAGCGTTTAGTAGCGCTAGTCTAATAATAAGTATAAAGTATACTAGCTTTAATAGTAATACTATAAGTAGTATAGTAGTTAGTAATTACTTATTATATAAACTTATTATTATAATAAAGATATATAATAAAATAACTATATTTATTAAAGAGATATTAAAAAGTATCTAGAAAAAGCTAAGTAATCTTACTCTTAACTTTAAAGAAACTAATCTATATAAAATAAGTAGCGTTATTAATAAGAAAAAGTATATAGCGTTTACTTTTAAGACTAAAAATAGAATATAGTTTCTAGATATTAATAGTAACTAGTTTACTAATATATTTATAATACTAGTTTATAAAGTTTTTAGAAATTCTATAAAGAGCGCGCGTAGTAGTGTAGACTAAGCACTAATCTTTAAACTTAGCTTAAATTTACTTATTAGTAATAGCTATACTATTACTAATCTTAGTAAGATAGCGTATATATAGAAGAGAAAGATACTCTAGGTAATAATACTCTAACTATACTAGATTATTAAAGTTAATAGTAGTAGCTATAATAAAGTTAGAGAAATAAGTTATACTTAGAATATAGATATTAGTATTAGCGTATAGTAGAGCCTAAGCAATTTTCTTATTATTATATTTATAGTATAATAGTATACTATTCTTTTAATTAGTAAGTATATAGTATCTAGAATTAGTATTAATAAAAGAAGATATAAAAAGTAAGTTATAGTAGATATTAGGCGTATAATAGATATTACTTAGCTAAAGAATAAAATAAAAGCTATTATAATTAGTAATAATAAACTTAATATTATCTTTTCTAGTAATCTTAAGTTATAAGCCTTACTTATAGGCTCTAATATACTTAGTATAGTACTTAAAATAAGAAAATAAAAAGAAATTATTTATAATATAGTAGAAAGCACTACTATTAAGAATTTAGAAATTAGATATAAAAATAGTAAGAGAAGTAGTAGCTATAAATATATATATATTAGAACTATTAACTATATCTAAACCTAATATATACTTATTAATCTTATAGTTAGCCTCTTTTATATAAGTAAGATACCTATAGTTCTAAGAGAAATTAGCGCTAGTTATAGATATAGAGTAGATATATATATAGTTAAGATTTAGGTAGTTAATATTAAGATAATTAAAATTAAAGGTATTTTAGAGTAAGAAAAGATTATATATAAAAGTAATTATATAGTTAAAGTAGTTAAAGAAGAATATATTATTATTATTATTAATAAAAGTAAGATCTACGTTAGAAGTAGAGGTAGATAGAGTATTCTTATAAGCCTTCTTATAATAAGTAGTTTTAATATAATCTAGCTTTTTATAAAAGGTATATATAAGTATATTAAATTTATCTATATAATAGTAGGTATTAATAAAGTAACTAATGTTACTATAGTATAAGTATATAAGTAAGTTAAACTTATTAGAGCTATTATTAATAGAGTAAGTATTACGCTAGTTAGTAGTAAAATCTTTATAAAAGTACTTATTCTTTAGAATAGTCTACTTATTTTTATTATTATTATAGTAGTTAAAAAGAAGAGTTTTATAAGTTTTAAAAATATTAGTAGTAATAAAAGTACTATAGTAGTTAAGCTTCTAATAGTTTAGAAAAGAATTATACTAGTAAGAAAAAACTTTATTAATCTTATTAATAAGCTAGTTATATAATATAGTTCTACTAGTGTTATTAAAGTTATAGTATAAACTCTTATACTAAGTAAGAAAAGATTTAATAGCTATAGAGTTAGTTATAGTAATATTATTAAGCTTAGTTAAAGTATAGTTTACTAAGATATTCTTAGAAGCTTTATTATTAAGCTAAATAGTACTATATATAAAGTAAGAGTTAAAAGTATTTTTTTTATTAAGTTTATACTAAATCTATAGCTTAATAGAAGTATAAAGAAAAGTAATAGTAGAGTATATAGCTTTATTATACTTCTTTTACTTCTAAAAAGTATAGTTATAGATAGCTAGCTTATTTATAGTATTAGTTAAAATAAAAACTAGTATAGTAGTATATAAGTTAATATTAGACCTAAAGTATATAACTTAGAAAGTAATATAAAAAAGAAGATTAGGCTTTTTAAAGTTATTAATAGTACTATTATAGTACGCTATATATTTATAAATAAAGTAAATATTAATAAAAGCCTTAGTTTACTTATAATAGTTATTAGAGCTAGTAAGCTTTTTAAAATTCTTACTTAAGGTAGTAGTAACACTATTAATAGTAGATATTATAGTAGATAAGTAAGTATAGAATATAAAGAAAAGTAGGTATAAATTTATAGTAGTTAGTATACTAAAAAGTATAATAACTTAGTTATATAATAGTAACGCTAAAGAAATTCTTATTATATAACTATAATATAAAGTAAAGTAGTAGCTAAATTACGCGTAGTAGCGTAAAGGCTTATAACTTATAAAATAAAAAGAGATATAATTATTCTATAGAAGAGAGAGGAAGCTCTATATAAATAATACTAGGGCGACGCTAGTGCTAGCGTGGGTGAATCACGTGATAGGATCCTAACTAACATAGAGGCCGTGTACTTCGCATGTCCGTAGGCCCGTCCCAGTCTTCGAAAGAACTGTGCAATCAGGACCAAGCGGGTGCCTTAAAGGCACCGATGGCGACCGTGGAAAGCCGTGTCGACAATCCAGAATGCTCTGGTCCACTAAGCCGGAGTTTTCTTGTACTCCAGCAACTTTGCCATTAGTCCAACCGCAGGAATAGCGAACTAGGACGGTCAAGGTGGCCCGATGGCGTCTGCGCGAGTCGTATCGAGTTGCATCTCATCGATGTGGACCATGGCATGACTACACAGCGGGGACTTTGCGTTCATGTGGACAGAGGAGTGGAGAAGCGTGACGCTGTGGAGCAGAGTAATCAACATGGAATTGTTCTAGAAGGTCGACTACTGCATAACGATGCAAAAACCTGGTGCAAATTCTGCTGAGCTTGTGCGCGATGACAGAGGAGTGAGCATGTTGAATGGCTGGACATAAGGTGGCGCGAGCATGGCTATCCAGAAGTCGGTTCGCACTTGACGCGGGGCAGTGGTTAGCCCACAATGAGATCCAAACGCTGGGATGATTGACGGCTCTCCAACGGTCGTCTTGGTGCTGCATGCTGCAAGGCACCAACAGTGTTGGGCGAACTAAAAGTTGTTCCAATGGCCAAGGAGTGACGCAATAAACATCGACTCACAGTTCGCGGACAGCGCACCTGAACGCCTAGATGCCGAAAGCCTTGGAAGTGGTAAGAGTGCTGATAGCACGTAGAATGCAACCATGGCTCGAAACGAGGCTAGGGCTGTGTGGAATGACCGGCTTTAGTCGCGCCGCTGTCAGTCACGGCAATGATCAAGGTGCGAGACAAGCGCCACGTTGTGGGAGCGCTGCACGGTGGTTCTTAAGACGAGGATTGGTTTTGCGAACACGTTTGCTCGGCACCGATGACCACAAGATCCTTCGATACAGAAGCTCGATGGACATAACGCCCAGAACAGGCTCTAGCCTGCGTGATACTACAGCGGGACGTAAGGTGATCGCATGGTCAAAACGCGCCAGGAGGCGGCGCAGTCGAATAAGCATGCAACAATGTTTCAAGACTTTGACTTCACATCACGACTCAGCTTGAAACTGGTCTTGCTCGGCTGCTGCGACACCAAAAGTAAACAACTCCACCGAGCAATCTGCGCCAATGCTTGTGGGCATGCTGTGCCAAGTTCAAGGTAATGATTAGTTTCACGCAATTTAGATACGCGTGTAGACAGATCACATGCGATAAAGCTGAATCGATCAGAGAGCAAGTACAAGATGATAGCGAATTAATCTATTATCAGGCTAGGAACAGGACCGGCAAGCCAGGACGTCTGCGCATACAACCCCACGCCCGTGTTAAACAGAAAAGGAAACAAATGTCCTTGACGAAGCGAATGACTGAAACAAGTATAGCCCGCCAAGGGGCATGGATTCCCGAATGGTATCCGATGTCGTGACTTCGTAAGAAAGAACGTGCAACCAAAAAGCACAGGCGCCAACGTCCAAAATAGCCAAGTACCGCACCCATGGTGTCGTTTAGGAAGTTTGGAAGGTGAGAGGCGAGAGCAAAGATGGCGAGATCAAGCAGACAGGTGCGCGTCGAGAACGTAGTGAAGAAATGAATAGATTGGGCCTGCGACGCTGTCTACCTCTGGCATTACTCGAGTGATATCAACTCTGATCTCCTCTTCCTGATCTCCCCTGGGTATAATGCGAGATTGGTATCCTGAATTATTGACTGGTAGAATGTAGAACCAAGTAATCCTTAGGCACCAATGCCACAGTAAACAAGTATTCGAGTGGCTTATGCGTGGAAAGGCTGGTGACGACGGGCATGGTCGTGAGCGTGAGCGTGCCTCTTTGCGTTGACATACTCGACCGCGGTGACGTAGACAGTCTTGGTAAGCTTGTGGTAAGGCTTGGGGTCCTGCTTCTCGGGCGCAGGTGTGACAGCGGCAGCAGCCACTTCGATGTCGGCAGTGTAGGAGTCTTCGTAGGAAGCAGAGGAGGAAGTAGGCTTGGCAGCGGAGTACTCTGCCAGCTTGCTGGAGCTGGTGGAAGGCTCTGCAGAAGACTCAGGCTCGCTAGGAGACGAGCCGTAGTCGCCAGAGGGCGCCTCTCCACCGCACATGTAGAAGTCCACGCTTTGGTCGAGGTGGCAGGTCTTGGTCTGAACGTCGTCGGGAAGGACGTAAGAAACCTGGTCGCAAGAAGCCTCATCGTGGCAAGCCAGGATAGGACAGAAGGTGTTGGAAGAAGAGGCGATGTTTATTCCGTCCTGGCTACCGGCCTTGAGGTAGTATCCGTCCTTCCTTGCAGGGCAGTCGCCACCAAGACAATCGACATATGAAACATCGAGGAAGTTGTATTGGAAGTTGGGCTTAGAAGTTTCCAGATAGTACTCCAACTGGGTAATGTCGACGCCTTTGCATTCTTTCGTCTTCGAGATCTTAATGGACACACCAACGTCGTCCTTGGGAGGAGTGTAGTTCTCATTGTAGATCTCGCCAGTCTTCAACGTGACCATGCCATCTTCGGGGCAGCCATCACCCTTGTAAACAGACCAAAGGTGAACGTCGTAGTCGCAACGGTTGATGACGCGTGCGTAGGGCTTGGCGGTGTCGCATTCCTTGTTCAGATTAACAGCGCTTCTGAGGTTGGTCGCGGAAGTGGTCGCAACCATGGCCGAGGCCGCCGAAAGGAGGGTAATGAGCTGCATTATCGTCGAGTTGGACCGGTATAGTACTTGGCGCAAAGGTAAAGACTCGAAAGAAGCGATCGAAAGAATGTCGGCTGAACACCTAAAAGAGTGAAGTTATTCAGCGAATGAACGTGGGTGACGAAGTCTTTCCTGAGCGGTAAAGAAGGAGTTTGGGACCTGGGGGATGCGCAAGTAAATAAGATGGCTGCATCCTAGTCCACGCAGCCCAGGCCCACTTCGAAGCCCGTCCGCCATGGAACTAATCGTCGCCACGGCGTGGACTTGTTTGGGACGGAGCCAAACGTCGTGGCTAGTCCGGAGAACAGGCACGGGCAGCATGCTAGCCGCGATCAGATAGGTTCTCGACAAGATGGGCAAGGGGCGATCCAATCGGACAAGTGCGGTGCCTGATCGTCAGGGCAATGGTCGTAACTCTGGCCATCTCATGTCGGGTAAAGTACGAAAGCAGAGTAAATAACAACAGGGATGTCGCCGATCGGCATTGTCTTCCTTCTGGCCAGCATTGGTTGCAGAGATTTCCGACTGGGAATGAAGCAACTTCCTGGGCGCGTGCTACTTTGCTTACAACAAAGATGCGAAGTTGTTATTTGGCTGCACCAATGAAGCTGGACGCCTCTCCTTCATCGCAGCATAGAACTTGTGAGCCTCAGGTTGGTGGTGCAGAAACCCGAGATGAGTCCGCTTGGCGAGCCTGGCCATTGTCTTAAGCGATCCCCTTCGCAAGGCTCGAATAGGGGCTGTGTCCAGGCCTCGTCACCTCTTCCAGAGCACGATCACCTGCGACGAGCTGTTGGATCGTTGGTTCACAGTCAGACATGCTGCGAGGACAAGTCGTAAGACAGCTGTCACGATTCCGTTGGGCCCGTCCATTTGCGCCATCCTTGTGATGATGACCGGTCGAGCATGTGTAGCAGGAACATGCATCGACAAGTGCGAGGTCCAGGCCGGTGCGCTGTCGCAATGTTGCAGAAAGCCGGTAGTTCGAACCATTTAGCAAGGGCTCCTTTCCACATTTAATTTCCCACACTCGCCAACCGGAAATCTCCCATGACGGCCAGCGTAGGATGAGATCAATTCCGCCACAAGTGCCAGCTCTCTGTTCTTTGTTGCGCTTGTTTGCGGTCACCCCAAGCAAATACAGTCGCTGACTTGGCTGGCTTGGAGGTGCAGCGTAGCGCAGTGAAGCGTGCGACGGATGTCGTGGCACCATAACTGGACCATTTCAGCGACGCGATTCATGTGCAGAGCAATCTGCCAGCGAGTCGTCCCTGGTTGTGCGCCAGTTGTGCATCTTGTCGAGAAGCGTTCCAGATCACATACACTTTGGTTGAGCGGAATCTGGGCACGAGCGAATCTTTAGTGGGGCTCTCCTGGCCACCACGTGACACAAACACCTGTCAAACGCCGCTCTTCGGTCATGCGATGTCTCTACTTACCAGACAAACTGAAGACCTCGAAAGGCTGATAGAGTTATTATTGGAGGCTGGCGCATACTTCCTGGGTGGATTCTGCAACAAGCCATCCGACCTGCATCGTCTCTCGGCTTTGCATCCACTCGAAAGTCTCTACAGTACAGTCTCAGTCATGGTGGTTCACACGGACGCGCAGCAAGTCACATCGTCCTCTCGTTTCTCGATTTTATGCCGCGCAACCCAAGGTGAACCGCTCGCATGCTGAAAACTATGCGGGCGATGTCTTAGCGACTGCCATGTGAAGCACGACCTATATCACGACGTCGGAATAAGAACCAGGCCTGTGCTATACGACTTGCACCTACACGGGTTGGCACACGTGGAGCTAAATACCTTCTTTGGTCTCGAAGCGTGTCTTGCCCAACCATGCCTGATGCGAGGAGTAACGTTCCGCAGCCTACTCGAGCCGCTGTGCAACACCGCTACTAAGCTTGCCGGATTGACAATGTACAAAGCCCTCGCAACACGTCTTCTCTGGCGGCGGACATCTTCGCATCTGCATAATGTGAAATGCACGCATGATTTACACTTCGGGATGTAGCCGTCTACGCTTTTCTCGGCACGTTTGATACCACATCTTCTCGGGAAGACAGACGTACTACGATAGTGTGTTAGTAGCAATACCAATACACAAATCGGAGCACAACATCCGCGCAAGTGTGGTTGATCTGAAGAGAGCTAGCTTTCTGGCATCAAGTCGAAGGCTTTCGATACGGGAGTTGCTTTGCCGTGAGCCTGGTCACTGACACTCATCCTCGATCCGTCACTCGGCCCAGATCCAATGCCACGGGATCGCAGTAATGCGGGCGCTGTATCCACTCATGCTCAGCTGTTCAAGTAACGATGTCTCCAACATTCCGTGGCACTACATCGACCGGTCTGCTGACATGCTTCCGGGTCCGTTCAGCGACGCCAACCAGATCCCACCAGCTGTCAGATATCGACTGCACTAAACGTATGTTGCGTTGTTGCCTGACAGGCTGGTGTTATCTTCTGGCGTCAGTCGAGATTGATGATTGCAAGATCTCACTGTAAGATATCGGTTTCATCCCCATTCAGGGAGGCTTTGGCTAATTATCTTGGTCACAACAAAGGCTCTTCAGACGCAAAGAGTCTGGGCCACTTTGCATCACCATAAGAAGCTGACGCATGTCCAGGTTGTGTAAAGGACATGACTGCAGATGTTTAAGCAGACCATATGCTCACCCATTTTGAAACAAGAGAAGTAAGTACTTATCGTCCGAAGGCAGGTCGTTTTCTCCTCGTTGTCTGGATCCTTATCTTGTTCTTATATCTCCGCGGAACGGGTGGAAAGGGCGGCAGTATGCCAGCGCAATCTCATAACTCTACTTTCAAGGGGTGGTGTATTTGATCACTAGTAGAGGTTCCTACCCTTCAACTCTTGCTGGGTGGAGATGTGATGCTCGAGCAAGAGCGGTAGTCTCTACCGCCATTGATGATGGGAGGCGGCCTTGATAGCATCCTGCAACTTCTGCGCTTGGCTCCAGACACATATATGTGGTTTTCATCCTCACGTATTACTTTGCGTATCGCGACCCAGCGGTGCGGCTCAAGAACTCACTTGGTGCGTCGAACGGTGAGCTGCATACACCTGGAGGTACGCGCCAGCTTCTTACTGGATGGAATAACCGGTAACAATGGCAAATCAGCCGGCGCTGCCAGCCGTGATATCCAATTGGAAAGCGAGTTGGGCCGCAATAACCAGCGTACAGATTCGCGGCAGTTTGAAGGACCACACTACTATAACGATAGGTACGCCCGAAGCGCATGGTCGAGAACCCGATTGTAGTGAAAGAGATCTTCCGGAGACAACGCACGTATACAAACCTTGCGCTGTGCATGGTGTTGGATTGGAGCAGCCTGGATTTCACATCTTCAACCGATCTTGGAACTGATCACAACAGCCGCGACCCAGTTCTGTCTGGTCATCCACCGGCCATCGCTGATATAAACCAATGATTTCGGCTGCTGGCGGAGCAAGGATAAGACGAGCTCTTTCTATGGTACCCTATGCATGTTTCCTCCATGCACGCAATTGCACATCCCATTGCATCACTCCGCTCTATCTGCAGCGGTTCTGGGATCGATGATGATCCTAAGT
The DNA here is from genome assembly GCF_023758075.1 of Alternaria novae-zelandiae. Taxonomy (NCBI): domain Eukaryota; kingdom Fungi; phylum Ascomycota; class Dothideomycetes; order Pleosporales; family Pleosporaceae; genus Alternaria; species Alternaria novae-zelandiae. The sequence goes on along the minus strand of NW_026056970.1, from coordinate 613,041 downwards.
ATGCGTTGTGTCCAGGCTTTTTTGCATTCCATGGTCGTTGATCGCATAGAGTTGCTTTCAAGAACTGGGTATAATGGCTTCCAGCATCCTGGAGCAGTAAGTACGTGATGAACTCACGTGCAAGCTTAACTTGCTGACACGCTTCCAAGGTTGCGTGCGTTGACCCTGTCACAGCCCGCACCATAACCGTGCCACGCACGTGAACGAACGTTTGATGCAGGCTCATGCCTGACGCAGCTGCACGGGACCGACGCCACATGCATACGACACATCCCACGTGCAGTCGTCTTGCTCACGACCGTTGGCCTGGCCGAAAATCTTGTTTACGGGTATGTCTAGTGTAGGGGGGCGTACCGGCATTCGGTGCGCACGGGAGCGTCCAAGGGTGGGTCGAACGGCCACGGCCCGTAATCGGTAGGCTTTAGGTACGGTCTTCGAGGTTTTGCCATGAAATACAAGGCTTTTGAGGAAAGTTGACATTTGCTTCCTGATCCGTTGTTGCGTGCGCCGGCTGTATGCGATGCAACATGGTTGGTGACTTGTCGATAACCCATGTCATCACGGAATTTAGGAAATACGAATCGAGATTAGAAGACAAGCTCTAGATCCTAAGCATGTACAAGGCCCGTTGCGGGTAGAGATTGAGTCCCTTGAGGCAAATGCGTTATCTCAGTAGGCCAAACAGGAGGCGCCCTCCGTGGGATGTCTTTCGGTTAGAAATAATGTGGCAGCTTTCCCCCACTTGTGGCGGGCAACGGTAGAGTTTGAGGGTGTGTGGTTCCCGCGATAGTCGAGTCCGACACTGAAGTGTCAAGGTTCCGGTAACACCATACCATATCTGCCGGATTAAGCGTAAGCCGCCACTGCCGCCAGCCAACGAGAGAATTGCCATCTGAGTCATGCTGCTGATTTTCGGCATACCGAAAGATGACCCTTTCTAGAATCGGCATTGCTACCCAGTGAGGTTGAAGGAAGGCATATCGGTGTGCGGCTTAAATACCAGCTCGTGCCGTGTGGGTGTACAGCCGACCATTATCCCGCGTCGAGGCGAACCACTGGTTTGGGCCACTACATGACTATCAACCACTCGGTACGATTACTTCGGTAGGATACTGGAAGTTCATTTGGAGACGATGATTGGAGATCGGAAGATTTCTACCATGAGAGAGGAAGCTCGCTTTTGATTAACGGGTATATGGATCGAACCAACATGCAAGATTACCACGAGTCGCTTCCTGCACCGGGAGAGGTTACCAGAAGCAATGAGCGGTGTGACTCGCAGTATCAGAAAAGAAATGCGAAATTCTGGGAGCTGCAGCAAGGTAACGCGCGTGGAAGGGCATAGTACATTAGACACGAAACTTGAGCGTCTTTCGACTCCTCCACCTGAACAGCTGTGATTGAAATGAGTCTGCTGTTCCCTTATACCTCTACCAAGCGCCAAACTCCAAAGGATCAAATAAAACAAAAGCTCCTGCGTGGACTCCTACAGTAAGGATGGTCGATGAAAGGGCGTAAACCACGCAACAAGCGCTAATGTTGAGTCCAAATGAGACGTTTCCTGTTCTCGTATGTGCTGGCCTCGATCACGAATCTACTAGCGCGACGAATGGCTGGATGGACAGGTGGTCGGGTAGTAACGGGGTATATGTCGACCAACGTGGCCAGCGGGTGGCGCGATGATGTGTGCCGAATTTCAGGCGTCCTCTGCTTTCTTCCCATTGATGGCTTTGAGCTCGACATCGCTGCCATCGCGTTAGCATTCCGCTTTGCAGCCTGTGCACTGATCCCGCGATAACAAGGTGAAAGGAACAGCATGTGAGCTGTGCGCTGTGTGGAGGAACAACACACACACTTGTAACACATAAATGAGGCGTCGCAAGCGCGCTGTAGTGTCCCAAATGACGAAGAAAATGAAGTTGGGCACCTACAAGATCAATTTGGCATTGGCCGGGATGTGTCCAGGAAAGCCACTGTTGTCCACATGGTCAGCACTTGCACCTCATGGTCTGATCAGATCTTCGAAGTCCAAAGATGCGGCGATGCCAATAGGCTGCAGACATTCGTGTTGTACAAGATTGGCGGTTGCTGCGGCATGGACGTCCAGGAGCGCGGGAGATTCGAAGAAGCATGGCTCAAACGATCTTCGGAACGTCGTCAGCCGTACTAAGTCTTGGCTCCGTCGGGCGTTCGTGTTCACGGTGGCGTGTGTACTTCCAAGGTTCGGTAACGTCCCGTCTTACTTGTTCCCGTCCCGACCATGGAATGTGCAAATTGCAAAGTCGAACTTACCGAGTGCCATATGCGTAATCACTGCATCGCACGTATCATTAGTATAGTACACTCACGCGGAAGGATACGTCGTGTGGATTACGTACGATGTTATGATTAAAGTCGCCTTCTCTCCCAGCGTCATTGGAGAAGCCTCTGCGGAGCCTAAAATGCCCTCATCCCAGCCTGTGCATAAGCTTTAGCCAAATGTGCATTCAGAATTGTAGAATGCATATGCACCAAGCGAAGAGCGGGTTGGGTTGGGCATACCTTTGATGACCCGGCCGGCACCGATGGGAGTGATCAGGTCACCGCGACCTACGGAAGTATCGAATCTAAAGAACGATCAATACGGCGCTCTACTCGATGTCCAAGGCATGACTGCTGCCGGTTCGCTTACTGTCCGCCCTTGTGGTCCGGGGCATCATCGTCAAATAGCCATCCTGTTGTTGTTGTTAGATGTTGATCTTCGGTGAGGAATTAAGTAACTAATCTCACCAGTGTATTCCATAGATACCTCGTCATGCTTCTTCGGGAAGTCTATGCCATTGCCAGGTCTGATCACGAGCTTTTCAACGCCCATATTGAAGGGAACGAGCATGGATAGCGTCTAGGGCGGGTTTGGGAAAGGTGAAGCTTGAAGCAGGTGGCAGGTAGTGTATATAGAGTATCCACTTCCTTTGGTACTGATCAAAGATAGCGTGTTGTTTTGGAAGTCCGAAATCTGCAAAGATGGGGAAGTACGTTAGAGAGTGGGTGGACCCTAGAGTTTAATAGTGGTGCCGATGTGTAGGCCCAGGAGTAGGAAGCTCCGTAGATGCTCTGACTGGAGCTCAGACTTTGATGGCTTTTACTTTGACCAAAAGCATACCAGGGTTTTGCCGCGAAGCTGTGCAACAGATTGGTCTGTTCAGATGCGTCAAGCATACTTTTTAGCCTCTTCGCATACGCACACGTTCCACCTCTTTGGCTCCAAGGTAATTGCGGGCTACGTATGGTACGACCCACAGCCGTCAGAACGTGTCTCCCGGGGAATCCTGCCCGAAGCTCAGGCCGTTTTGAAATGTCAGAAGTAAGGTTGGTCTAGCCCTTCCAAACCATTCTTCATCTGCAGCATCCCAGCTGACACGCGATGGGGGATCCACAATTGACATGGTGGAAGGTTGTACCCGTACTAAAGTTTCCCGCGACTACCGAGCGGCCTGCCAACTTCGATACGGATCTTTGTTTTGTGATAACACGGGTATAATCATGTCCGATAGTGGCTTAGCTCTCTTATCGACGGTAATAGGATGACACAAGGGTTGATTTGTAGCCGCTTTAATGGAAAGGAAGCAGGGCGGTGGCGCGCAAGAGAGTGCGGTCAAGCTTGAAGTGCGGTGACGGTCACCACGATCATGAGCCATCTAGCACCGATGTGCGCATGGCGCTGGCGCCAGAACCTTAACCTCGTCCAAGGAAGCGGAAGGCGCAAATAAGCCGGCCGTGGCCCCTACCTCATTTGGAGTCGCACGATGGAAGCAAAAAGGAAAAGCGCCTCTGACGCAGCAATATTCGGTCTTGTCGAATAACACACAGCCGCCGCATTCCTCCATGACAAAGGGCGATGCGTAAACTTTGGTACCGCAATGCATAAGGACCTGCATGACCTAGCTTTTACGCTGCTTGTGTAGGGCGCAAAAGTATCTCCTTGTAGGATCCTCTTCCAGCTCCGTGGAGGCAGGTGGCGGTCATACAGATTTGAATATGGATATGGACAGGGGTGACGTGCATACGCAACACCGTTCTCGAAAAGCAATGTTCGGTCCTTCATGGTAGATGTACCCCGCGGTTTCAAATTTCCAATCACTAATCGGCATTCTGCTCTTCCACACCTAATCGTCTCCTTCATGCTACCGCTATATCCGCATCCCTAATATACGACCAGGAGACTATCGTACCTCGTAGTTTTCACTTCCCCTGCGTCTCACGCCGGCCCAAGAACCTAGCTGTGTTTCTGCTTTCGAGTCTGTTATAGTTTGCCAATCACAGACGCGTCGGATACACACCCGGCTGCCGTACGGAGCTAGACCCACCCGAAGAACAACCGTATTTCGAGCGGTTCGTCGAGATAACCATATGCGGAACTGCTGGCTATCGTGCTTCTCGCGGCAAACGAATAATTCATTTGAACTAGAGGGACAAAGCACAAGCACAAGGGGTGCGGGGCTAAAGAGTAAATCCGATGGCCATTACACGTGGTCTTTCAACCGTGCTCCAGCCATCCCTTCTCAGATCGCGAGCCCTGTGCGCTAAGTCGGGAGCCCAACAGCGTGGTCTGGGAGCATCGTACGCTTTGCATTGGCTAGATAGAGTGCGCTTGCAGCGGCAGCTGAGTCGTGGAGAAGAGGAGCCCCCACGCATCTGGAGTGCAGTATCGTGATAGACAGCATGAGCCACAGTCGACTAGTGATGTGGACTCGCAAGTTGCATGTCACCGAACCGTCGGATGCGTTCGCTTACATTAAATATCCGAAGGCCATGGGCACTGCATGTAGGCACCCTACCAACCGTTGACAGAAGGTGCTTGATAGTGTGGCCCCGGCATTCGGGCCCGAAACTCTCCTTGCTGAGAGTTTCAGTGGCGCTTCTAACTACCGAAGGGCTATCCATCGCGAAGAGTATATCACCCTATCTTGGCCCAGAAGGGTAATTGCGCCAGGTCGGTTACAGCAATGCTAGAGAAGCCCGCGTTGGGGAAGCGGCTGTCTTTGCGCTCACCGGCCCGGTCAGCAAAATGTATCCGGTCTATCCCTGCCTTTTGTACGAAAGCCAATAGTCGCGCATAGTTTGTACCTATCTGGTCAATCCCATGACTGTCATCAGACATGACGAAACCACCTCCCATGCTTAAGAACATCTATGACATAGGTTAGTAAGTTGACGCCGAGACCGGGCACATGGCGGTGTGACTGACCTGACATATGGGCAAGCACGGATACGGCTCGGCCAAACCTTTCCGCAACCCTGATGAGTTCAGCTCCAGTAGAGCGCCATAAGAGGCTACGTATTCCAGATTGCGCTTGATCTTTTCCCAAACACCAGTCATGCCCTTGAAATCAACATCGCGATGATCGCTAAGTAGGCGAATGAGATCGAAGTGCCCGACCACTGGCGGTCGCAGCTCTTGAAGCATTTCGTATTGAGAGTCGAAGTAATCTTCAAAGAGCCGCTCGTCCGTCCCGCCTGCCTCCTCTCGAGCTTGTTCGTACATAGCGCGATCGTAGTCGATGGGTATGGTGTGCGTATGGTGGACAGAGCCCATGAAGAAGTCAAAAGTGTACTTGTCGAGGATGCTCTGGATGAGTTGCAGTGTAGATGGACGAATCCATTCCGTCTCGAAACCGATGAGGATCTGGATCTGGTCTGAGTACGCGTCTCTAACTCTGTGGGCTTCGACGATAAAGGCGTCGAACAGTTTCGCGAGGCTCTCTGCGGTGTGCGATTCGGATTCTTCGGGGTAGAAGTCTTCGAGAGGTCTAGGTATATGCTCCGTCAGCGCAAAGGTATGGAAACCTTTGGCTATCGCTGCCTGGATAACTTCCTCGAGTGTGTTTTGCGCATGTCCGCAGAACTGGCCAGAGTGGCTGTGATGCGAGTACGGCATTTTCGAGTAGCCGGCACACGTTCGATCTGGTACAGTGTAGATGTGTAGCGTTGTGCAGCAGATGGGCAGCACAGACTGCGAAAGTCTGTAGTAAATTGACAACGAGAAGCAATACCCCGTCAACTGGTGAAGTCGCGAAACTGTGAACTGTGTAATGACTGTAAGAGTCAGCTGTACGTTTAAGAAAACGGTCGCGCATAGGATTCGGCGAGCTTTGTATCGGTTCTTTCCAAAATTTGGGTCATGTCATCCATCCATGGTTCCATCCGTTGAGCCTCGGAACTGTGCCTAAGCGGGCCTAGTTCACCACCGTTCTGAACCAACCGTAGACGCACACCTCAGCCTTGAAGGCCAATTGAACCCAACGCGAAGTAAGCTATCATTTCTCCAACACTCGATACAAGGGCAGTTTTGGATAGCTCAAGTCTGCCGCACAGTACATCCCACACATCATCTAAATCTATAGCCATCAAGAACGATCCCACTACCATCAACGACCCTAAAGGCTATCAATACAGCTCAACATGGCGAACACCCAGCTCCCCATCACGTCACATGACTCACCGACAATATACTTTGGCTACGGTTCCAACCTCTGGCTCCACCAAATGAGCACCCGCTGCCCAACATCCAAATACCTAGGCGTCGCCCGCCTGCCCAACTACCATTGGATCATCAACGACCGCGGCTACGCGAACGTCGTCGAATCTTCCAAGCAAAACTCGTCCTCCAATTCGTACTCTGATGTAGTATTCGGCCTCGTCTATTCGCTCTTACCAGAGGACGAAAAGAGACTGGATAAAAACGAGGGCGTACCGGTCGCATACACAAAAGATATGCTCACGTGCGATTTCTGGCCTTCAGACACAGAGCACAAGGTTGATACTAGCAAGCATCCGGAGAAAAAAGAGTCTATGCTCGTTTATATTGATCGGAATCGTGTTACGCCGGATAAGCCGCGGGACGAGTATGTTTACAGGATGAATCAAGGGATCGCTGATGCAGTCAAGTTGGGGGTACCAGAGGGCTATGTGAGAGACGTGATGAGGCAGTACATTCCGGCTGAAGAGGATGAGGAGGGGAAGGAGGGGGAAAGGGAGAGGATGGCGGAGTTTGCCAGAGGACAGGCGGCAGAGTTTAGGGATGAGAGTGGTGTGATTCAATAACATGTCGGTTTGGTTATCACGTCACACGCCAGGTATAGAATAGAGAAGGTATTGGATGAGTTAACAGACTAGACCACCCGAATATGAAGCAAGACATGCATCACGCGCCGATACACAATGCAACGAAGCTCATGGCAACCCATGTCCAAGCAATGAAGTGGCATCAAGCTAATCACTGCCTTGGACCTCTTCTGTCGCTCGGGCTTGTGCGTCAGAGTCGTTCTACAACTCCTCACGGGCCCTGCGGTAGCTGGCCTATGAATGCAATGCATCAGTTGGGTCCTCTACAAAGAAGTTTAGTAGTCGGAAGACTGATGTCTACGCACCTCCTGTTCCACCTGCAGCTGCTCGACGACGGGAGCCAGCTCGGACAAGATGTCGTAGGCCTTCTTGTGGTATTCGAGTTGGGCGGCGATGAGTTCGGCGAGGTTGCGGAGTGGCTCGGGGGTGTCGAGGACCTAGTCGGAGGTTAGCGGGGGTGCCAGCACATGGTGGTGTAGGGTGAGGGGTATAGTCGTACATTCTTCATGACGCCGACAGCCTCCTCAGTCTGACCGACGAACTCGTCCTCGGCCTGCTCGATCTTGGCTCTGGCGTCTTCGCTGATGTCGTCGTCCATGACGTCTTTCTTGGGAGCCTGGCCCGGCAGGGAGAAGGCAGGGCCCTTGGCATTGGCCTTGGTGGCATCGAGGCTCAACCTGGAGTTCTCGACGGCCTTGCGCGCACGTGTGGCGAACTGGATGTTGGTGTTGAGCGTGGTGCTCCAGCCGGCCAGGAAGCGGCTCTGGATCTGGGCGTCCTGCGCCAATCGCGCCTCACCGACCTTCTCGCTGGCGATGGCGTATTTCTCGAGCGCCGTGGCCAGGGGGTCCTCGCTCGAGCTTGTTTGCTCCGACGTGAGCATGTGCGAGGCGTTGAGGGCGGCGCGGGCTACGGCATGGCTGAAGGTCTTGGGCTGGGGCTTCGCGGAGGGGGGAGCAGTGAGGGCTGCCTGGGCCTCGGCGGGCGACGTGGCGCTGGAGAGCAGGTTGACCTTCTCCGAGACGGTGCGGCCCAGGTCGTTGAAGGACTCGCGGATGTTGGCTGGGTAGTCGTAGGCTTCGTTGGCGTATTGCGAGCTAGACAGTCAGACCAGGCACAGCGGCAGGAATCGGGTGTCGTACGTGACCTGCAGCATCGTCGTGTGCACCTTCTTCAGCGCATCCACGCGCTTCTCCAGCTCGATGTAGTCCGGCGGGAGTTGGGTCTGCCGTGTCTGTGTCAGCACTGCGCCGGCGACGCTCACAGGGCCGGCCGTACCTTGTCCTCGACATTGCCGACCTGCTCCTTGACATACTGCTGCGTCCGGGCAGCCCACGGTGTGAAGGAGGCGCTGCAAAAGCAATGTCAGCATATCGCGGGCTTCCACCTAGCAGTCGCTGCGGGACCAGGCGTACGAGATGTTCTTTCCAAACGCCGAGATCTTGCCGAGGTTATCCATGGTGGGTGGTTCGTGTGGTAGCTGTCACGGGCTTGTCTGTGTCTCGTGGCGGGGCGTCGTGGTAGTGGTCGAGGTGCGCTCTCCTCTGCCGACTTTCATGTGTTCCGCTGCCCGCTGTCAGGGTCGCGCCTTATCCCTGCAACGCTAGCTAGGCCCGTTTCGATCATCTCCAACGCTCCACATGCACACTCCACAGCGCTTCAACAGGCATCTCATCGCCTTCGCTCATCCATTCTAGAGCGGTTCTAGGATTTGCAACCTCTTCAAAAATTCAATCCTTTGCAGGCACGCCGAAATCGCACCAACGAGGCACGTGCGGAGCAACTCGATATTTGCATCGCATTCACAGCCATCACATGCCAATTTGTCAGACCTGCCCAGGTGATCTCCAACCACATCAGTGGTATCCTATCCTTTGATTCTAGTATCACAAAAGTCGCATAGAACCGCCACGCGCTATTGTGACCGCATGTGTGCCTGCTTTGTCTCCATCCACGTGCCTCACATCGAGTCCACATGACAGTTGCGTCCCCTCATCTCTCGTGAACAAGCTTTCCATCAAGTGCATCTTGTCAAACTCCACTCCCCTGAATATCCATCGATAGGGCTATGGAAACCCAATCTATATGCGACGTCGGATCTGACATACGGTCCAGCAGCTGACAGACGTCACACCACATGACATGCCGTGTCTGTTCTGTCGCTCATTTCTTCCTCTTTGGCTACAGCCCACTTCGCTCTATGTGGCCCAAGATGCAATGTTGTGTGTCACGGCAGCACTGCCTTCAGGCAAGCCAAACCTCTTCTGTCCTCAACCTAGCACTAAACCGCCTCTCGGAAGGCCATCTCGGCGATCGACGCTCGTCCTACAGGGCTGATAGAGCGTTTCCGACAGACACACTCTATTGCAATGCATCCAGCCGTCATCTAGGGCAACGTGGGCGTAGGCACTACCGACGTGGCATTGCATCTGACCGACACAACAATTTACGTCTTATCGCAGCCGTGCTGAGGGATTCGAATACTTCTTGCGCCCAAAACATTCTACTGCACAGCGTACTGTTGATGTGACCCCGGTGGACAAGCCTCAGCGTTTGACGACTTGCGGTCGCTTCCGTAGCCCGGAGATTGCCAATCTGGAGAATTGTACGTTGAAGCCACGCCGTCGGCGCTCGTCACCGTCATGTTGTCCGAGGGCGGCGAATCGGAAATTGTCAGGGAGCTGAAGATGCCTCGCATCTCTCGTAGATCGTCCGAGACCTGGTCCTTGGGTGCCTGTGTGCGGTCTTTGATAAAGTCTTTGATGGACCGGATGATAGGCGGGCAGCTTTCGTCGTTGGGAAGCCACCAGTCCGATGGGCCAACCCCCATGCCTTCGAGCATACGATTGCGAAGAATGTCAGAATAAATGTATCTGCCCCTCGTGTTAGTCGACTTGTCGAAAACTTCTCATGTACCTGGTCTGCATAGAGGAAAGCATATTGCACTCATCCAGCTTCGTACAAGCAAGAGATTCCACTTACCCTGATGCTTCAATCCTGGCAAATGTCTGTCGAACCCACTGCACAGTCTTCTGATCTTTCGGCAGGAACAGAGTCGCGATGGCGAAACTGACTTGTGCCTCCAGTACCGCGCCCGGCGGAGCTTCCGGATATGCGCATATAGCCTCGAAGACTTGTATCGCTTTGTATGCTTCTTTAGTGACTTCTGGATCAAGAGGCTGCTTCAACGCCATAGAAGACGAGATCGTAAACATGAATAAGATACCCCACGTGTCCAGCTGCAGGAAGTTCGATGTCCAAAGCGGTCCGCCCCATAGGACATCCGGCTCGTAAGGGTTGACAATGTCCTCTGACTTTGGCGTTCCCAGAATCTGGTGGACCTTGTGATTGGGATCCGTCAAGTCTGTACCCATGTTCCTTTTTAGCGACTCCACTCTCTCCCTGAGTATCGGTAACTGGGCCATGAAATCTTGGGGACTGACAAGACCTTTGGCTGTTCTCGCAAACAGATCGTTCGAGTCTTTCGCCACCAGTCTTGAATGCGCAAAACGCTCTTCGTATTTCATTCCAATGTCTCCTGGCATGTCGCGTACTTTCTGCACGTAGCATTCATGTACAGCCTCGTACCACTCCCGACCCAGCACTGCTTCGCCGCCAGACTGAAAGCCAACAAACAGATCAAACCGGACATACCACAGTAGTACTTTGCAGAGAAAATCTGACTTGGTGATAGTCTCCGGCGTGAACAGGCGGGTGAGCATTTCGAACGCAGCTTTCTGATGACCCATGAGGTTGACCCAGTCACCAAGCATCTCCTGCAGTAGACGTCAGCATAGGAATCGTGGGCTACAGCAAGGCTACATACCTCGATACTGGCAAGCTGTAGTATAGTCAGAAACGTTGCGAGCCCCTGTTTCTTATTTTTGGTGATGGCTATCCTCAGCCGCGAAACAGACTCGTTGTAGAACTGAAGAAAGCTGTTCATGCGGCCATCTGGCTGCTCAAGTGTGTGGAAGTACGCCGCGTACCCGGCTACAGCGTACTTCAAAGGCTCAAATTTCATCGCCCAACTCAAGAAGTCGCCTTTGAGGAAGCCGTGCGTGTCGCGTTTCAGCGAGTAGTGATGCACACTCATATGGTCCCGGAAGTAGTTCAGATAAAACTGAAGATCTCGGGCCATAGCGGAGGTGCCCTTGGTCACAGGACCCGGTTTGGTGGTTTGCGCACTGCCTTTCCGAGACAGGGACGGTCGTATCGTAGGCGGGGCGGTTGATGACGCTTCGGTAGATGGCGACGTACTTTGATCGAGGAGCGACCCGGGTGTATGTGACGAATCTCGGGCATCTTGACTCTTTGACATATCGTCGTCGTCGTCGTCGTCATACTCGATGTAGTCGTCATCCTCGTCTTCATCCATGATCGCGGGAAGACGCTCCTTGTTCTCCCCATCATGGGTTTCGGGCGAGGAATGATCATCCGCGAACGCCGACTTGCCCGACTTGGACCCATTCCGGGTCGCCTTTTGACTGGACTGTGAGTCTGGATAGATGCACTCGCGGCTCCCCTTGCGACAACCTAACAAACTTCGTCAGACTTTACGAACTTCAGACTTGTCAAGCAAGTGCAGGTACTCACGTTCGCAGACGGGATGATTTTCGTCGCACTGTTACCAATCAGCCAAGCCTGACACCTGAAAGTTGATGCGCATACCTTGACTCTTCGTTGCCTGCATGTGAAACAACCGCTCCGAGTTCTGCGGTGCTTGACCTGCTCGCCAGGTGCTGGCCTTCTTCGCGCGCGACCATTCCCACCATGCGCTGAGCCCATGGGGCCGGACATATCCTCATACTGATCAACGTAACTTGGTTGACCAATGTTCTCGTATTGTACAAAAGGTCCCGTCACGCCAGGCTGAAATGGGTTGTCTGGCAGGGTGGGTGCATACGAGCCATGTGAGATGATGGTTGGTGGGGCATGTTGAATGTTGGAATTGGGTATCGCATTAGAATCGAGGTTGTAGTATTGAGGCGGAATGTTGTGCCCTGGGGGAGGATAGTATCCAGACATGCCTGAGAGAGATGGGAAAGACTGGAGAGCGATGGAGTGTAGGTTGTTTGTATTGGTAAATGTTGGTGAGCCGTGGACGGTAAGCTTGCCGTAAAAGGATCAACGTCATTCAGTTGCAAGGGTCCGAGGTCGATCGCCGTGTCCACGGGTGTGACAATGGCTCGGGCGCCAGGTACGGGATTTTGAAGGGATATACTTGTAGAATCACGCTTGCAGGATCGAAGCCGTGATTTAGTCCAATGCACGCTGATTTGGGCGCGCGGGTGTTGGCCCCAGCAAGCACTAGGACCAAGCCGTCTTAAATAGACCAGAATTTTGTCCGCAAAGGAGCAAGCCGATCTAATGCAACACAATCGCTGACGATGGAAGCATGTGCAGTACCAGTCTGAGACTGAAACTGGACAACGTCGAGGAGGAGAGCACAGCAGGCGCAGGCAGAGGTCGTGTGAGAGCCGGGCCGTGACAGGAGGCTTGTGTTTAGTTCGGCCAAAGAAGCAATGTCCAATACCAGGAACGGATAGTTTCAATGTTCATCAAACGTCTGCATCTAAAGCCGGGGTGCAGCGAAGGGGAAAAAGCAAGCCGCAAGCCGCTGAGTTGTCTCCCAGGCCGCTGTGCTATGGCCGTGCACCTAAACGCTTCCGCCTTCCGCGCACCCATGGATTAGCTCGGTGCAAGATGCGCTCTGCGATCCCAGGTTTGATCGCTCTTGATCCCCGTGCGAACTGGTCCACTCGCCAGCATCCACATTGGATGGATTCTGGGGAGAGCAGAAGGGTCTGCCCGGAACAATCGCTCCAAAATGCCGTATAAGGCGATATTTGACACATCCCCGCCGTTGATCCCGCCTGTCAACTACTGTTAGGCGTGCTGCCACAGCGATTATAGACTCGAGTACGCTACGGCTTG